>NC_037673.1:44915471-45239994 GCF_003255815.1 Theropithecus gelada | reverse complement strand
AAAAAAAAAAAAAAAAAAGTTAAAAATTATTTTAAGTGACATTTTATAGTTCACACTAGAGAGCTTAGTTTCTGATTTTTTTTCTTGAGGGAGTTGGGGGCGTTAATAGCAAACCAAAGTTTACAGCTTGAGTAATTGGAAAGACAATGATGCCATCACTGAAACCACAAATCTTGGGGGAGAGGAAGAGAAGATTTAGGGAGAAAAATGATGGGTTAGTTCCATTTTAGACACCTTGAATTATATGTGCTTGTGACAATTGCAGTATGACATATTCAAAAGGTAGTTATTTCACTGGCTTAACACAAGAGAAGTTTGTTTCTTCCTAATGTGGATTTCAGAATAGGCATTCCTCGTCAGCGGACAGCTCTTCTGCAAGTACTAATGGAAGAAATCAGGCTCGTTCCAAGTTATTTTTAACCCATGGCTGCCAAAATCACTAAGTTCATCTGCATCATTCCTGCATCAAAGGAAATCAGGAAGGATCAGTGTGGGAAGTTACTGAGACCTCCACCTGGAGGTAGTGCTGTAGTGAACTCCACTTCCTCTCACATTCTGTTAGCTGGAAATAACTCACATAGAAGAGTTATCTCCTTTAGTTATTATGTAAGGTGCAAAGTGGTATGAGTCAGCTGGACAAATCAGAGCCCACGACTGGTATGGAGGCCTCAGGATTTCTGGGGTAGAAGATTCAACAACTTCGTATTTTTCTGATTTTGTATTGGGAAATGTCTCTGCATTTTTCTTCTATTGTATCATTTTAATGTAATTGACCTCCCAAATAAAGCATGTTCTTTAATTCTAACTGACATGAATCATTTCTATTACTCCATCAGTTTAAGTGGAAACTCAATTACCTACCTGTTTGGTTCTATTCCATGAGGTGATTTGAAATGAAGAATTCTGATTCAGGTAATAACTCTGTTTTTCAGGCAAGCAAAGAAATAGAGAATGGGGCCCTTTCTTTTTAGTGTATAATGGAATTTCATTCATATTACCTAAATAGCATAGTTCTCCATACATCCAAGTATCAAGTCTCATGTGGGAGGGAAAAATTTTTATAGGGAAAAATAACTAGTTTGTGAGGTCATTTTTGCTTAGTCATTGTTATTGTCATGTTTATGCAGATGTTCCATTATCAATAACTCTATCACTTATTTTATAGAACAGAACTGAAGGCTAAAAAAGACCATCAAAAATTCACTTGCACTTGACATATTATTCAAAATTCGATATTGTGGTAAAATTGAAAACTGCATATTTAATAAAATATATACATACTTAGTATGTGCCATGAACCATCCTATGTAATTTGTGTGTATTGTTAAACCCTTCCCATATCTCTGTGCAGCTTTATTTACTTATTTTTCCCTTCATTTTATGATGTTGGACAATAGGATAGTTGCCACTGTCCAACAATTTTTGATCCATAGAAAATGGAAATTTCATATAATTCAACCTAATGCTTGTGAGAGGATTTTAAGCCACTTGCCCAAACTCACAATATGACAAGCTGGTAAAAGAAAGAAACTGTATTTGAATTCGATAGTCCATTTTTTTCTTTATACTGTATACTCACTCTTTTATACATACATAAACACACGCACATATATACACACTTATGTTTTTTATATATATATATACAAACAAAAGTATATAGAGATATGAATATATACTATGTGTGTGTGTGTGTGTGTGCGCTCGCATATGTGTGTGCCCACACTTCTATTTCTTAGGAAGAAGTTACTTTGCTTTTTGAGGTGTGTCTGTAAAGACCCAAATATATATAGATAGGCAATCTTCTACTTTCTGAACTTTAACCCTAAACTACAAAATGGTTCATTATTTTTCACACATGTCATCATCACTGGTATTCTCCCTCCTCACCTCCTACCCCTGTGCTTTAATTTTGTCTTTTCTTTTAACGATACTTAATGGCTAAGTTTGTGACCTCAATGTTTAAAAACAAATTACATTTCCATCCACTCATCTCAATCCTTACTATCACTGGAGAGCACTTTTTCTGGGCAGAGGGAGCAGAATGGATTCATAGCTATTTGGGCAGCTTGTTTTCTTCTCAGCGGGCCTTAGGGAGCCCATTCTTTATTGTCATACAGAACCCAGTCTGTAATTATTAGCAGGAGCTGTTTACAATAGAGTCACCAATTTCCCCTATATATTAGAGCATACATACCATGCATGAGGAGGTAAAATGTAGTGATGACAAAAAAAATAACCTTTAGCAAAACTGTAGGCTCCGTGGTTCATAGACATTTTTATTTCATGAATTAAACATTCTCATCTTTCAATGTTTGACACTATTTTAAATCTATACTTATTAGGTATCTGCAACATGATGTTGGAGTTTCTTTACAGGAGGTAGATTTTATCATTCTTAATTGTATTATGTCACATAGTGCAAAGTGGTATAAGTTAATTATCTAGATAATAAAACTAAATATATTTTTGCTTTTGCTGCCCAAAATGTTAAGTAAGTAGAATCGGTAGAAGTTACATTTTACATTTTTAAATTTAAATTACCAAAACAAAGAATTATTCTGAAAATTTTATATCTAGCTGACACAATTGGTTGGTAGATTTATATATATATATAATATATAAGTGTATGTTTACATGTGTGTGTGTATATATATATAATGTACATTTTCTATTTATCTATGGAGAAAATTATGTATAATCCTATGTATACTTTGTGCAAATCCCAGTTTATGCACCTTTTAGGAAATCTTGGTCCCACTTGCCCACCTAATCCAATCTGCTTGTTTTGCTTCCTGAACTCGGTGACTTCTTGATAAATCCCACCATTCCTGCCCAGACACCTCCATCATCTTCTCTTCCCTTATCTCTGAGTGCTACTGACTATCTCACCCTCCCTGGGAATGAAGGTTGAACTTTAACAGAGTCTTTATTGCTGCTGCTGACAGGCACAAAAACTTCATCTTCTAAATCCAAAGCAATGTGATCTATAGAGGCTCTTTTCTTCTCCATTGGAGGTGCCAGACAGGGTCTTATGACCAGAGATTGTAGGAGAATTGACATCGTAGGGGGTTAACCTTACCAGTAAGAGAACAGAAAGAGACATCTAGAGAATTGCTTGCTTTTTATATTTTAATGAACTGTTCTTAGACCCAGTAGTTCTATTTGGACTTTCTGGGAAGGTTCCAGGAGGCCTGAGAACAGCTATGGTTATTAGAGTTGGTTGATCAGCTTGGTCACACTAAATAAAATGCACAATGCTAAACCAAGAACAGGATTCAAAGCAGAAATTTGCAAAGATTTTTTTAGTTTCATGTGGCCAATAAATTTATTTTCCTCTAATGAAGAAAACTTTAAAGTGACTACCAGAATATTCTACATAGTGTGTATAGAATCTTTTATGTGGAACATAAAAATAAAAGTGTGTTTAAAATTCCCTGCTTTTCCCAAAAACATTCCCTCCTTTTCAGCTTCAAAAAAGACATGAGTCCTGAGGACTATGTTTTTTTGCTTGCTGGAGCAGTGATACATAGGATTGCAAATGAGTAAAGCAGTTTGATCTGCAAGACAAAGGACACAGTTACCCAGAGAAGCTTCAGAAAGAGAGAGAAGAATGGAGAAAATGAAAGAGGGAATGACTAACTTAAGCAAAAGCAGGGATAAATGAAGAAAAAGAAATGCCCAGAAGATATGAGAAAGTTTAGAAAGTTTCTGTAAACTTTACCCTTAGTATTCTAAAGAGACTTTCAAAAACGACTTTTATTACTATTTAAGGTTTGGCGGTTTAGCTTAATATGGCACGATGCTAAGAAGGATCTGAAGGCAAAAACTGGAAGGCCTACTTATATTCAGATTTCATACAGTCATCTAGACAATTACACTTTATTTAACTTTTTAGTAATCTTTGTGTACTTATTTCACAGTGCAGGTATAGTTATCCTCTACCATTGGGAGGTGCCTCAATCTAAAGTCCTTAGTTAAACAATCATTTCTGGGTTTACTGTGATCCCAGTGGTGAAAATCTAATGATACCCATTCCTACTTTGACAGTAGCTTAGTAGCTTTCATCTCTAAAAATTAAAACCCAGACACACAATGTGCAAAGCTCAAGTGGCAGGGATGTTATATATCCTGCATAATTAGGTGAGCTGACATATCCCCACTTTCTGCCCCATCCCTGAGTCACTGAAGATGTGCTTTTTGCAACTTACCTTCAGTCTGTGCTGGATTGTCTTGTCTTTTCTGTAGCCCTTGTTCTGCATGCCAAACGTACATCTGCCCAAATGCCTGCAGTTAGGTGTACAATCTCAGGTCCCGCCTCTGATCTCTCTCCCTGGGAAACAGAAATCTGCTGAGTTTTCCTTTGAGGCCAGTGGACTGGTGGCTCAGCATGGGCTCATTGTTAGGGGCTTTTACTTTGTTCTTTTATGTTAAAGGTGAGAGAGATGTAACTGTAGCAATTCATCCCAAAACTGGATGTGAGAACTCTGGCAAGTTATATTCTCATATTTTTCTGTGTTAAGTTCAAGACGTACAGAAAGTACTGAGAGTGTAGGGCTCAGCTCTGTAGGGCAACACATCCCTAGGCATCAAACCTAAGACCAGGCAAATGTCTGACAAATTGAGGTCACATAAAAGACAACCATACCTTGCTTTTCATTCACCTGTTTCTTTTCAAATCTACTCCTCATCCCTAACTATTCCACTTCTGTATCATAAAATATATTTCCCAGGCTCCCTGGCCCTCTGGCTTCCAATTAGTTTGGTCGATGGGAAGCACTGACAGAAGACTATAGGGCAGGATGATGGGACAAATTGCAATGTTTCTCTCCCTCTCTGTTTCAGATGGATACTCAGGATGCCCCTGAGACTCCTCTGTGGCTGCAACTCCTGCCTTACAGACCTGCTGTGGTTCCACCTCTCACCAGATGAACCCCTGGGATCTAGTAACAGGCTTCCTCTCTTTGTCCCTCTAGTGCTAAGGTGATAGCAGTTCCCTAATGCTGCTGATACCTGAGTTGCCTCACCATCCTTTGTTTAGTTTTTTGGCTTTTCTGTTACATGTAAAGAGTTAAGTGAAATAACTTACTCTATTTAGAGTGCTATTTTAAATTAGATGAAATTGCTGATAATGAATTGAATCTGACCAGTGAAAGTGGCAATTACCTACATCTTAACCACCTCCAGTAATTTGCTTTCTGTCTGTATATACCCCAAAGTTATTTTGAGAAGGTTAGTGCAGCTGAAATCTCTACCAGAAGTGAAACAGGGTAGACTTTGGAAAAAGTTAAAGAAAGGAAATATTTATTTAAACTAGTATCTGAAAGATGAGCATGCGTTTGCCAGATAAAGAGAAAATGGATTTGGGGATGCACAAACTCTGGGGAACAGAGGAGTTAGAAGGCACAGTACCTTTGGTGAAAGAAGAGCAGCTTGCAATATCTCTACTTAATGACTTAAATAAATTTGATGGCAAAGAGAACATCAAAAACCTACTGCATTAGTTTGCTAGGGCTGCCATAACAAAGTATCACAAATAGCATGGCTTAAACAATGGCAATTTATTATCTCAAAGTTCTGGAAGTTAGAAGTTTAAGATGGAGGTGTCAGCAAATTAGTTTCCTCTGAGTGCTATGAAGAAGAATCTGTTCCATGTCTGTCTCTTACCTTTCTGGCAATTTTGAGTGTTCCTTATCTTGTAGATATATCACCCCAATCTTTGCATCCACATTCACATGGCAGTCTCCCTGTGTGTATGTGTGTTTCTGTGTCCAAATTTCCCCTTTTTATAAGAACACTAGTATTACTGAATTAAAGCCCACCCTAATGACCTAATTTTAGTTTGATTACCCTTATACAGACCATATCTCTAAATAAGATCACATTCTGAAGTACTGTACTTAGGAATTCATTGTGTGAACTGAACTTGGGGAGGATACCATTCAACCTGTAACAACTGATTGCAAGACTTTGCCCAAATTTAAGCAAACAATAAGGGACTAAAGCTCAGGCAATGACAGGGATGACATTGAGGAAACAAATAAATAATATTTAAACTGTAAATTAATATGAATGACAAAGTGAATATGAAGATAAGGTGAGAAAAAAAGAAAATATTGAAGTTTGGCATAAAATATTCTCTCAAGGAAACTTGGGGGATAACTGGCCCCTTCAAATCTCATGTCCTCACATTTTAAAACCAATCATGCCTTCCCAACATACCCCAAAAGTCCCCCAAAGTCTTTAGCAGAAAGGGGTCACATAGAGAAAGCACATGCATTGAATTTTTATTTTTGGAGATAGAGATTGAGGGTAGGTAATATGTTTGCATTTTTATATGTTGAATTTGAAGTATTTATAGAACACTCAACTGGAGATATCTAGCATATCATGAAAATGTTGCCTCTGGAGCCCAGCAGTTAGAATGCTTGATATCTCTTCTATTTCTCTTCTGGTAACCTTGTATAAAGTATGTATCCTGTCTAAGCTGCAATTTCCTTATCTGCAAAATGTGTATGTTAAGAATGTTCCAGTGGGTCATTGGAGGATTAAACATGTAAGTCATGTAAAGCATTTAGCTTGGTAGCTGACACTACAACAGTGCTCAATATTTGGTAGTTGTTTTCATAAAGACTATTGTTACCCTTATCAATATTAGTATTAGGAACACGTGTGCAGGTCAACAACAGGAGAATGACCTGGAAAAGGTTCCAACATCCCTGCACAATAGAAGAAATAATAACACACAATAGAAGGAACACCAGAAGTTTAAAAGAAATCTCAGGAACAAAGTATATTCTTTTCTATCTTTGTACATCGTAAAAAGGGTGGAGGAAGAAAGAATCCTGCCATCTTTGCTCAATATATTTACTTGATCTTTGTGTCCAAAACTACACCCAGTTTATTATCCAGGCAAATAGTACAATAATGCTTTAAGAATTATTAATGCCTCTGGAAAACATTTAAGCACCCTATAAATATATAAGTAAAAAGACTGTTTCTTTCCCTACTGATGAGAAATCCTTTTTTTGTGTTTAATTTTGTTACCTAGACCCACTCACCACTATGAAAAGATGATGACAGCATATAAGAATGGAAAGGGGGCTGGGTGTGGCAGCTCACGCCTGTAATCCCAGCACTTTGGGAGGCCGAGGCAGGCAGATCTTCTGAGGTCAGCAGTTCGAGGCCAGCCTGGCCAACATGATGAAACTCCCGTCTCTACTAAAAATACAAAAATTAGCCAGGCATGGTGGTGTGCACATGTAATCCCAGCTACTCAGGAAACTGAGGCAGGAGAATTGCTTGAACCCAGGAGATGGAGGTTGCAGTGAGCCAAGATCATGCCACTGCACTCCAGCCTGGGCAACAGTGCGAGACTTCATCTCAAAAAACGAAAAAGAATTGAAAGGGAGCTTGACTCTATTAAGAGCAGTAGCAATGAGTGTTCAATAAGCACACATCATTTTTATTCATAATCTTCCTTCAAAAAAAGATATAAAACTTTAAACTGCTAAGCATATTATTGCACTTACAGTGCACATGTCATGGAAGTTTCTAAACCTATTTCTTTCTTGAAATATAAAGAGAGGAGAGCTGAAGAAGATTGGAAAATTAAACAAAATGCCCAGAACTGCAATTCACTGCACGTATTTACACAAGTGCCAATGTGCATGTGTTGACTTGAGCACTTGCCCATTAGAAGGCAATGAAATTGGACATGAGCCTGCACGAAACCTGAAAAGGATGTTTCTCATCCTCAGTAAATTTTTAAATTTTGTAATATTAAACTCTTAGAATCTTAGACTCAAAAAAAAAATAAAAAAGAAAAAAGACTTCAAAACTCATTTTGCTCAAAAGTTATCAAAGAATGCCTGCATTGAGACTTCTGGTTAAAGTTTCTTTAGCAGGAGAACAGGGGAAATTGAGGAAAAATGTTACTTCATTTTATACAACCGTGTTCATTTGACAAACGAGGGTGATAGGAGTAGCTCAGAAAAATGTGACACAGAGCGATAAAAATTTTGAGTTGGAATGGTCCTTCCATGAGCATCCTATCTGGTCTCCACATTTTATTTTGGAAGAAACTAAACTCAGAGACTTAAGTGACCTGTTCTGAAGTCATAGGGACCTAATGGCAGACTGGGGACCAGAAATGACATCTTCTGATTCTGAGATGAGAGCTCCTTCCACAATATGCCGACCAGCTAAAGAGAATAGTAGCATGAAAAATAGCATCCATCCATCTATGTATCATGTTCAATGCTCCTAGTCCAATGGGTACGGGTATAAGATCTAAATTTTCCTATTTCTTTATTTGCAACACAGAATAGGCAGAGTATTATTAAAAAAACCAGACAAATATTAAATATAAAATTCTCTTTCCTCCTATAAAGAAGCCAGAGTGGAGTAGGTAAGCACTTGAATGCTGTGCATGAATGGCTGTGTCCCAATTGAAAAAAAAAAAAAAAAAAAGACCTCATTTTCCTAGTCTGGTGCAGCTGTCATGATCCCTGGGAAAGGTAGTAGGATAAGAAGGGAGAAGATAGGTGAGGCTAGGGATAGAGGCAGGGAGAAGGAACTGTAAACTTGCTAAATTAGATATAGCCTTACTCATGCTTCGCAAAGTTTAATTATGATTTCAGGCTGATTCCTTGGCAAAACAAGTCATGTGAGCTTGAAAAATGCTTCCTTATTCCTGAGCTCTTTGAAGAGGAACAAACAAAAAACAAATCAACAAAACACACACACAAGATGTATTAATCTGTTTTCATGCTGTTGATAAAGACATACTGAGACTGGGAAGAAAAAGAGGTTTAATTGGACTTACAGTTTCACATGACTGGGGAGGTCTCAGAATCATGGCGGGAGGTAAAAGGCACTTCTTACATGGCATTGGCAAGGGAAAATGAGGAAGATGCAAAAGCAGAAACCCCTGATAAAACCATCAGATCTTGTGAGACTTATTTCATTACCTTGAGAACAGTATGGGGAAACCGCATCCATTATTCAAATTATCTGCCACCAGATACTTCCCACAACACATGGGAATTATGGGAGTAGAATTCAAGATGGGATTTGGGTGGGGACACAGAGCCAAACCATATCACAAGACAATCGTTGCCTCAGTATTATACAACAGTATATACTCCTCACAACCTAATCCCTCAGTAAATATTGTTACCCGTCAGTAAATTTGTTTTAAAAGTGAAAACCTGAACCTAACCCATTTCTACTCCATTTTAATTTAATATCTGATGTTTCCAGTGTTTCAAGATTTCTGCTGCTGGCACTAATTTTGTTCTTTAAACCCTAATGATACAGAATAACATATTTTTAGTGTACTGGAACTACTGCGGTTGAGAGAAAATAACTGATACTCGAAAGCAATAATGCTTATTTTTCTGTACTTTCAGCAACAAGGAGGAGAATCAGCAATCTCTGAGCACCTCTCTGTGACAAGCAAGGCCAGAGTCCTTCATATGTACTGTTCCATTTGATCTTTTCAACCATATTGTGCAGATGAGAAAACTGAAGCACAGTAAGTTCACATAACTTCTCTACATGACGTAAGGTGGCAGAGAAGGTTTTCAGACAAAGTCTGCAAACTGAAAACTAGGCATTCCCCCATGAGATCTCAATGCCTCTGCACAAATGATTTGCTAGAATGATTAGAGTGTATAAATATGTATATTTGTGGCCAGGCGTGGTGGCTCACACCTGTAATCCCAGCACTTTGTGAGACCAAGGCAGGCGGATCACAAGGTCAGGAGATGGAGACTATCCTGGCTAACATGGTGAAACCCCATCTCTACTAAAAATACAAAAAATTAGTCAGGCATGGTGGCGGGCACCTGTATTCCCAGCTACTCAGAAAGGTAAGGTGGGAGAATCACATGAACCTGGGAGGTGGAGGTTGCAGTGAGCCGAGATCATACCACTGCACTCCAGCCTGGCGACAGAGCAAGACTCCGTCTCAAAAAAAAAAAAAAAAAATATATATATATATATATATATATACACACACACACACACACACACACATATATATTTGCATATTTGCATCCATCTACACATGCAGACTTTGGGATAATATCCTTTGATAATTATAAATATTGGTTTTTGCTGCTTTTTTTCTCCTGAAGAACACGAATCTTGATGCTGCTAAACCACTAAGACAACTTCTTAGTATATGACCTGTCATATGGTTACATTGATTGTTATAACAATCAGTTTTCATCACTTCTATAAGAATTTTGTTACAATTATAGTATCCTTTTATAAACCGCTTATCAGAGTAATTTTATAAATGTAGCCCAGAAAAGCTTGCATTTTACTTTTATTATGTCTCTTAGAATCAGGTTCAGAGTAACGAGTTGTTTCTTTTACTCTTTTGGAAAAATCATGTAGTACCTAAACTTTAACTCACATGACATGTTCATATTCTCAAAACCTGTGAAAGCATGGGAACATTTTCCATATGCACGTAGTGCTTTTCTGTAATGTTAATGTTTTCAAAAATGTCCTTGCATAAGAATTGAAGTTAGGTGCAAAATGGTGGGTTTCGCTTACAAAATCAGCTTGATTTTTGTAGCTTTCAAAAATTTATTCTAATTAAATTTTTACATACACAGGTAATGTGGCAGATAAACTAAATTTCTTTAGAAGGGGCTTTTCTTAGTAACTGTAATTATTTGGATTGTGGTTTCATTGAAGTCATCTCTCCCATGTCATCCAGCATTGCTGAACTAGATGACTATGTTTAGTGCCTAGACCATTCATTTGAACATCTTGTTGTATTGCTGTGTCTGACATAAATGACAGACACACGATGTAAACTTGGCCTTAGAAGGCCCTCGAGATCAATAGGATTCCTCTGGGATAAGACCCTGTGTCATATTACTACCTAAACTACCAAGACCAACCTAGAGACCAGCTGATGGTGATGGTTATCTTGAATGGATAGCGGTGGAAGAGCTGACCAATTTCGGTCTCGAGAGCAGCTGCAGAGACTGTGGAGGGAGTTTCAGTTCCTTTGCTTCTAGATTTTCCTGTGAAAGAAAGATTTGATGGAGTCCTCGAGGAACTGCTCCCAGAATGTCTGTGAACAAAGATGACATGAGAGGCACAGGAGTGAAGTATGGTGGACAAAGAGGGCACTGCCCAGAGTTTCTCTGGACAGTGGGACTTGCACCTAGCTGTCGGGGTGTATGGTCAGCAGAAACCATCGACAATCATATCCTCTAAACTTGCCTCTGCTGCTCAAACATCTTGCCGAAGGCTATGCCCCTTCCTGAGACAGCCCGTCTCCAGTGATTGATTGTATTTATCACAGGTTCTGTACTGGCATACAGTAATGTTTTTGATCAGTCACATAATTTCCAAGATAAAACTATTGTAAAACCAATTTCATTTTCTATTACTTTTTGTGCAGTCTGTGGTTCAGAAAAACATCTTATTTCAATCTCATTTCATTGTTTTCTGATTTTTGCATCTGTTTTAGTCATGACATCATCTATCAGTTCTTCCCTAACCATCACCCACCTGAAGTTAAAGTCTGGTTTAAAGATATTTTTCTTCATGCAATTTTACCCTGTCCCCTCAATTACAAATGATCTTTTCTCCCGAGATTGTTTCCTCTCTCAAGCACGTTCTTCGTGTCTCTTTTTTATTCCCATGATCAGATTCTGCTTTAGAGTAGTTATTATGCTTGTCTTTACATTGCTGTAATTTTAAACTCTTAAAAATCAGAGTAAAAAGACACTCTTTATCTTTTGAGTTCCTGCAATGTACTCTAAGTAAAAGGGGATCTTCTACAGTAACTATAATAATTTGGATTTGCATGTAACAGTTCAATAAATGTTTGCTAAATATATTATTTAATATATTCTTAGGAATAGTAAGAGAAAAATAAAGGAAAGTGACCATTAATGGGAAAAAATAAGATGTTTGTAAAAATGTAAGGTGATTTCAAACCCTTGAGCTCTATTCATTTCCAAATGGTTTATAGGATCTAGCAATTTGGTTTAAGGCAAGTCAAAAAGAATCAGAGGAACATTCCATGTTCCTTTTGTGGAAAGACCTGCTTTTCTCATGCTGTATAATGTGTGAGGCAGGATTCTTCCTTTTTTTCACTAAATATACTCCTTGCACAGGCTTGGAGGAAAGTAATTCTCAGCAGCAGGATTTAAAATATATATAAAATTAAACTTTAAAATAAAGAAACTCTAGGTAGTAAAAATATTCTGTGAGGAAAGACCTTGATGAAGCATAAATAAAAACTATCTTCATTTGTCAGTTACCTCTGTTGCTAAGCAATTAAAATGCTAACCTTAAGTACAGTTGTTTCTTTGCCTTTAAAATCAAGAGCATAATTGCCTGTTTCTGAAAGTACGCCCTCAGTCAAATCTAAGTGATCTTGGATTTTTAATGGTGTGCCATTTGGGCCATAATGATAACTCTTGATGAATATTTGGAGTAAAGCAAAACAGCTAAGTTATTTGTAGAATATGTTGACTTTGGTGGGTCACTTCATGGAAGAAATACTTCATAAATTGCAGCTTCTATGTTCACCCAGATTATAACATTTCATCAATAATAGAAAAAACATGAGATGCTACATTAACGTTCAGACATAATTTGTAAGTTCTTTTCTTGTCCAAAGCAAAATTGGTTCTTTCTGAATAATGTGTTCTGCCTCAGAATGTGCATACATGTAATATATAAGTATTTCACACAATAGAGGCCAAATCTCGTGTTTCTGTAGTTCATCTTCTCAAAGAGCTAATGGGATTCTCTACCCTGAAATCTCCACCCAGAACACATCATCTGACTTATTCTTATAGAGATATTGGCTGTCAGAGACAAAGACAAAAATAGTACACAAATCATTGCTTTAAATGATTTCTGCTATCTAGCCTGCAGAAATGCATTTCTCCACTGCCAACATTTTGCAATACAGATGTAACAACCGGGTCCCTTTCTTTTGTGCCAGTTATCATCATCATTAGGGCAAACACTGAAAATAAAGGTGCCAGAATTTTCTGTAAAAGTTCAGACTTAAAGCAATGTAATCACTACCCTTTTTACAACATTACTCTGTAAGTGATCATCTCTATATTGATGACTACGAATGCACGAGAGATGTTTGTAGGGAGTTGATTCTTCTTATGGGTGATGAGCAATTTACTGATGGGTTGAGAGTGCAGAACTAAAATTCTGTGATTACAATATTCAAAGGCATCCGCCTGAGGAAGCTACATGCCAGTTCAATGTATTGAGATGGAATGCATAATGAATAGGACAGGGTTTTCTTTCAGGTGAAGGAAAGCTGGCACATAGGCCCTGATCTTTTCAGGCAGAGTTGACCTTGGTCTGTGCACTTGACCTCTGAGTTATCCATTGCCTCATCTGTGCATTCAGAGTGGTTGTGATAACACATGCAAAGTACCTTACATAACTACTGACACACAGGGAGGGAGCACTTACTCAATTTTGGCTTCCTTCTCTTGACTAAGTATTTAATACGCTTTTTAAAATGTGCTTTTGCCAGGCCTGGTGGCTCATGCCTGTAATCCCAGCACTTTGGGAAGTGGGTGGATCACTTGAGGTTAGGAGTTTGAGACCAGCCTGGCCAACATGGTGAAACCCAGTCTCCACTAAAAATACAAAAATTAGCCAGGCATGGTGGCACAGGATTGTAATCCCAGCTAATCAGGAGGCTGAGGCAGGAGAAAGGCTTGAACCCAGGAGGCAGAGGTTGCAGTGAGCCAAGATCATGCCACTGCACTGCCGCCTGAGTGAGAGAGTGAGACTTTGTCTCAAAAAAATAAAAAATAAATAAATAAAATAAAAAGTGCTTTTACTTCTTGTGAGCAGGTATTAAACAAAATAATGATTCCCACCTGTAATTTAGAGTATTGAAAGTATTTCAAAACTGTTTCAGAATCTGAGAATCTATACTAAATGGGTTGTCCTGAGAAGTCCACTGTTTACTGTGGCATTCTATAAGAAGTTGGTTTTGATGTGACAGCATTTTCAAGAATTTTTTCTCACCCCCTGCTGCTTTAACACTGAGATGGTTAGGAATAACTTTCAGCTCCACCCCAGAAAGAAAGGCTTTTGTCAATTTCTCCACATGGGGATCATCCCTACAGTGGTGAATGACAGGGTTTCCATGCCAGCAAGATTCATAAGCATGAGCAGATTTGATTCAAAACCACACAGGCATCCACTCTAGAAAATAATAGTTACATCACTGTCACTGAGCTTTCCTGGCATGAACTTTTCATTTTAGTTTCTCTTCACATACTATCTAATAGGCATTTGTTCACATTCATTATCTTTGATTTAGCAGAGTTTTAGGAATTGAGCTTATTGAATGGTCATTTTAGTTCTTTATTTCACATGGCCAATAAAAGAGCAAAGCAAGCTGGGCCCATCCCCAGCATCTCCAGAGACAATAGGACCCATTTCTCTTTCTGTCCCTAAAACAAAAGGATCCTAAAGAAGAAGAGGGAGGGAATTAACATCTACTGAATTTAACCAAGTGCCAGGTTCTAAACTATGTACTTTATACATTATTAATTATTACAGTTCATTCTCCACTGAAACCCAAATGAAGTTGCTCTGGTTTGTGTTTTTGTTTTGACTACTGTAGATATGAAGACATTGTTCCAATTTGCCTCGGTACAGATTACTCTGAGGGTCAAAAGAAAATAGGGAAGAGTGTTACCTTGGAGTACTTTATGTGATTATGCCATGTAAAATTCATTCAGAAAGTTAAAATGTAAAAGTTAATTAACTTTTTACTTCTGTTATTATAAAAATTTTTTGTTGACTCTCATATTAATATGTGTTAACAAATATTTAGAAAACAGAGAGACAAAAAATTTTGTAAATATACTGCCAGAGATGGTCACTATTAATATTTTTGCATAAGTTTCAATAGATTTCTTATTTTACATATATATAGAACCATAGTCTAAAAATACATAAATATATAGATATATATTGCATTATTTTATTCAGTTTTTTTTGTGTTAAATGTAATGCATATTTGTCATAATATATTTCAAATTCTATGAAAGTTCTGTATTGAGTAGCCATAGTCTTCATCCCTAGAGGCAAATACTGTTCTTGTATCTTCCACTGAATTTGCTATGCATGTTTGAGCAAATTAACCAGATACACATGCACATTTTTTTCTCTTAACACAAATGGCAGCATGTATTACACGTAAGTCTCTGCCTCGTGCTTTAAATGTCAGGCAGGCTCCTATCAGTGTCTGTAGTATCAGTGTTGATTGGTAGTGTATTGATTTTATCTCTTCTTGATAGACATTTATATTTGTTAGAGTGAAATTATAATTGTCATGATGTTGAAAGCTACACACTCAGAAAAGATTAGAGCCATGTTTCACATAAGTGTGTCCTGATCATGTAGTGTAACCTTGGCATCTTTTTGCTAATGATGGTCAGGAATTGCAGATGGATGCATTGCTGGTTCTCACTATAGTGACTTATTTCTGGTGCACCTACAACACAGCCTAGCTGCACCTTACCTCCCCCTTGGATTTTCCACTATCATTGAGTTCAATTGTTTCTGCTCCACACTTCTAAATCACCTAGAAGGAGTTCTATCCTGAGAATTTCAACACAGTTGTGAGAGTCTTTTGTTGTTTCCAAAAACCTTTCAATTAGTTAGAATTCTAAATCTTCTGTTTTGTATTCTGTTGATCCTGTCATCTTTTTCTGTTTTATTATTTCCCATTTATTTCTAAACTGCTGTCTTTTTATCCTCAGCTCAAGCAAAACTAAAAGCCAAAACAAAACAAAATGAAATATGGCTCTGAAACGAGGCATCATAGTTAGCATGTTTCTTTCTGGTCATTTAATCTGCTTCTGCAATGATCTTGAAGTTGGCTGTATGATCATGGTCTCTTGATTTTTGTCTTTGCTCTCTCACTAGGATGTAAGATCTTTGAAAGTTATATCCAGTTTTTTATCTTTGTGAGGACCATGTTTAGAGTTTCAAATAAATGTTTTTTGGTTTCAGAGACTACAATTTTAGCTAATAGACTATGTGGATTCCATTTTTTTTTTTCTGTAGCTCCTCAACATTACAAATGAATTTGATTTCTGGGTATTTTGTCTTTTTGTTAATCTTATTTTTCATAGATTTTATAATCTCATCAAAGTATCTTATAGTTTTTAATATGTTTAACTCAATTTTCTTAGTATCATCATATCTAAATTTTCTAAGTATCATCATATCTAAAAATAGTGACAATTTTTGTTTCCTATTTTCCAATTTGTATATCTCTCGTGCATTTCTCTTATAAAATTAAGTTGAGCTGAACTTCCAGAAGAATGCTAGATAATAACAATGGTAGTATTCATGTGTCTCTTGCTACTGATTTCAAAGGGAACTGTTATTTTTAAAAGAAATTCTTATTACTATAAATTTAAAGATTAAAAAGTATATTACATTTAGGTCATATGATTTTTAAAATAAGTTTATTTTCCTTTTCTCTGATGGAATCTACACATATTAGAAAGATGCTTTTCAATCCAATTGGGTCAATCTATCTCATGCTATGAGACAGAGATTCCATTAGAAGTGATTTTCTTTATTCAATGGTGTAATTTATTAGAATTTCAGATTTCTAAGAAGTAGAATATTTTATGTCTAGTTCAGAATAAAGTTTATTTGGAAGAAAAGGCATCACTGCTTGGGTCTTCCACTAGCAAACCATCACTCAGTTGTCTTTCACAACACTAAAGCCTATGTCAAAACACCTCATACATGTTTCATTAAGCCAGGCAAAGATAACGTTAGAAAGGACTTGTCAGCACACAATGTGATGACCCTTGCACTGCCACAAACGATTTTATTAGTTAGAAGTTTAGAATTCCAATACCAACATGGATTTTGCATCTTGAACTTTTTAAAGTTATCCTAACTATGTATATTTTGCAAACATTTGTTCAAATAGGAAGAGGTCAAATTGTCTCTGTTTGCAGGTGACATGACTATATTTAGAAAACCCCATCGTCTCAGCACAAAAACTCCTTGAGCTGATAAGCAACTTCAGCAAAGTGTCAGGACACAAAATAAATGTGCAAAAACCAAAAGCATTCTTATACACCAAAACAGACAAACAGAGAGCCAAATCATGAGTGAACTCGCATTCACAATCGCTACAAAAGAATAAAATACCTAGGAATACAACTTACAAGGGACGTTAAGGACCTCTTCAAGGAGAACTACAAACCACTGATTAACGAAATAAGAGAGGACACAAATAAATTGACAAACATTCCATGAAACAATAGCATCGTCATTTATGATTTTTATCATGTATTATGTACTCTACATAATTGTATGTGGTATACTTTTACATGGCTGACAGCACGGTAGGTTTGTTTACACCAACATCACAACACCAACGTCACAACAAACAGGTGAGTAATGTGTTGTGCTATGACATTATGTTGGCTAGGATGATGTCACCAGGCAATAGGAATTTTTCAGCTCCATTATAATCTTATGGGACCACCAACATATATGCTATCAGTTATTGCCTAAACATTGTTAATTAGCACATGACTGTAGAAACTATACATTAAGCTTTATTGCTCTACAGGATAAAGATATGTGACAAATTGCAACTTTTCTAAAATAAGCAATACATATATTTAACAGTTTCAGGAGAGAGAAAAATGTTTTTTACTGAAGTCCTGGACAATTATTTATGGGACATTTTATCGAGAGCTTTTCTTTAAGGAACTACTACTTTTCATATCAAAGATCATTATTAAATTGTGACATATACATAAGTTCAAGTCATAAATATTTTGCTCAGCTCTGAGATGTTATCATTTTTTTAAGCTTTACAAAGCAAAGAATATTATCTAATTACAGTCAGTTTGTGGTTAATGGCTTCTGTTTGAAAAGACCGAATTATTTCCCTTTTTAAGCCTAACAGAATATGTTAACATTGCCATATTTCCTCTTTTTTTTTGTTTTTATTGTCTTTATAAATCACATTATTCCTGTTATAATATTTTCTGAAGCCTTAATATTTAACTATCTTAAATAAAAGGTTTGGATCTGATTATCCTAAGCATTTATATTTATATTTATATATTAATGCTTAAAACAGAAATCAATATTGATAAGCAGATAGGAGATACTTATAAGAATGTCATCTTTCTTATGATGCATATACAAGTCTCAATTTATGAAAGATAAAAAATTAATAGCCCTAAAACAATAATTTTCTGAAAACACAAAAATGTAAAAAAATACACTCCATATGCTCTTTGTCACTTTCTCTTACTGCTAGTCAGTAATGACTATGAGAAAACAAAAGCTGGAAAGGCTTTTGAATAAATAAATATTGCATTTGACATATAAGTGCAAACATTGATGTAAATAACACTTGGAAACAATTATTCAATTGTTCTGTTTTAGGTCCCTGGATAGAAAGTAGGAGATTTGAGTCAGTAACCTGGTATTAATGGACAAGGCACTTAACATACTTTGATTTGTTTTCTCAGTCTGTGTGTGTGTGTGTGTGTGTGTGTGTATGTATGTGTGTGTGTGTGTATTTGAGGACTAGATGGGGCAACATTACTAAATGATGATTACTAATGATCACTTTCTACTTCTAACCTTTCATACCTATAAGGCTGATTACTGAGTCTTTATTCAGCTCTGCATTTATCAAATTTGATCTTAGACTCTATTCTTGCTCTACATCTAATTTTCTTCTTTTTAGCCATTACTGATCAGCAGTAAGAAAAAGTGAGAAAGTGCATATGGAGTGCATTTTTTAGATTTTTGTATTTTTAAAGAATTATTATTTTAGGGCTATTAATTTTTTTCATAAATTGAGGTTTGTGTTAGCATAATAAAAAGAATGGCATTCATGTGTATGCAAGTAACTCTTCTCTGCTTATGAATACTAAATTCTGTTTTAGGCATTTAAATGTAAATATAAATATAAATGCCAAGGATAATCAGATTCATAGCTCTTATGTAGGATTGCTAAATATCAAAGCTTCAAAGAAATTTATACCATGGGACTAACATGAAGTGTCCAAAGACAATAGGGACAATGGGGACATCCTCCAATTTGGTGATTTCATCTACTCCCACTGTCCCTGTCTTTACTTTCTAATCCTGACCTCTACACCCTGGTGGTTACAACTTGTAAGGTTATTTAGTAACTCCTTCATTGATTCAAAACATTTTAAACAATTTTTTATTTTATTGTATTATTTCTAATTTATTTTTATTTTATGTCTGCTGTAGGTCAGGCCACAGGGATAAAATTGAAAGGAAGACTAACAAAGGTGTCCACTTTCACAAAATCTTCAATCTTCTGAGCTTAATTATACCACAAAACGAACTTCCTTCTAAAATCTGCATTTCTTTCTATATCTCCACCAAGCCACATCTGAATTTAGACACTGCCTGAGACATGGTACCATGAAAGGCTTGCCCACTTCCTTTAATTCAGCCCCCAAGTCATAGAATGTCTATCTCAGAAATAATTTCCCAGCATCACTGCAATTGCGCACCTGCACTGAGTACCTACTTTGTTAATATTATTCTCCCTAAAGAGTCACAAAGTCATCATACATTTTCATTTCCACGCATATATTATCACATGTTGCCCAGGCTGGAGTGCAATGGCGTGATCTTGACTTACTGCAACCTCCACCTCCCAGGTTCAAGTAATTCTCCTGCCTCAGCCTCCTGAGTAGCTGGGATTACAGGCGCACACCACCGTGCCTGGCTAATTTTTGTATTTTTAGTAGAGACGGGGTTTCACCATGTTGGTCGGGCTGATCTCGAACTCCTGACCTTTTGGTCCACCCGCCTCGGCCTCCCAAAGTGGTTGGATTACACGTGTGAGCCACCACGCCCAGCCTTTATCTCAATTTCTACTATTAAAGATGGTAGACTATGAGAAGAGAAGTGCTAAAGTGTGTATCTATATAAATATATGAAAATTAGCTATTGTGTATTTTACATAGCTTAGGTAAATGATACACTTGGTAGGAGTCAAATGTGGAAAATAATTTTAAATTCTACTTATAATTTAAAGTTAAAGTAGCTCTGTCAAATCAGTATTCTAAATGTCATTTGAACAGATCATATAAGCAGTGCTTGTTTTCTTTATTTCCTCATATCTCTTATTTTTTGGACAATTCTAAATAAATATCACAATATAAGCAATTGTTGAGGAGAGAAAAAAACACAGGAGGAAAAAAATGAATTTTAGAATTAAAATGATGTCAAATTCTTGTTTTCCAGAGGTTCCCTCGACTTGTGGCATCAGAGTCCCTACAGAATGTGGTTAAAAACATATATTTTTTTGAAAAATGCTTTTTCCTTCTTTACCAGTGATCTACACTTGCCCTCTCCACCTCCATGGAGATCATGCTTTGCCGAATCTTTCCTTCCTTTTCTATCTTCACCCTCTCCTTCACCATTCATCTTTTCATTCACGGTTTCAACATGTTCCACGTTTTTGTCTGCTCTGTTATTCCCAAGCTGTTCTTTGGATCCCCAGCTTCCAGGGAAGGTCAAGAATTTGGGTCTCTTCCTCCATTTAAGAGAAACAGTTCCATTGTTGTTTTGTTGTTTTATTTTCTCTGTTGGTTGGTTGGTTGGGTTTTTTTTCTTGAGATGGAGTCTTGCTCTGTCACCCAGGCTGGAGTGCAATGGTACAGTCTGCTCACTGCAACCTCCGCCTGCTGGGCTCAAGTGATTCTCCTTCCTTAGCCTCCTGAG
Source organism: Theropithecus gelada (assembly GCF_003255815.1). Lineage (NCBI taxonomy): Eukaryota > Metazoa > Chordata > Mammalia > Primates > Cercopithecidae > Theropithecus > Theropithecus gelada. Next base: position 45,219,192 of record NC_037673.1, on the reverse strand, counting down.
TAACTGGGATTACAGGCACGCACTACTATGCCCGGCTAATTTTTGTATTTTTAGTAGAGATGGGGTTTCACCATGTTGGCCAGGCTGGTCTCGAACTCCTGACTTCAAGTGATCTGCCCTCCTCTGCCTCCCAAAGTGCTGGGATTACAGGCGTGAGCCACTATGCCCAGGCTTTGTTCTGTTTTATACATTAAAGTTAGACATAATGTTTCATGAATGGAATCCCATGGATAAAAAGACAGCTGGAAAATCCACATACTTTTAATAAAACTATTATCACAATTTATATCAACTTTATAGCCAGTCTTTTTCTGTGTTAAATATTAGAATATATTAGAAAACTAAAACAATTACAGGTTTTTTTTAGCGTAACGAACAATATATCAGTATAAAAAATATATTTTGGAGGGAATTTCATTTGCAGAAGAAGACTAGAGTGACACACCATACCAAAAAGAGGGAAGTAATTATTATCGCTTGGTTACTTGGACAAATTCATTGTATTTACTGGTTTAGGCAGCTCCTCGGTGTGTCCGGGATAATCTGGCATGAAACTATGTGAAGAATTTTATTTGTCATCCTGTCTGGAGCTATGGAATGTCAGAGGATACTTATTTTACTGCCGCCTTTGAACAGAGCATGCACTCCTATCACACTCCTCTCACACACATAGTCAAAGATGTCACCATGTACAGTAGATAATAAACAGTTGCTTACAACCTCTGAAGCCCTAGTGATGGGTGATTATGTAAGCATTAGGTTTCAACTCACATAATTGCCAATGCTAGGTCCCCAGTGAGGACATTGCTGAAATGGAAAAGTGTGCTTTATTTCTGTAGCAATGTGCTGAAGAGTATTATCTACATTGAGTATTAAGAAAGAGTTATGGGCATTCCACTGCTCAATACTTTGGATTCAGAAATGACCCCAAAGCTCCTCTCATTCCAAGAACCACGGCACCTGCCTATGCCACTCAACATCTAGATTTTTATTTTTAATTTTTCATTTCATTTCATTTTATTTTGAGCCAGAGTTTCATTCTTTTTGCCTATGCTGGAGTGTAATTGCATGACCTCGGCTCACCACAACCTCTGCTCCCAAGCTCGAGCAAGTCTCCCTCAGCCTCCTGAGTAGCTAAGATTACAGGCATGCACCACCAAGCCCAGCTAATTTTTGGATTCTTAATAGAGATGGGGTTTCTCCATATTGGTCGGGCTGGTCTCGAACTCCCGACCTCAGGTGATCCATCCACCACAGCCTTTCAAAATGCTGGGATTACAGGCATAAGCCACTGCGCCCGGCAGCTTCTAGATTTTTAAAAGGCATTATTATCTAAATCAAGTGTGCTGTGAGTACAAAAGACTTGGTGGTTTCTTCTCCACTGTCACTATGCTGGCTGTATTAGGGTGCAACTCTGACCCAATTGTGATTTAAGAAGCAAGAATTTTGAATCCAGTATCACTGCACGTATTTAGATTCTCTTAAGAACAATAGGTATTATATAAACTAAGCTTAGTTTTGAGCTTAGTGCATATGTGTTATTCATGTGTGCTCAGACCTAAGTGAAGGTGAAGTCTCTGGTTGAGTTATTGGATTTTCTGACTTCAGAGAAATTTCAAATTCGAAGTTTGAAGTTCTTATTTAAGATATCTGAAGTTTATGAATTTGAGATTTGAACACAAGTATACATATGTAACAAACCTGCACGTTATGCACATGTGCCCTACAACTTAAAGTATAATAATAATAAATTAATTTAAAAAAAAAAAAGAAATTCTTTGAAAAGATTAGTACAGAAAAGAGTATTTTGGTTTTGCCTCTGAAAAGAACTGAAGCTACTGATTTCTATTCCCATTTATAAAGCTCATCGATACCCTTCTCCCTCTATTTCTTGTTACATTGTGCAACGGTAGTTCAAGTTTCTGAAAAGACTGAACAAGGAAGTAGCTGACAGGAGAGGGACAGCAAGTAAGAAGGGAGGCAAGCCTTACTAGGTGTATGGGAAGACATTTCCCTCAAAGGTGAAAGACAACCAAGATTTGTTAGCACCAGTTAGTGTGACTACCTCATGCCAGAACTAGAAGCATTCAATATTAGTGCTTTATTTGTTGTTTCCAAATGTCTAAAGGGTTAGGTATAGTATCAATGATGTAACTAGTAAAAAAAAATGAACCTTAGATTTCTCCTTAGACTCCAGTTTTTATCATTTTGAAATTATTAATGGGAATTTCACAAGAAGTATATCATACATTTGTTAGAATATCACTGTATTAATCAAGAATTTGTGCCTGGTTATGAGAATTTTATGAGAATTTACAGTGTGACAGGAATTGCTCTAAATTCAGTATGTGGATTAACTAATTTAATCTAATTTTACCAGTAGATTATTTTTAAATCCAAAATGTATAGATGAACAAGACGAGGTGCACAGAAATTAAGCAATTTGCCCAAGTTATAGAACAAGTAAATTCTGGAGACAGCATTGAAAACCAGCAATCTGGCTCTAGAGCAGGAGCTTGAAAGCTATTGAATAACTCATTAGCTTACATGAATTTACCTGTGGATCTTGATTTGAGGTAGAAAATCAGCAGTTTTGAGGAACTTTCACTTCATAGGACCATTTCATAAATAACCCTGGACAGTCTCAGATTAAAGGAGAAAAAATTATTTTCAGAAGGGTTCAGAGAGGGAACACAAAATCTAATCTAGTGTGGAGACGGAACTGAAGAAATCCAAAGACCAGGGTGAATTTCACAAACATTAGTAACATTTTGCCTGGCAGTTCTCCCAATCTCTTTGCTCCCATTTCATAACTAAGGCCACCAAAACTCTGTTTTTTCCCCGAACTGATCCTAGTTGCTCCTTCTTGGCCTCTTCCTGCTTTAATGGTTATGTAGGTGTTATGCAGGAATAAGGATGGCTGGGTTCAAATCCAAACTCCACACATTTTCCCTCTTTGTAAATGAAGACTGAAGAGAATAACCCATGTAATGTTTTAGAGCCTGTTACAAAGTAAACAATGTCAGTTACTATTGTTGCTCTTAATATTCTTACTCCTTTTGCTTCTTGCACAGCTCTTTAGCTTATTACCCTACCCTCCCTCTTCTCTAGCTGTTAGACCACCTCCATAATCTTCAAACTAATTTTTAATCAAACATAATAACTGAGGTCTATGCTCATTTACACTGAGGTCTTCTCAATATTTACGTGAAAATAATCTGTCTCAGTTGAAAATCTACTGAGAAATACCCAAATGTTTCTGTGGGCTATGGGGCTAGGGCAGCACTTCAAGGCTCAGTACCCTTGTACAAATGAATGGCATATTCTACTTTGAAACAGTGGGTGGTTTCATTTTGATTTGGGATTGAACAGAGAAGAGGGAGCTAGCACTTCCAGAACAGATGTTCTGTGTATGGGACTATATAAACATGTTCACAAATATAATCTCTCTTAATATTGCCAATGATAAGCAAATGAATAATTTCCCTCACGTATGGATGAGGACTAACAAACTTAGAAATAGTAAATCACTTTTCCAAGTGCCACATGTCTATTTGACTTCAAAAGTCATGGTTTCTCTATAGATTGAAAGTATATGTCTAGACAGATACCATTAAGACAAAACAAAATAGCCTGATGACTGTCTAAATGAAAAACTCAATGAAAGGAAAGGCACAGAAACACCATTAAAATAAAAATAAACAGAATAATGTTTATAATAATTTTATTATTTTATTTATAATAAAATAATGGAAAATAAAAATAAAGCTATTTCAAACATTGAGACTTGTTTTGCAGAATGCTGAGCTGAAAAAAAATCTTCGAAGTTCTTTATTTCCCAAATGTGAAGTGTGTTCCTCAGAACAAAATGATAGAATTATTTTAATGCTGCCATTCTTTATTGATGCATCTATTTGAAGAAAAATGATTGTCCAATAACTATGATCCAGAATCCTCTTCACTACTGTAACCATCACCAGCACTCTTCTCTTTAAACTTGTATTTCGTGCTTTCTTTCCCCTTCCAAGGTAGTTCTTATTGCTAATTTTTCCAATTTTTATTTCCTCTGTTACACCTCCTCCTACCCTTATCTCAAGATGAGCTCATTGAAACCTTTAAAATCAATTCTTAAAAATAAATACATTCTTATCTGTATTTTATAAAAACAAAAACTTATCAGAGCTTTCCAAATACAATAAGCAACTTTCCAGATTCAAGAGTAACATTTGCTAATCCCATAAAAGAATATACGTAGCGTTGTACTCTTGCATCCACTTCATTTTGCCTTGGAACCCAGAATTATTTTGGCCTTCCTCCTGATCCTTTTCTTTTCATTTCTTTTCTTTTCTTTTGAGATGGAGTCTGGCTCAGTCGCCCAGGCTGGAGTGCCGTGGCCGGATCTCGGCTCACTGCAAGCTCTGCCTCCCAGGTTTACGCCATTCTCCTGCCTCAGCCTCCCAAGTAGCTGGGACTACAGGTGCCCTCCACCTTGCCCGGCTAGTTTTTTTGTATTTTTTTTTTTTTAGTAGAGATGGGGTTTCACTGTGTTAGCCAGGATGGTCTCGATCTCCTGACCTCGTGATCTGCCCGTCTCGGCCTCCCAAAGTGCTGGGATTACAGCCTTGAACCACTGCGCCCGGCCCCTCCTGATTCTTTTAAGTTAGCACTGTTCATTCAGCTCACATGTTCTATTATCAGTTGATGTTGACATACATTTAAAACTGCTCACTTCCTATTAAGATGTGTGTCTGTTTGGAACATAGGTTTAAAAGCATATCTTTTAGCCTTTCTGATTTTTGCCAAACTGTTGTTTTTATATATGTATTTTTATATATATACACACACACACATATATATACACACACACACATAATTTTTCTATCAGAATGTATAAATAAATATATATTTTCAAAACTGGATTTTTGAACTTATTTATAAATATGTAAATATGCTTATTTTTTCTTAATGTCAGCAACAGATATCTAAAATTGTATGTCTAGCATATGCTGACCACATAATGTATAGAATATGAGATCTGATCCAATTATTTCCAACTGTTCCTACCACTTTAAACATTATTTGATAGGGAGTAAATTGCTGTAGCTCTCAGAGTATTTGGCAGATTGTATGTGAATTAAATCTATACTTTCCTATATTTAATTCACAATTTTGTAACTAGAATACACTCAGTCCTAGATATCATTCAGTGATTCCATTTTTATTTATAGATGAAACTTCTCCTTTACCTTCTTCCCGTGTGTACTAGGGCCTATCAGGTGACATTGCCTGCCTTAGCAGAAGGCATTACAGTCAGTTTTTGGTTTTCCTCGATCATATCATCTTTTTTCCACACAAAACTATTGTTTCTGCCTCTACCTGAATCAGAGAGTGGGCAGGTGCAGGAGAGAGAACTCTTTCACTTGGCTTCATAATTCTGGCACATGGCTAAAGCTGACTCTTGGGTCCATGCTTCCTTTGTTCTCTGGGAAATCCCACTCCTAGGCCATTTTCTTTGTATACCTCAAGTGATGTATTTCATTCCCTGGGTTGGCCCCTGGCAATTCTTCTTACACAAGCTCACAGCGTTGTAACCCCCTTAAAATAGGTTGTCAGGCCAGTACGAATGTAGCCACTCATTACAAAATGTGGGTCTCTCATAACAAAACAAAAAACAAATTTTTTTAAGGAAATCTCTTCACAATATTTTTAATCTCCTCTACCTTGACTATTTCATATTCTTTGAGTAGGTAAGTGAATTCAAGAATCATTCTGCAGATCATTTTATTAGTACGTTCTTAGTAAATTTGATATGTGATGATCTGCCTTTGGAATTTCACATCTTGGTGTATTTTGAATACAAATGAAAAAAATCTTGTCTATGCGAAGAAGATAAATCAATGAAACTTTTTTTAAACATGACAGACAGCTCATTTGATCCCTCACATTATGAAAAAACAAGCCCCTTTAGGTAGTAAAGCTGTGAGGATATTTCAATATAGATTTATTATTCTTGTCACTATTGATAGTCACTCTGGAGAGCCTGTACAATGACAGTAAAAGGTGTCAAGAGGGTAATGGTAAGCCCACATAGAAAAAGCTAGGAAAAACTAAATAATTCCACAAAGTCTTAATTTCTGGGTCTATTTCCTATTGGAAGTAACCCCATTTTCGTGTTTATGTTCATCTTTTATTTAAAAGAAAAATGCACTGTCTAAAACCCTCTGTTTATTTAATATCTACCCATCCTGGAAATATTTATCATGTGCTAAATCACAATGTTGGATCATTGACAACAAGATCCCTTTTTAGCTCAATGGCCTTCTGGGTGAGGTGACAGTGTGAGAAGATGCTCCAGAGGCCTGAGATATTATTGCAGGTAAAGGAAGCAGCAATGGTTTTCCATAGATAGAGTGTCAGATAAGTGGAGAAGAAGTGGGAAGTGAAGTCAGGCAAGCAGCAGTAACCCAGGAAGCAGGAAGCCTTGTGAGCTAAGCTGTAGAGATTAAACACATTCTAGGAATGGGGGAAAGACACTGAAGAATTTAAAGTGGATACGTGATATGACCTACTTTGAAAAAACAGAAAAAGAATGAAATCCTATCATTTGCAACAACATGGATGGACCTAGAAGTCATTATGTTAAGTGAAATAAGCCAGGCACAGTAACACAAATATTGCATGTTCTCAACAACATGTGGGAGCTAAAAAAAATTGAATTCAAGGAGATTTTTCAAGAGAGTACAGTGATGGTTACTGGAGACTGGGAAGGTACTGGGGAGGAAAGGATAAAGACGGGATGGCTAATGGATACAAGAACACACAGAGTAAAGAAATAAGATCTAGTATTTGGTAGCACAATAGGGTGAATGTAGGTAACAATAATTTCTTGCATATTTCAAAATAACTAAAAGAATGGAATTGAAATGTTCCTAACAAAAAGAGATAATAAATGCCTGAGGTGATGAATAACTTAATTACTCTGATTTGATCATTACACATTTTATGCTATGTATCAAAATATCACATGTATGCCATAAATATGTACAACTATTATGTACCCATAATAATTAGAAAGTTAAAAAATATTTTTAAAGTGTAGAAGCCAACTCTGCCCTCTGGGGACATCTGTTAAGAGTTGAATAATGCTGATAAATGTGGGTTCTCTTATGTGCTGGGATAAGATTGCAGCCTTGTTGTCTTCTGAGAGTTTCTATTTCCTCTTATCCACCCCCAAAAAAGTGAAGGGAAAGAAATGACTTATGCTTGGGTAGATAAAAGAGCCAAAAATCTAAAAACTTTCTAAAATAATGTAATTAACTATAACGGATGATTACCAGGTATTTAAAAAATAGGAGTTTTTTGCTTTTCTCTTAGACTTACAAAGAAAAACACTGTAATCTGTCATATTTTGAGATGCTATATCTGCCACTTCAGTTTAATATTGTGTATGTATTTTTCTATAGGCATAAGTTTCATGGGAAAGAATCAGCCATGTCGAAACAAAGCTCTTATTTATTTTGATGCTGTCTTTATAGGCCGTATTTTCTTTATTAACGAATTTGAGAGACACTTGGTTGACTACATTTGGCTTAAAGTGTGTAAGTGGTATATTTGGTTAAGAAACAGGAAACATCCTGTCTGTACCAAATAGAATGGTATGTAATGTGAGAATCCACTGTTTGCAAAAGACTGGATGATCAGAAGTCAGAAAAACACATTTTCAGCTTTCAGGAACTCAGGCAATTCCAGGAGCTTCAAGAAACTGCTACTCATGAATTTAGTGCCTATAGCAATTAAACGGGTGTAATCTGCAGAACGCCTGGAATCTGCTAACAAATCATCCATTTGTTCTCAACGAAATTCAACCATTGTTGAAGGAATAATGATGCGTACTTCCAGGCTTCCAGTCCTTGTCACACAAAGGACATGTGAGGAAGAAGGAAGAATGATGTGAAGATGGCTGCAGACACAATGGAACACGTGTGTTATTCTGGGGGTTATTCACATTGCATTTGCTCACCCTGGAGCCCAGGTAAGATTCGACTTATGTACAAAGAGAAACTCAGGGGTCAAATGGAAAGTGAATAGGTTCTAGTGAAATTCAAAGATTTAATATGTACAATGTAATAATCAACATTAATTGTAACTAATTTAGTCATTTAATAATTTGAAAATTACTTCTTAATGGTAATATTCAGCTTGAATATATATACATTTCATTTTTATTTTTTAACTTGTGAATACTTACAAATACAATTTGAATTCCATCTGAAGAAAACATCTAGTAATCTGTTAATTAATATAGGCACTGCACAAAATACTATTTTGGAGACACATAAAAATAACTTATAATGCAACTCGTGTAATGTAGTTAATACATGCAAAGAACTATGTTTTTCAAGGCTGATTTTGAGGGATTATTTTTATTTCAGATTTTAATTACTAAGACATTTCCCCATATAGACTTGTTTACTTACTCCTTATTTTTTATTCCACGGAATTAAATTAAACAATAATGACTTTATAAAGATAAAACAGGTTCTCAAGTTTATTATCTTTCTTATAGACCTATAATCAGAAACTATTGAATTTATTTTCTGTTAAACTTAATCTGAAATAAACTATACGTAAGAGGATATTTTGTCATATGTTTCTCAAAATTAATTAATTCATCTAATATTAAAAATTAAAAAATGTATTTACATTATAAACCCCTTTAACAATAATCTCATATATACTGTGGCTAATATAATAAAAATAACTTATAAATGTGATTCTAATTATACTCCTTAGCATTTAACAGGAAAGCGAAGTTCTTATCATAGGAAGGAATTATAATGTTACAGCTGTAGCATTCTCATGCCTATAAGTAAATATATAAATAAATCCCATTTACAATTATGAACCCAAATAATAGTATCTAAAATTCCTCTTCTATCTAAATTCCACAATTAAAGAGTTTGCTTTTCAATATCTTCTAGATAATAGTGAATTACAAAATTTACAAAATGAATACCATTGCTATAATGAAAAATCAAAAATATAAAGTTTGAAAACAAATTATGTACATATTGCAATAAATACTAAAGCATCTAAAAATACTTTTAACATTTCTAATTTCATTTTCTGACATATGGTAAGAATAACAAGTCTTATTTTAACTTATATTTAGAACCTTGTTATTTAGGAAGTTTTTCTAGTAGTTCTAAGAATAGAAGATAAATAGTTGCCTATATTATATTAGTCACTGACATCAAAGACTTATAAGATCATGGCAAATGTTAACATGTAAATACTGAGGTTACAAAAGAACGTCTGTATATTATTTTCCTTATATACATATACATGTACATCATACTCACTGCCAAGTACTATTTAGTCATTTGGAACACAGAATGCAGTGCAGCTTGGTAACACAATTTAGTAGAAAATGCAAAATAATATAATATGGATTATATATATGCAAATATAATATGACAAGTACTAATTAGAGGAGAAGAATATCAATACTGTTTGGGGTAGCCAGGAAGAGAGAAGTTGATATATAAATTTGAGCAGGAATTTATACTGAGAAAAAGAGAAAGACGGTATTCTTGGTAGAGAAAACAGTCCTTACAGTCATAGCTTTGGACAGTCACTTGACATTAGTGACTGGTAAGCTCAGGTTAATTAAGATCTTAGGGTACTGTCAAAAGAATGATGGGCAAAAGGATGAAGAGGTAAGCTGAAGCTAAATTGTGGGAGAACGTATTTCTTGACTATGGGCTTAACACAGAGAGTGAAACCATGGTAACACACTTATTTAAGTTGAGATTATGGGGGTATGGTTATTAAAATACAAATTTAGGACTTTACAGTAAATATGAGAATGAGAACACATATAATGATATTTTCATCACTACCACCATCGTTTTTTACTTAACGTATTGAATTAGTGACTATTATGAAGCAGGAACTCATTAAACACTGGAGACACTTGGGAAGCATTTTTACTGGGGGACGAAAAAATAATTAACATGCTTTACTGGTGCTTACAGTTGAATGGTGGCTAGAGGCACTGGTAAATATTTAGAAAAAAATCTCGATATTTGAATTCTGGAATGTCTTGCTAGGTCGGGGACGTTCTCCTGGATAATATCCTGAATAGTGTTTTCCAACTTGGTTCCATTTTCCCCAGCACTTTCAGGTACACCAATCAAACGTAGGTTTGGTCTTTACACATAGTCCCATATTTCTTGGAGGCTTTGTTCATTCCTTTTCATTCTTTTTTCTCTAGTCTTGTCTTCACACTTCGTTTCATTGATCTTCAGTCTCTGGTATCCTTTCCTCCGCTTGATTGATTCGGCTATTGATACTTGTGTATGCTTCATGAAGTTCTCCTGCTGTGCTTTTCAGCTCCATCAGGTCATTTATGTTCTTTTCTAAACTGGTTATTCTAGTTAGCAATTCCTTTAACCTTTTATCAAGGTTCTTAGCTTCCTTGCATTGGATTAGAACATGTATCGTTAGCTTGGAGGAGTTTGTTATTACCCACCTCCTGAAGCCTACTTCTGTTAACTAGTCAAATTCATTCTCTGTCCAGTTTTGTTGCCTTGCTGGTGAGGAGTTGTGATCCTTTGGAGGAGAAGAGGTGTTCTGGTTTTGGAATTTTCAGTCTTTTTGCACTAGTTTTTCATCTTTGTGGATTTATTTACCTTTGGTCTTTGATGTTTGTGACCTTCGGATGGGGTTTCTGTGTGGACATCTTTTTTGTTGATGTTGATGCTATCACCAGTCATTAGAGAAATGCAAATCAAAAACCACAATGAGTTACCATCTCATGCCAGTTAGAATGGCGATCATTAAAAAGTCAGGAAATGAGACTGGGCACGGTGGCTCATGCCTGTAATCCCAGCACTTTGGGAGGCTGAGGTGGGCGGATCACAAGGTCAGGAGATCGAGACCATCCTGGCTAACATGGTGAAACCTGTCTCTACTAAAAATACAAAAAATTAGTCGGGCGTGGTGGCGGGCGCCTGTAGTCCCAGTTACTCAGGAGGCTGAGGCAGGAGAATGGTGTGAACCTAGGAGGTGAAGCTTGCAGTGAGCTGAGATAGTTCCACTGCACTCCAGCCTGGGCAACAGAGTGATGCTCCATCTGAAAAAAAATAAATAGATAAAAATAAAAATTCAGGAAACAACAGATGCTGGAGAAAATGTGGAGAAACAGGAATGCTTTTACACTGTTGGTGGGAGTATAAATTAGTTCAACCATTGTGCAAGACGGTGAGGTGATTCCTCAAGGATCTAGACCCAGAAATACTAATTGACCCAGCAACCCATTCCATTACTGGGTGTACACCCAAAGGATTATAAGTCATCTTACTATAAAGACATATGAACACATATGTTTATTATACCACTGTTCACAATAGCAAAGTCTTTGAACCAACCCAAATGCCTATCAATGAGGGACTGAATAAAGAAAATGTGGCACATGTACACCATGGAATACTATGCAGCCATAAAAAAGGATGAGTTCATGTCCTTTACAGGGACATGGATGAAGCTGGAAACCATCATTCTCAGCAAATTAACACAGGAACAGAAAACCAAACACTGCATGTACTCACTTGTAAGTAGAAGTTGAACAATGAGAACACATGGACACAGAGAGGGGAACATCACACAATGGGGCCTATCAGGGGGTGGGGTGCTAGGAGAGGGATAGCATTAGGGGAAATGCCTAATGTAGATGACCAGTTGATGGGTGTGGCAAATCACTGTGGCATATGTATACCTATGTAACAAACCTGCACGTTCTGCACATGTATCCCAGAACTTAAAGTATATATAAAATAAATAAAATAAAATAAAAACACCGCAAAAAAAAATGGGCAGAGGATCTGAATAGAAATTTAGCAAAAGAAGACATGCAAATAACCAACCAGTATATGAAAAAATGTTTAACATCACTAATCGTCAGGGAAATACAAATTAAAATAACAATGAGAGATTACCTCCTACCTGTTAGAACAGCTGTTTTTAAAAAGATAAAAAAATAAGTGTTGGTGAAGATGTAGATAGAGAAAAGAAAACCACTATACATTTTTGGTGGGAATATAAGTTAGTACAGCCATTACAGAAAATAGTATGGGGTTCCTAAAATAGTTAAAAATAGAGCTACCATGAGCTCCAGCAATTACATTTCTGGGCATATATTTTTAAAAACAAAATCTGGGTGTGAAAGAGATATCGGCACACCCATGTCAGGTCGATGACAGGTCGATGGGTGCAGCATACCACCGTGGCACGTGTATACCTATGTAACACATCTGAACGTTCTACACATATATCCCAGAGCTTAACGTATAATAAATTAATTAATTAATTTTAAAAAATCTCTATAACCGTATTTGTGAAAAATGGCAATAACGGAGATATTCAAAGCTTTAAGATTAAATAACATAGAAATGATTGTTCAAATTCTCTGAAAAATGTCATTGGAATTTTGGTAGGGTTTGCACTGAGTCTGTGGATTTCTTTGGGTAGTATGTGCATTTTAACAATGATAATTCTTCTAACCCATGAACACAAATATCTTTCTATTTATTGGTGTTTTCTTCAGTTTTTTTTTCATTGACGTCTTTCAGTTTTCAGTGTATGCATCATTCATCTTCTTGGTTAGATTTATTCCTAAGTATTTTATTCTTTTTAATGTTATTGTTAATAGAATTGTTTCCTCAATTTCTTTTTTGGATAGTTTGTTGTTAGGATATAGAAACACAACTGATATTTTTATGATGATTTTGTATCCTGCAATTTTACTGAATTTGAATTTGATTATTAGTTTTAAGAGTTTTTGGTGGAGTGTTCTGGGTTTTCTATATACAAGATCATGTCATCTGCAAACAGAGACCACTTTACTTCTTCCTTTCCCATATGGATGCCTTCTATTTATTTTATTTACCTAATTACTCTGGGTGAGACTAAGTACTATGTTGAATAGAAGTGTCTAGAATGGGCATCATTATCTTGTTCCTAATCTTAGAGGAAAAAAAAAAGAAATAAGGTTTTCACCATAGAGTATGATGTTAGCTGCAGGCTTCTCATATATGGCCTTTATGATGTTGTAGTATATACCTTCTATGCAAAATTTTTTGACCATTTTTATCATAAATGGATGTTGATTTTTTCAATTTTTTTCTGTATTCTTTAAGATGATCATATATTTTTATCTTTTATTCTGTTCCTAAGATATGAATCATATTTTTTAAGATGCAACCACAAAAGATCCTGAACAACCAAAGCATTCTTGAGAAAGAAGAACAAAGCAAGAGGCATCACACTACCTGATTTCAAAGTATGTTATAAAGTTATAGAAATCAAAACAGTATAGTACTGGAATTAAAAATAGACACATACACCAATGGAACAGATTGTAGAGCCCAGAAATAAATCTATACATATATGGTATACTACACAATGGAGAAAGAGTCTCTTTAATTAATGACACTAGAAAAACTGGATATCCACATGTAAAAGAATGACATTGGACCCTTATCTTACACCATACATAAAAATAAACTCAAAGTGAGTTAAAACCATAAACATGGCTGGGCGCGGTGGCTCAGGCCTGTAATCCCAGCACTTTGGGGGGCCGAGGTGGGTGGATCACGAGTTCAGGAGATCGAGACCATGCTAGCTAACACAGTGAAACCCCGTCTCTACTAAAAATACAAAAAATTAGCCAGGCATGGTGGCGGGGGCCTGTAGTCCCACCTACTTGGGAGGCTTAGGCAGGATAATAGCATGAACCCCGGAGACCGAGCTTGAAGTGAGCCGAGATCACGCCAGTGCACTCCAGCCTGGGCAACAAAGCGAGACTCCATCTCAAAAAAAAAAAAAAAAAAAGAGGAAACATAAGACGCAGTAACATAAAAATTCTCAAGAAAAATGGGGAAAACTCCTTGACATCATTGTTGGCAATAATTTTTCAATGTCTGCCCAAAACACAGGCAACAAAAACTAAAATAAATAAGTGGTGCCGGGCAAGACATGCCTGTAATCCCAGCACTTTGTGAAGCCAAGGAGGGTGGATCACTTGAGGTCAAGAGTTCGAGACCAGCCTGGCCAACATGGTGAATTCCCCTCTCTACTAAAAATACAAAAACTAGCCCAGTGTGGTGACAGGCACCTGTAATCCCAGCTTTTCAGGAAGCTGAGGTGGGAGAATCGCTTGAACCCAGGAGGCTGAAGCTGCAGTGAGCTAAGACAGTGCCACTGCACTCTAGGCTAGGTGACAGAGTGAGATTCTGTCAAAAAAAAAAAGAAAGAAAGAAAGAAAGAAAAAGAAAAACTGTGACTACCACAAACGAGAAGATTTCTGCACAGCAAAGGAAACAATCGTCAAAACGAAATCAACCTACAACGTGGGAAAATAATATTTGCAAACCATATATTTATGGAAGAATAATACTCAAAATATATAAGGAACACATAAAACTCAATAGCAAAAGAAAAAAACAAAACCAAATAACCCAATTAAGAAATAGACAAAGGACATGAACTGACATTCTTCCAAAGAAGACATTCACATGGACAACTGGTATGTGGAAATAATTACCCCAGAAAGGCATATCAAAACCACGATGAGCTATTACCTCACATCTCTTAGAATGGCTATCATCAAAAAAGCAAATGTTGGCAAGCTTGTGGAAAAATGGGAACCCACGTACACTGTTGGTGGGATTGTAAATTAGTATAGTTCTTATGGAAAACAGTAAGGAGGCTTCTCAAAAAATTAAAAATAGAACTACCACATGATCCAGAAATCCCACTTCTGGGTATATATCCTGAGGAAATAAAATCATTATCTGGAAGAGAAATCAGCACTCCCATGTTTACTGCATTATTCACAATAGCCAAGATACGGAAACAACCTAAGCGTCTATAAAACGTGATACTACTCAGCCTTAACAAGGAAGGAAACTGCGATTTGTGACAACACATATGAATCTAGAGGACATTATGCTAGGTGAAATAAGGCAGACCCAGAAAGACAAATACTGTATGATCTCACTTACATGTGGAGCAAACAAGATGAACTCATAAAAACAGAGAATAGAACAGTGATTTCCAGGGGCTGGGATATGGGGGAAGGCATGGATTTCAGACAAAGAGTACAAACTTTCAGTTATAACATGAGTAAGTCCTGCAGACCTACTGTACAGCATGGTAACTATGGTTAGCAATACCCTAGAGTTTACTTGAAATTTGCTAAGAGGGTAGATCTGAAGTGTTCTCACCACAAACTAAAATAGTATATATATATATATATATATGCCAAACTAAAATGGTAGCTATTGATGTGTGTGTGTGTATATATATATATATATATATAGTTACCATTTTAGTTTGACATGATAGAAGTGATGCATATGTTTATTAGGTTGATTATGCTAATAATTCCATTAAGTATATCAAAATAAAAAAATAAGATACATAGATGCCTCATTTTTGATGTCCAGAAATAAATTTTGGGGTGGATGACATTAGATAAAATATGAAATATTATTAGGATATATGCAGGCCAATAAAAGGAAGAGGAAGGAGTGAAAATAAAGGAGGGTGTTCTAGGGAGTGATAAACAGGCTATGAGTGAAAAATGCTGGCACATGGGTGTAATGGAGAAAGAAGAACACAGAAATATGTTAACCTGACATTTTATAACTTGCATTGGTGAGATTACTACCTTTCAGAGGCTATCAGCTAGTGAATGTGAAAGAAAACAAACTCATACAAGATGATGGTTTGGATCATGTTTATATTTCACACATCTGATTAAAAACAGAAGAAATCAAATATTCCTTTAAAAATAATATTTTTCTTAAAAATGAATTTTCAGGCATGACTAATGTGTAATAATATTAATTAAATATACAATGCTTAAAATTAACAAAATCTCTTAATAGATGAAAGACAGACACATTTCTCCACCATTACATTAACAAAGTTTTTAAAAAGGAGTGAATGACAATATTAAAATTTGTTAAGAATATGGAAAAAATAAAATGTGTTGGAAGACAATTTGACAAAGTAAGTCAAGAATTAATAATATTCTCTTTTCTGAATTACAGAAAGTTTGCTTTTTTCTTTTGGCCTGAGAATAAATGAACAGATATGCAAAATCAAACATAGTTGTTGCTTCATTGTTTATGATTATAACTACAGCCTAAGTATCCACTACTGGAGACTAATTAAGTCAAATCTTTGCTCAGATATTAGCTTCTTCTTGAAACTTTCTCTGAGAAGACTAATTAAAATTGAAACTCACATACTCCTTGGATGGTTTTTAATAGTTTTCTGCACAGTACTTACCTGTACCTGGCATGATATACTCACTGGATTATTTATTGTAGCTTCTTGCCCTTAGAATGTAAGGTCTATGAGGAGAGAGATTTTTTAAAAATCCTAATTAAATAAACAATACCTAATGGTATTGTATTCATTTAGCAGATGCTTAATATTTATTAAAATAATAGAACATAATAGTAAGTAGATAGTATATCATTGTAGAATTAAGTTTATTGATTTGGAGATGTATTTATTATATATTAAGTAAGAAAAGAAGGGTATAGAGCATGCTATAAGATACAATTTGACTTTTATAAGATTATAAATATTAGTATACATATAAAAGGAAGAAAACAAAATACAGTGTTTATGTTTCCATTCTGCCTGTCTTTATTTCCCGAAGTTTTTCTAAGGATTATGTATTATATATGCAATAAAAATAAAAATCAATTAACGTTTAATTCTTAAGTTAGCCACTATTAATTTAAGAATTTCAGGAATGTAAACGAAATATTTTGCTTTTTTTACACTAACGCCTCTATAAGGCAGATTTTAAGTGAGTGTAACACCTTGACTGTTCAAGGACCTCACCCTCCCAGAGATAGGAAGAAATCACATCATAAGGTAACATTTTATTGGATGATATCAATTCTATAATTTGCAAACTGACTACGAATTACTAGCTGTAGGATTTATAAAACATAAATGAAAGAAATTAGTCATATTTTGCATTACCGAAAAATAAGGGCAATTTTCTGACTCAAACCGCCTTCATCACCTTATAACATGCTCCTGCTGTACCCTGTTCTGCTGTCTTGGTATGGCCATCTCTTTACAGAACTCCAGCATCTAAGACACTCTGAGCTCTTTTGAAAGAGGCACTCCAGATGGTTATTAAGAGTGCAGACTCTAAGACTTAATTCCATGGTTTCGAATTCTGGCTTTGCATCTTTCTAGCCACCTCTTGGCCAGTTTGCATAAATTCACACAGCCTTAGTTTTTCCTAACTGGTAAATGATTATATATATACACACACACACACACACACTAGCATTTATTATTTCAAATCACACTGCATGCTAGCAGGGTTAGGAAAGGGGTCTTCACTCTGATTTTGGAAAATGGTTGAGGACAAATATTAATGTATTTTAAGAACAGGAGGACAAATACTAATGTGTGACAACAACAAATTAAAATTTGGTAAAAGTATGGGAAAATAAAATGTATGAGAAGACAATTTAACAAAATATGTCAAGAATCAATAATATACTTTCTTTGAATTATAGAAATTTTGCTTACTTGTTGAAACAAGAAAAATTATTCACAAGAGAAAAATAAGAGCACAAAGAAAGTGGAGAGGCCAGGCATGATAGGTCATGCATGTGGTCCCAGCACTTTGACAGGCGGACGCAGGTGGATCACTTGAGGCCAGGAGTTCAAAACCATCCTGGTCAATATGGCGAAACCGCATGTCTACTAAAACATTCAAAAATTAACCAGACATAGCGGCCCATGCCTGTAGTCCCAGCTATTCTGGTGGTGGCAGAAGAATCACTTGAACCTAGGAGGCAGAGGATGCAGTGAGCCAAGATCACACCACTGCAATCCAGCCTGGGCCACAGAGCAAGAGTCCATCTCAAAAAAAAAAAAAAAAAAAAAAAAAAAAAAGGTGGAGAGAGAAAGTGCTGGGATCAAGGAGTTCAAAAAGACAGAGGTAGGACATCTTAGAATTTATGTGGGAAAATGGCAAAGAGAAGGAGTTTCAAGAGAGTTTAAAAGGACTATGTTGAGAGTGTCAGAAATCAAAAATGAAAATTTTAAGATGTCTTCCTTTTTAATTATAGAAAAAAAACACAAAAATTGAAAATGTTTTTTGAGGGGAGAATGCTATTTATTTGAATTACTACTGCACACATGATGCAGTATGTGGGTTCCATGGCTCTTCAGGCAGATTATATTTCTGGTAATGAAGTACCAATTCTGAGGCTTACAGCATGCTCTAACCCAACGGTAAATCAACAGAAAGACCCAGGATAGTAGGGACAGTAGGTTTCTTCACAGCTTTTTTTTTTGAGACTCCCTTCAGCCTTCTATGTTCTGTTTTCGGGTTGGTTAATTCATTTTTTGCCCATTCTCATGGCCTAAGTCTTAAATAGCTATTGAAAGAAGGAAAGGGAATGTCAACTAAGACTGTTCACAATGCAATCCACATAGCGGGCTGACACTAAATTGTCATTTTGCAAGTGTGTGTCTGGACATGCATTGTGCCTGCGACTTTCTAACTTGTTGCTACCAGTTTTTTCTCTGAAAGAACGACTTTTAAATGTGTGTGGCCTTTTTTTTTTTTTTTTTTCCCCTAATTCCTAACCAGAAAGTAATTTCCTTCAGCCTGAACAGGAAACATTGTGGCTTCTGTTCTGCTTTCTGGAGATTTATTGGAAGCTCTGACATTTCTTATAACACATTCTTAATGTCTTCATAATATCTAAATTACATATTCTGGGAGGGATTGAGGCCCAGCTATGATCAATATTCTATTCACTGTTCTGAAACCAAAGACAGAAATTTATCAAGGAAATCTGCTATTGGAGAACTCTAAATGCTGCTGGACCTAGTGAAAATAGCAAGGCTTTTGAATCAAAATACTGAAGTTTTATAGGAAGTTGTTTAGATTCTATGAGTCAATTAATATAAAGTTAACTACTTGGATTAAAGAAAGTTTGATAGTTAATTCTCAGGGAGGTTGTTAGGAGGATTAAAAGAGAAAGGTATTTTATGATGTCCAGGATTGTATTACACATATTTATTGCTCTACCTACATTTGCTTGGTACTAGACATTTATGTGTACATTGATCCAATGACGTCCAGCTGCAAGGATCTACAACTCTTTGAGAGCTTTCTATGACCATCAGATTCTGAAGAAGGGCTCTCAACAATTAGGTAGAGAGGATGACTAGTCCACTGGATGCTACTTAGCCTCTACAGTGTGCCACTCAAGTACTTACACAATGTTCCCATGAATGCACCAGTCATGGTAGGAGGGATTAGGAGTATGCATGGGTCAACAGCATGGGCTGCTTCTCACCAAGGCTGATTTAGCTGCCACTATTAAATGTATAGCCTGTCAGTAGCAGCAGAGATTCACATCATGTCTGGCAAGATACCATTCCTTGAGAAACCAAGCCAGCTCCTGAGTGGCAAGTTGACTATATTGAAATCTTCCACCACATTGGGGAGGGTGACAGCTGTTCATCTTCGGTGAGATTGATAATACTCCACGTATGGGTTTGTCATCCCATTTCACAGTCCCTCAGGCAGCATCAGTATGTGAGGGCCCACAGAGAGTTTCATTTCTCATTATCCCACATAACATTGTCCTGACCAAGGGACCCACTTTATGGTGAAGAATGTGCAATGATGAGCACCTGAGCACAGAATCTACTGATTCTCTGAGTAGACTGCCTCATCCTGAAGCAACTGGCATGACAGAATGTGGGATGGCTTCTTAAACGTACGTCTATAGGTACCAGGTTGGGAAGCATGACACTGTAGATTCAGAACACTGTCTTTCATGGTGTGATATATATTTTAAACTAGTAACAATTATGTGGTGCCATGATCCTTAAGCTAGAATGCTTGGATTCAGTAACTAAGGGCTAGAATTACAAATGGCGTCTTGGAATTAATGGGGGCTTCCTCCGAATGGTGAAACTGAAATGAGGATTCGAATGCAAGTAATGTATTGTAGAAGTGAAACACACACCATTGGGGGTTTGAAGAAGTGAGACAGAGAAGGAAATGGTATAATAAATGCTACTCTATCACACTCTTTCCACTATGGATAACAAGCGTGTATCTCATAGGATAACTCTGTGAGCCCATGTAAAACACGTGACTTAGAGTTACGCCACCAAGAAGTGAGGGATCTGGGATATTTGTATTCCAACTCCAGCCAGTAACTTGTTGAGAACTGCTCCTGGAGGCTTTAATTCCCTGGCATTCCAGCAAAGACATGTAGATGCTGGCAGTCAGAAGGCATGCCTAGTACTGGGGCATTGAAGGTGAGGAGGGTATGATAGGGTATCAACTGCACCTGTCACACCCTATCATCCTCACTCGCAGTTGCTCACTTGGGAAATTTATGTTACCTGTTTGCTCAACTTTAGAATATGCCAGATTAAAGATCCTGGTTCTCAGTAGGGAGGACCTTCTATCAGGTGACACACTCAGAGTTCACCTAGCCTAATGCTATGGATGACACCTGCTCATTCAGGGTTCTTTATGCCAGTAGATCTTGAGTTCAAGAGGAAATTACGACACTGGTAGTGGTAATTAACCCTGTTGCTCAGAAGTAGATTGAGGGGTCTGTATATAATGGTAGTAATCCAAGCTGCAGCAGTGGGAAGCATCCCCTGCTATAAGTCTTGATTTTGTTGTTTTTGCTGTTATTGTATAGATAGCTAGAAAGGTAGACAAAAGAACCTGTGGTATAAGTACTGAAAGTGTGTTGTGTAGATACAAATTTATATAGGCCATAAAAGGGAAAATACGATTGTGGTTGAAATGATAAAAATTTTATGTTTTTACTATAGCAGATGTTATCCAGATAGAAGTTGATTAAATAGCACTATTCACATACTAGCTATTATAATAATCAAAACTTTACATATTATATTTAACAAATATAACTGTGCATGATTTGAAAGCTGAAAAAAATTGAAAGCTTTTCTTTGGCATGGGAAAGTGAAGAGATTCTTCCAACCTAGAAAAAAAAAATCCATTATTTTTCTCTTCTCATTTACTTTACCATTACCCTTATGTAAATAATCTTCATGTGTTATAAAATACATTAATTTCAATTTTTTCAAAATAAAAAATAATATGTGTTGGCCTCTTCATAATAAATTAGGATTTCCAGCCATATTTTTCCATGTAGGACTATATAGAAGTAGGTCACTTTTAAAAGATTTTGCCCCTTTAAAGGCTCCTCTTTTAGTTGCTAATTTTCTCTTTTCACAGGGAAACCAACATTCATTTATATGGAACTTGACACATCCACTGGCAAAATAACTAAATCAAGAATTACTCTGGAAATATTTGTGACACGAATTACTTCCTAGAATGACGTTGTAATATTATTCAATTGGTCCCCATACATTTGGTACATGATATTGTTATGCTAAATTCCAAAATACTGATAACACACTCTCCTGTCTAATATAAGACAAAAGATAACTTTCAAATAATTTCACATTAAGGTTTAATGTGCAATTAATAATTTCACACATCCAAAGTAGACAAAGTTAATGACAACCAAATAAGATTCATAAAATGTAGTTTAGTTACCTAGTCTTGGGTTTGTGATATATATTTGCTCAGGTGCATTTTAAAGCTGCCTCATTACTTTTAGAAACAGGTATGAAATAAATTATAAATACTTTAATATTTAATATTTACAAGATGTTATGATAGAGTGATTTTAGTAAGTCCAAACCTCAGCCAGATGACATACAGGTATTAAATACCTTACTAAGGGCTGTGGAGAGATGATAAAGAAAGTCTAAATTGATTAAAAGGTAGACATGCAAAGATAAAATATACTGCTTTGTCTTCAAGAAGCACATCATCTAGTAAAAGTGGTGGATAAGTCTACAATATAGCATAAGAGAAGTTTTAAAGGAACTATGCATGGGAAGCTGTGGTAATCCAGAGTACAGGAATGACTCCATAAAAGCAGGTAGGGAAGGTGTTTGAGAAGAGATGAAGTTGGCAGTAAGTCTTTGATATAGTTTCGCTGTGTCCCCACCCAAATCTCATCTTGAAGCGTAGCTCCCATAATTCCCACGTTACAGGAGAGATCCAGTGGGAGATAATTGAACCTTGGGGATGGTTTCCCCCATAGTGTACTCATGGTATTGAATAAGTCTCATGAGATCTAGTTTTATAAGGGGAAACTCCTTTTGCTTAGTTCTCATTCTCTCTTGCTGTAAGAAATGGCTTTCGCTTTCCACCATCAGTGTGAAGCCTCTTCAGCCACGTAGACCCGTGAGTTCATTAAACCTCTTTTTCTTTATAAAAGTACCCAGTCTTGTGTATGTCTTTATCAGCAGTGTGAAAACAGACTAATACAGTCTTATAGGAATACAAGTTAGCCAGGAAAAGATGCAAGAGAGTGATAGTCTGTGCTGAGCCATTTCGGGGTAAAAACTTGGATTTACGAGAAAGAAGACATATGTAGATAATGAGATGTCCTCTGACAGATCTGGAGCAGGAGGTCCCACTTGGTGAATGAGTGGAACTGGGTCTGAGCAGGAGGGCAGGGGTGGACTTTCATTGTAAGATTCCTTTGTAAAATTTCTTCAAAAATTATGTGATACTTGAATTTTTCTATCTAAAATTTTCATTTTTAAAATATAAAACTGGATTTAAGAGATCCTAGGAGATTTATCAAGTTTCTCTTGTTGTTTCAGGATTGTCCTTCATATCACCATATGCCTTTGAGAGTCTGAGAAACACAAAAATTATAAGAGGTTCAAAATGAATGAGAACACGTAAAAGTTACCTGCGTTTCATAAATGAAATGAGCTGTATTTATTAAAACTAGAAAATTTACCATTCAACCCTTATAGCTATGTCTACCTGTTATGAAGAATTCTGTTTGCCTGAAACTTGTATAAACTGGGATTCCACTATCGATTTCTTAGGCATTGGCTCAGTGATTCTAAATTAGTTCCAAGCATATACTTATATCAAGGAGAACTCTTTTTATATTCTAGGGAAAATTTGCATATGCCAAATAATAAAATTATTAAAATGATGTTGGTTGCAATATAATGCAATTCATTTTCCTTCTATTGTCAAAATACCAAAGTATGCTGTTGACAGGGAAAGGATAAAAGTACATTCTGTTCTCATAATAAAGTCAGGAACTGAACAATTTTTTTGTTGTTGCTGACCAATGAACAGTAGGCTTTTGATAACATTTATTTCAGTGAAAGAATAGATAAGTTTAGTGAAATCCATCCTATCAATGAAAAACTAACATGTTGGTGAAAATGCATGCTGCCAGGGATTCAGGTATCCAGCTGTTTCCTTCAACAAGCTAGTATTTTACTACTCAATTTCATAACTGAAATAATCCAGCTTTTGTATTTCTCAACCACTTAAAAGAATTGACCTTTATGGTGGTTTATACCCCTTTTCAAATAAAGATGATAATTCTTTACATAAATTTCGGTAATTGATTATGTATATATAGTATTTCTAGCTGCTCTTGAGATAAAATTTCATATTTAAACATTTCATTCATCTCTTATGTATTAAATTGTAACTTATGAAAACTTTGTAAATGACATTTTAAAAAACTCCCACATTTTGCATTATCAGAATCATAATGATTCTAATCCATAATGTTGTATGGATTAAATTCCAGAAATATTGGCACCTGATGGACCATTTTTGGAGCACATTTTGTGACTATGCAAGTCAGTGTGATTAATTATAGTCATTCATTTAGTCACAAACTTCCTATTGGGTTTGCTAATGGCCAGGGACTGTATTGAGTGCAATACAAAGTCAAATTAGACAGGGAACTTACTATGTAATTGGAGCTTATAAACTCTTCAAGCCTCACTTTCCTTATATATAATATGAGATATTCTCCCTTTCCCTGTGAATAAAGTTGTTAGCAAACCTCACTAAATTGAAGTGGTTAAATCAGTAAATCAAATGTGTTCAAGCACACATGCACAGACAGACACACACAAACAATATATAACCTCCTCCAAATTTTTGAATTCTACAAAATAACATTTTATGCATGCATTTGGGAAGAAAAAAGTAATAATACCATCATAAAATTTAACTTCAATTTTAGAATAGATAGATTCACAGGGATTGGGCAATAGCCTTGGTTACTTTTTGTTTATAAGTAGATAGACATGTTTGATGTATAAAAGTAGAAATATGTTTTCTTCTAAGAGAGCCATCTTCTACTACATTGGAAATGAGTCCCTATCTCTGTTGAAAAGGCACACACTTAATTCACTCCAAATTCACAGTACCTAGGCTTATCCAATACTGACCTAGTTGTCGGTTGGGACCTTAAAGGCTGATTTATGACTGAAAGTGAGTAGGAAATTGAAAAGAAACAAAAGAAGTCATCATGATCCTTCTGAATAAAATAAACCAATGAACAAGAGACAAAACTACCAATATCTATGGCAAATTGACTCAGAGACAGCTGTTTGAGTCCTGCTGTTGACTAATAATAATCAGAGTCTCCCAAGTATAACCCAAGTAAGGCAGAAAAATGTCTTTACAGGAACCAATGAAGGAAGTATTTTCAAACCATCACTTCCGAGATGTTACCTATGCTGCCCAGGTCACCTTTCATATGCTCAATAACATAGATCCATAGAGCTGTTTCTTATTTCCTTTAGTCTCAGAATAGCAATAAAAAAACTTTATCTAAATTTAATACTAACAGATATTATATGTCACCTACAGTTTTTTGTTTTGCTTTTTGTTTGTTTGTTTGTTTTTTGAGACAGTTTCACTCTTGTTGCCCAGGCTGGAGTGCAATGGCAAAATCTTGGCTCACTGCAGTCTCTGCCTCCCGGGTTCAAGTGATTCTCCTGCCTCAGTCTCCCGAGTACTGGAATTACAGGCGCCTGCCACCACGCCCGGCTAATTTTTTGTATTTTTAGTAGAGATAGGGTTTCACCATCTTGGCCAGTCTGATCTCAAACTCCTGACCTCAAGTGATCCACCCACCTTGGTGATCCCAAAGTGCTGGCATTACAGGCGTGAGATACTGTGCCTGGCCTGTCACCTATAGCTTGAAGTTTGTCTGGAACATTGGTTCCTACAGTTGCTCTGATATTCTTTCCTCAGAATTCTTTGAAGACTACTGCCTTGAAAACCTTTCTTCTTATTTTACCGTTTTCCATAATTATCAACTTATCTTATTCTTACTGTATGGATGATATACCAACAATAAGAGGGGTAGCTCTGCTAGTTATGTTTCAATTATCACAAGACAGTTAATGTATCTCAAATCTCTATGCGTATCTGGGACATCATTACTGAGCATGGGATCTAGATTTGCAACTGCTTACTAGGAATCTCCACAATGATGTCCAAGCAGCATGATGTCCAAACTCAGTGTTCAGAAATAAGCTCAGTTTTACTCAAGATCTTTCTTTTTCATTTTAAAACTCACTTAATGACATAAATATGCTGTAAATGCCCCATACTAATAATTACAGTAACCTCCCAACATCCATTTATTCTACTGCTAAATATTAGACTCCCTGATTCCCAGTTCTTCCTTGTTTACCACAGTATTTTCTAATTTTTCTTAAAATATTTGCCTAAAATACAATTTAGATCACATATTTACAACTTGACTCTACTATCCTGGAATATAGTGTCACGTTCCTTAGAGTAAACTTAATTTTTATTATGAGGTCCCAGGTACATGTTAGAAACCAGTAAGTACTGTCTTAATAATCTTTCTACCTAGAAATTGTTAGTGTTAAGAAAAGTTTCAAATATTGATACTTCAAATATTGATTCTGCCCTCAAAAGAAAAAGAGAAATGAAATTTTAAATTGGTATTTTGGTATCTTCCCTTGACTCCTGAGTATAAAACAACCCACTAAATGGAACCATCATTGATTTCACCAGAGTAGAAGCAAGGAAGGAATTGCAAAAGTACATGTAAAGAGAAGATCCATACTCCAAACTCAGAAAATAATGTTTTGTGTATATCTTTGGGAAAAGTTAAACCTGCTGTAAGATTGTTTCATAAGAACAGTTTGTTATTTTAAAATTTAATAGACATGGAAGCTATTGCCTCATATGAGTCAATGGATGAACATCTTCTGATCTCAAGCTTGAATAGACTTCATCACTCATGACATACTCAGCACTTTTATAAATGTTCTATTTATGAAAGATGTATTTATAGACAATGTAAGAGACCTCATCCTCTCTCTATTTTAATTAAAGAAGCCAAGCAAAGATTAAATTAAATTTGAATTGCATGATGTGTCACTTGCTAGATCTTGAAGGAAAGGCACACAAACAAGATGTGGTCTTGAAAAAGAACCAAACTGCCACTTTTCAAAATAAAGAACAGATTAAAGTGTGATCGCACTCAAACCTTTTTACACTTTAATGACAAAACTAATCTTATCTTTTAAAGGCAATTTATTAAAGTTTGGAACTGATGTTACATTTGACCTGGGCAGTGCTTCTATTCACTCTTCTGTAGCTAAAGGTCAGCTACTACCAAAAACCAGTTTCATCATTTTATATCCATTTATCCCTTCAACAATGTGCCCTTAACCACTTCATAGCTCATTCTCCTGTATGTATCCTCAAATACGTTCTCTCCTTTCATTATCAAATTGGTCCTGCTTCTCTGGAGAAATATAATACCATGATAATATAATATAATGAAATAGGCTTTTTTTTTTCTTATAATGTATCATGTGCTGTAGTGCATCTTCTGTGAGAAGACATGAACTTATTGCCCTCTGAGGGAAAAATCTCTACTGTTAACCGGTGCTCTGAAGGACATACTCCAAGCCTTTTTCATTTACATTTAGGGACTAACCTTATTGGGAACGAAGCAAGAGTCTTTGATTTGATACACTGTTGGTCTCATATTTTAAGAGAACTATCACCACACCTTGAACATGGGCTTAACGGTTAAGCTTGGTGGATTAAGCAAGCAAGCCAACCACAGCAACAAAATCAACAATGTGAGACTGTGGAATATGGATGACCTTTCTTCTCCACTCTCGCATCACATTAGTGATACCCTGCTGGCCTATTGCAGTCCTACATTCTTTCTGCTCCAGGAGCATGAATCCCCAACCTGATTGGTGAGTGGAAGGAGAAGCTCAGCACACATAGTTCAGGTCTGCCATAGTTTCTTCCTCTTGGGAGTGAGTAATCTTAAGGAACATACACCCTACTCTGTTCCTCCAGGGTAAGTCAATGTGTCTAATTCAGCAGATCATTGGGAAACCCACTTGTCAGAAATATGATTTTCTTCTATGTTGCTTTTATGAATAAAAAGAAAATATGTGGCCACCATCTGACTTATTCTTCTTTCTTATTTCTTCAGTTCATTCAGAAGAATGGCAAGTAAGTTAAACAATATATTCTGGGGGCTTTCAGACTCAAGTTTCTTAATATCATAAAATTCCTCCTAGTACTACAAATAAAACATCTACTGAGCATTATGTGCAATAATGCATTAAAGCACTTAGTACATTATTGCAGTACCTATTAAGTGGTCATACTCTGCTTCCTCCTTTACCTCCAGTTCCTACTACTGCTGCTGCTACTACTACCCCTACTACTATTAGTATTACTACGTATGTGAAAACAATCAAAGAAATGTATTATCAACTGCTGTCAACTGCTTCCTTTCATTAGGTTTTTATAGATGACCCTACAGTTTTAAGCTTTACACCATCTGTGAAGTTGTTAGTGAAGACTGAAAACTAGTGATTATGAAGATGAAAGCATCTTTTATTGCTACTAATTTGTGCTGTAATCTTTAGCAAATAACTTCATTGAGTCTATATAGAATGGAAGTAATAAACTGTTCCCCTTATGAATAGTTATCACACTGGAGTATTGGATTTGCAAACAGCTGATAGTAGTAACTTCCTAGGCTGAATATCCTAACATAAATTTTTCAAACCTTTTTGCAAACTCAAGCATGGGTGCAACAAAAACCTAATTGTCCTGAGTAAGGACGTGAGTTATCTTTTAAAGGCAATTTATTAAAGTTTGGAACTGATGTTACATTTGACCTGGGAAGTGCTTCTATTCACTCTTCTGTAGCTAATGGTCAGCTACTACCAATAACCAGTTTCATATTTTTTTCATATCCATTTATCCCTTGAACAATATGCCCTTAACCACTTCATAGCTGATTCTCCTGTATCCTCAAATACATTCTCTCCTTTCGTTATCAGATTGGTGCACAGAAAGAATAGCTCCAGAAATATGTGAATGGATGCCATTCACTGGGATAATCCTCCATGGGTTGTCGAGCTTAGTGGAAATCAAAGTTATACAACTAGGCCTGCAAGCCACCACACAGACTACAGCTTTGTTTTTCATCATGCAAAACAAAAAACAAAAAACAAAATCTTTCGGAATGAGTCACAACATTTTAAAATTCTCTTGTTATCCTCCCATGAATTCTAATAAAACTTGCTATGTTTGGAATACAGAAAGGTCACAAAAATTGCACATTTAAAGTCTACTTGAAGACGAGGGTGATGAAAACCAAGGCTGTCTCATTTCTGTAGGCATGGAAAGAAAATCTGTGCCTCACAGTGCCTGTTCTAGTGGGTCCTCATCTAACATAGTGATGCATTGATGATAACAGAATTCTGAAAATACCTGCTTTTAGTTCTCTGTGTACTGCCACTTTATGTGCAGGGTACAAATAATTTTGGAATGGCTTTTAAAAAAAGATTTTGGCAAGACTTTAAGCCACACTTATATTCCTGGAGAATTACATCGACACCTGCCCTCCCAAATAGATTCAGTTTTTGCTGATTGCTATCCACATAGCAGTCTGCTTTTATTTTTGTCTTAAAACTTACAACTTAGGACAGTTTCATTACTTTTTTATTTAATCATTTGTTTTTTGAAAGGACTCATTTGTCACAACATGGAGATACAATATAAATTGTGTCTAGTATAAGAAACTAATTACTTCATTCAAAATCCTGAATAATACAAATTGAGAGAGTCTGAACTTTTAATTTGGTGGGTCAGTCTTGACACAAAAATGATGAGAACTGATTACATCTTTGGAAAGAAGAAAATGTTTGACCTTTCAAACACTTAGCCAAAAACATTTCTGTTATGTTTTTATATAAAAAATGCTGAGACATAAGCCATTAAATAACTTATAGAATAAATTAGACGAAGTCTTTTAAATTTAACACTACTGTTTTGTTTTACATTGGACCACTGTGTACTTCAAAAAGGTACCATTTTAAACCAATGTCCTTTCCGTTGCTTCAAATTTGAAAACTGGACATCTGTCTAGTTGACACCGGTACTGTCTGCATTTTGGGTTATATGTTTAATCTTCTTTCTTGCTCATGGCCTTCCTTAACTTTCATGAGTCTCATATTTCTCCTTGTTTTGAATGCTCCATAAACCACCAATGAATCAATGGGTTGTATAACAGTGTATTTTAAAATACAAGAAACCTTTTGAATGGAAAGTTTGTGCTGACAGTGGACCTTGTATTGTACCTTTGTGTAATTTTGTTTATCCAGTCCTGCAGCCTACAGTTAACTGAAGCCCATTGATGACAAGCACAGTGAACAATTCTGCTGATCTCTTCCAAGGTGATCCCTTTATTTCCCAATAATAAGAACAATTAAAGATTTTATAGCAATAAGTTTTAAATAATGGAGCAATATGCTCTCCAGAATTTTGCTAAAATGAAATTAAAAGCTATTAAAATTGTTTGATGGTTATATCATTTGGATATTATGGCTTACAAATAACAAAGTTGAATGTTTTTCTTGATTTATAGCATATGAATAAAGATAACACAGCACACAGAACATGACTTATTTGTACAATTAGATCTTGCAATTGCAAAATATAGAGAGGTAAAGAGATGGTGCAATCTTGTTATCCAGTATTCATTAAGAGATAAGTTACTGAAGACCTATTTAATAAATTTAATACTCAAGTATATACAGAATTATTATATCCACTTGTTTAATTTTATGTTGAAATTGTAAAGTGTCTAAATAAATGGATTGGTTC
This sequence comes from Theropithecus gelada, assembly GCF_003255815.1. NCBI lineage: Eukaryota > Metazoa > Chordata > Mammalia > Primates > Cercopithecidae > Theropithecus > Theropithecus gelada. The sequence continues at coordinate 45,189,026 of NC_037673.1, read as the reverse complement.
AGCATCCTGAAGGAAACCTCTCAGATCAGCTGGTTCAGAGAACTGTATTATACTTCTGTTATTCAAGGATAAAGTCCGTTAATAAAGGGGTACAAATTCATTAACTTGCCTATTCAACAGCCGCTTAGCAAACATGTCCTATCAACGAACTCTTAGCAAACATGTCCTATCGACAGAGCACTGGGATATATAAAGAATGCAAAGGTACTTAAAACATGTTTCCTCATAATGTAAAAATAATTATTATTTTAATTCTAATTTTAATTTCTAATAGTTATAAAAATAATTGTTTTGATAAAAGTATACTTCATCTGAAAAGAACAAACAATGGGACATTACTGTGTATGTAGTCATGATATAAAGCAATGTATAGAATGTGTCATTTGAGTAGTACCACAATAGATCTTTAAGTAGCTCAGAATAAAAATGAGTTCTAGCTAGGAAACTCTTCATATAGAGGATGGTGTTTATGAATTAGTAGAATTTTACTTTTCATGATGATAATATGAAAAGGATGCAATCAAAACTTAGTAATTTGCATGTGAGTTATAAAAATTATATTACTCCAACTACTATAATAGACATTGCACTGCTTGGAACTGATGAAATGACTAAATCCTTTGTGCCTAAAAACATAGATACTATATTCTTAATTATTATACATATGGCTATTCAAATTTATTTCCACAAATACTCAGATGACTTTATGTTATTAGAGGAAAAATCACTCAATGTGTTCAAGCTGGTTATTTTTAATGTACAACATCAATTATGCTATATGGTTATACAGACAATTAGAAAGCTTTCATGCTTAAAAACAAATTTAGTCCAGTCATCCATGAGGACTCAAACTCAATTTAACACATGACGCTATTTATCAGGAATAAGCCACTCAGACAAATGCTAGTCAACACGTGCTAATTTTGCCAGTAAATATAAAAATAATTTTTCCTGAAGTTGGTCACTCTCTATTCCTATTCCCTGATATTTTAAGCCAAGAACAGTTTTTGAATGGTCTGGGAGGCAATTAACTTCTTATCTACAGCCACCACTTCACATCACAAATATGTAAATCCTATTTTAAGTACTTGGCAGTTAGTTCTTTTGGAAATAATGAAACAGAACTATTGAACTGATTAATCATGGATTGATATTTACTCTGTATTTCAAAGCATATTCCCAATGCAGCTGATTTCACTCAGTTTCTCAGTTACCTTTCTAAAGCCTCTAAATATTAAACTTAAAATAAAAATTTAAACTTAATTTTTTTTAAATTAAAACTTAAAATAAAAATGTTAAGTTTACTTTCTTTGGACTTTCTTTGTTCCTCCAAGGAAAAGACTCAAATAGTCTATGGTAAGTATTTTCATTCATTGCTTCAACATTTTACAAAGATTTATCCTCAGGAGTGGAAGCATAGAGGTCGGCCAGCATCCAAGTCCAGAGCCTGCTGAAGATGGAGCATCAGCTAAGAACCCCTCACACACTAAGCTGTGGTGGCTTCAGGGATTACACCCACAGGAGAGGTAAGACAGAGCGGAATTAAGTTAGTCGCTCTTCCCAGGTTCATGCAGGAAACCTTTCCTTGGCATTGAGCTGAACAGGACAGACTGAGACATTGTAAAATACCAGTCACTACTCATGGGAATTTGTAGCACCAGTTCATGTGATCCAGGAGTCCACAAAATTTAAACAATGACTTAAAGTTTTCAAATGTGGAGTGCCTGGGATACCTTGTAAAAGCAAATGTGTTAAAGCAATATAGCCCAGCAGCTAACAACATGGAATCTAGAGCCAGACTCTTTTGCAGAAGCCGTGGCACCACCACATTTTAGTAATGAGGATACCTTCCCTTAAGCTCTATGTTCTTTACTTTCTTCTTCTGTAAAGTGAAATTCATAATAAAAGTACTTTCATCATGACACTATTGTAATGATTATGGGAAATTATATAAATAACGTATTTTCAAAAGTTCATGGTGCATATTTGTTAATTGACATTGCTATCCCCTTCAGAGGAAGATACCTTTATTGCAGGGCTTGGTAAAAAATTATCCTGATCATATTTTACACACAAATGCATACATATTTATATCAGAAAATATTGGCATAAAGTAGAACACAGAGTTAACAGTGGATGTGGTTGGGTTGTCATTAAGTTATTTTTATTTTTCTCTTTACAACTTTCAGCACTTAACAAAATTATCTCAATTTAATATCATAAAAAATTATTAAAATTCTTGACTTTTCAATGAAAGCAATTTTTAGCTTTCCTACTTACAAATGAGAGTATCAAATAAAAAATGAAAATAACAACTGATATTTATTGAATAGTGTGTACACTGTCCTAAGATCTTTATATTTATTAAATTATTTAATGATGATTATTACAAGATGATGAGGTGATATAATTTTTAAAACTTTTTGTTTTAAAAATAGTTTTAGACTTACAGAAGATTTCAGCTTCCCTAATATTGACATCTTACACAATTACAGTACATTTATCAAAAGTAAGAAATTAACATTGCCACAACAATATTAACTAAACTATAGACTTCATTGGGATTTCACAAGTTTTTGCCAGGACTGATCTTTTTCTGTCGTTGTATCTAATCCAGGATAGCACACTGCAATTAGTCATTAAGTCTCTTTAGTCTCCTCTAATCTTCCAGTCTGTGACAGTTTCTCAGCCATTTTTTTAAGTTTTATGTTTTTTAATTGACACATAATAATTGTACATATTTAGGGGGTACATTGTGATGTTTTGATATGTGTATACATTGTGTAATGATCAAATCAAGGTAATTAGCTTATCCATCACCCCAAATATTTATCGTTTTTTCTGGTTAGGATATTCCAGATCGCCTCTTGTAGCTATGTTGAAATACGCAATGCATTATTGTTACCTATAGCCATCATACTGTGCAATAGAACACAAGAGCTTATCCCTCTTATCTACCTGTCATTTTGTACCCATTGACCAATCTATTCCCATCCTCTCACCTCTACCCTCCCTATCCTCTAGGAATTCTACTCTGTAAATAATTATGCATACATAAATATGTATGCATTTTTGTATAAAATATGAGATCAGCTTTTTAAACTTCTGCAAATGAGTGAGATCATGCAATATTTGTCTTTCTGTGCCTGATTTATTGCATGTAACATACTATCCTCCAGGTTCACCAGTGTTGCTGCATATAGCAGAATTATATTCTTTTTTATAGTGGAATAGTTTTCCATTCTAAGTTTACCGCATTTTCTTCACTAATTCATTGGTAGACACTTAAGTCTATTGTGGTTATTTTGAATAGTGCTTCAATAAACATGGGAGTGCAGGCATCTCTTCAATACACTGATTTCGTTTTCTTTTGCATAAATACCAGTAGTAGGATTGCTGGATCATATGGTAATTCTATTTTTAATTTTTTGAGGAACCTCTATACTGTATAACATAATGGCTGCACTAATTTGCATGTTCATCAACAGTGTTTAAGTGTTCCAGTTTCTTCAAGATTTAATTTTTTGTATATTTTTTTAATTGCCATGCTAATTGGGGTGAGGTGATAGTTCATTGTGGATGTGATTTGCATTTACCTGATCATTAGTAATTTTGTTTTGGTTGTTTGTTTGAGACTAGATCTTTCTCTGTCACCCAGGGTAGAGTACAGTGGTGCTGTCACAGCTGACTGCAGCCTCAACCTCTAGGGCTCACATGATCCTCCGACCTCAGCGTCCTTAGTAGCTGGAATTGCAGGCAAATGCCACCACCTCTGGCTAAGTTTTGTAGTTTTTTGTTGTTGCTGTTTTTGTTTGTTTGTTTTTGTAGAGATGGGGTCTCAATATGTTGCCCAAGCTGATCTCAAACTCCAGGGCTCAAGCAATCCTTTTGCCTCAGACTCTCAAAGTGCTGAGATTATAGGCATGAGCTACCATGCCCAGCATAATTTTTAAACACCTATTTTAGCCCTTCTTTGTTCTTTATGACCTTGACACTTTGGAAGAGTTGCAACTAGATATTTACAGAACATCTCTCAATTTGAGTTTGTCTGATATTTTCTCATGACTAGACTAGGGTTACAGATTTTGGTGAAGTATCCTTCTCTTCAAATTATATCAGATGGTAACTTATATCAACATGATTTATTATCGGTAAGTTAACCTTGATTATTTGGTTAACGTGGTGGTGTCTGCCAGATTTCTCAATTACAAAGTTACTGTTTTTCTGTTTTCTTAACGATATTCATTAGAAGTGAGTCATTGGTTCTAGCACACACTTAAAGGAGAGAAATTAAGCTCCACCTCCTGGAGGGAAGAGTATTAGAGAATTTGTGGCTATGTATAAAAATCACCATGCTAATTAATAAGTATTTTGGGGAAGAGGCTTTACGGTCATGCAAATATTCTCATTCTCCTTATAGATTCATCCATTAATTTTATAATTCACCAATGGATCTTTCAATAGAGCAGCATTAACTGCTGTGATATTCTGTGTTTTCCTATTTTTCTCATTCCTCCTCCATTCATTATTTAGAATTCTTCTGAAGAAAAACATGTTTTCTTCCTAATGTATGTATTTATTCAGTCATTAATTTAGGTCAATATTTATCAATGGATGTTTATTTTACTCTTTGAGTTATAATACAATATTATCAGTATTTATTTCACTGATAAAATTATTCCGGCTTTGACTGTTGGCAACTTTTTCAGATTGGCTTCTACTTCACTTAGTGGTGCCCCTAGTCTCATCTTGTATTTTTCCTGCCCCAACGCTAGAATCAGCTATTTCTCCAAGAAGCACTGCTTCCTATCATTGGAGAGAGTGATCTTTTAAAAGTAAGATTACTAGTTAGGTATGCTCATTGTTACTGAGGTTCCACTGCTTCTAGGCTGTATCAGTGGATAGGGCTAAGGTATGTATTTATGTACTACCCTACATATGCACATAGCTATATTTAGTATCTGTTATCTGATACATCCATTAAATAAACATGAGTTCATACTATTATCTTTTACTCTAGTCCAGCAGTATGGGGTTCATTCGAATCCCTCCCTACATTATAAATAAAGTAAGTTTATTTATAACTTACTTTCTCTGGCAGTGAGAAACTTGGCTACCATTATCTACATTTATTTACTTGCTGGTTCAATCTCAGTACACATGTAAAATAGTTTCAGAATTGCTAAAGCAAACTCCAGTGAGAAATGAATTAGAAAGTAGAGTAGAGCATTTACATATAGTTCTTTTCTGTCTTTAGCATTATAAAAGCCAGACATAACGTTTCCAAAGTTACTTAGGTCAGCTCCCTTTTCGCCACCTTTTCAGTGAGGTTGTGTCAGATGTTTGTTGCAGCTGGCCCTCTTTCCTGGCATTTTTGACATTCCAGTTGATTATTTAATTTGCATAGTTAGTTTTACTCACTCTGGTTCTGCCAAAGGCAGGGTTATGCAGCTGCAACTAAAAAATCATACCAAACAACTCCATCATCTTCACATGTTGCTTGTGTGGTCCCTTTGTACTTAATCCTTTCTCTACATCCCTACCCCTTGCAGTCACTGATCTGTGTTCTCTCCTATAGTTTGCCTTTTCCTGAATGTCATATAGATGGAATTATACAATATGTAGCTTTTTTGTTCTAGTTTCTTTCACTTTTACAAGATGAATTATAATAAGAAACATAATCTTGACTTTCAAAGGTAATTTTTAACGAGAATGAGCAAAAAACAAAACAAAACAAAACAAGACTTTTGCTATAGAGACTGTCCTAAAATATTTTAAAATCATTTTTAGTTTGAATAATGAAAGTGAGTCATTTCTATTTCTTAAAGAATCTGAAAATAGAATTTTTAAACTTTTTAAATAGAGAGTTTTAGTGGGTTTTGAAAGCACTCTTTAAAAATATAAAAATTCATTAGCATTCCAATAAACTTATAAGAAAAACAGTTTGAAAGCAGGAAAGTTAAAAACTTATAGTCAAATTTCTTAAGATTAGTTGTATGTTTTTTATAATTAAAAAAATATGTAACCCGTGTTTACCTTTATAACAAATCTGCACATCCTGCACATGTACCTCTAAACTTAAAAGTTATAAAAAAGAAAAATATGTATGCTGCTTTAATAAACCCTACCAACAGTGTACAGACTTTCAGACCTTTGTATTTTTAAAAAGTAACTTTTTCAGTTATGTTACGTATGAAATAAAGTACAGAAGTAAACAGAACTTAGAATAAGACTTCCAATAACCTTACCACAAAGTATTAAATCAAAATTTTGAAAATATAAAAGAACTACAGTCATATTATTGTCACTGTGCATTTCTGATTAATGATTAAAAGAATATTTTTCAATACTATATAATTTATATTCCTTTTATTTTTATTTTTACTTTGAGACATGATCTCACTCTGTCACCAAGGCTGGAGTGCAGAAGTGCAATCATGGCTCACTACAGCGTTGATCTCCCAGACTTCAAGTGATCCTCCCACTTCAGTCTCCTGAGTAGCTCAGACCACAGACACACACCACCATGCCCGGCTAATTTATTTTATTTTTTTACTTTATTTATTTATTTATTTATTTATTTATTTATTATTATTATACTTTAAGTTGTAGGGTACATGTGCATAACATGCAGGTTTGTTACATATGTATACTTGTGCCATGTTGGTGTGCTGCACCCATCAACTCGTCATTTACATCAGGTATAACTCCCAATGCAATCACTCCCCCCTCCCCCCTCCCCATGATAGGCCCCGGCGTGTGATGTTCCCCTTCCCGAGTCCAAGTGATCTTGTGTTTGGTTTTCAGTTCTTGTGATAGTTTGCTAAGAATGATGGTTTCCAGCTGCATCCATGTCCCTACAAAGGACACAAACTCATCCTTTTTTATGGCTGCATAGTATTCCATGGTGTATATGTGCCACATTTTCTTAATCCAATCTGTCACTGATGGACATTTGGGTTGATTCCAAGTCTTTGCTATTGTGAATAGTGCCGCAATAAACATACGTGTGCATGTGTCTTTATAGCAGCATAATTTATAATCCTTTGGGTATATACCCAGTAATGGGATGGCTGGGTCGTATGGTACATCTAGTTCTAGATCCTTGAGGAATCGCCATACTGTTTTCCATAGTGGTTGAACTAGTTTATAATCCCACCAACAGTGTAAAAGTGTTCCTATTTCTCCACATCCTCTCCAGCACCTGTTGTTTCCTGACTTTTTAATGATCGCCATTCTAACTGGTGTGAGATGGTATCTCATTGTGGTTTTGATTTGCATTTCTCTGATGGCCAGTGATGATGAGCATTTTTTCATGTGTCTGTTGGCTAGTATGAATGTCTTCTTTTGAGAAATGTCTGTTCATATCCTTTGCCCACTTTTTGATGGGGTTGTTTGTTTTTTTCTTGTAAATTTGTTTGAGTTCTTTGTAGGTTCTGGATATTAGCCCTTTGTCAGATGAGTAGATTGCAAAAATGTTCTCCCATTCTGTAGGTTGCCTGTTCACTCTGATGGTAGTTTCTTTTGCTGTGCAGAAGCTCTTTAGTTTAATGAGATCCCATTTGTCAATTTTGGCTTTTGCTGCTGTTGCTTTTGGTGTTTTAGACATGAAGTCTTTGCCCATGCCTATGTCCTGAATGGTACTACCTAGGTTTTCCTCTAGGATTTTTATGGTATTAGGTCTAACATTTAAGTCTCTAATCCATCTTGAATTAATTTTCATATAAGGAGTAAGGAAAGGATCCAGTTTCAGCTTTCTACTTATGGCTAGCCAATTTTCCCAGCACCATTTCTTAAATAGGGAATCCTTTCCCCATTTCTTGTTTCTCTCAGGTTTGTCAAAGATCAGATGGCTGTAGATGTGTGGTATTATTTCTGAGGACTCTTCTGTTCCATTGGTCTATATCTCTGTTTTGGTACCAGTACCATGCTGTTTTGGTTACTGTAGCCTTGTAGTATAGTTTGAAGTCAGGTAGCGTGATGCCTCCAGCTTTGTTCTTTTGACTTAGGATTGTCTTGGAGATGTGGGCTCTTTTTTGGTTCCATATGAACTTTAAAGCAGTTTTTTCCAATTCTGTGAAGAAACTCATTGGTAGCTTGATGGGGATGGCATTGAATCTATAAATTACCTTGGGCAGTATGGCCATTTTCACAATATTGATTCTTCCTATCCATGAACATGGTATGTTCTTCCATTTGTTTGTGTCCTCTTTTATTTCACTGAGCAGTGGTTTGTAGTTCTCCTTGAAGAGGTCCTTTACATCCCTTGTAAGTTGGATTCCTAGGTATTTTATTCTCTTTGAAGCAATTGTGAATGGAAGTTCATTCCTGATTTGGCTCTCTGTTTGTCTGTTACTGGTGTATAAGAATGCTTGTGATTTTTGCACATTAATTTTGTATCCTGAGACTTTGCTGAAGTTGCTTATCAGCTTAAGGAGATTTTGGGCTGAGACAATGGGGTTTTCTAAATATACAATCATGTCATCTGCAAACAGGGACAATTTGACTTCTTCTTTTCCTAACTGAATACCCTTGATTTCTTTCTCTTGCCTAATTGCCCTAGCCAGAACTTCCAACACTATGTTGAATAGGAGTGGTGAGAGAGGGCATCCCTGTCTTGTGCCCATTTTCAAAGGGAATTTTTCCAGTTTTTGCCCATTCAGTGTGATATTGGCTGTGGGTTTGTCATAAATAGCTCTTATTATTTTGAGGTACGTTCCATCAATACCGAATTTATTGAGCGTTTTTAGCATGAAGGGCTGTTGAATTTTGTCAAAAGCCTTTTCTGCATCTATTGAGATAATCATGTGGTTCTTGTCTTTGGTTCTGTTTTTATGCTGGATTATGTTTATTGATTTGCGAATGTTGAACCAGCCTTGCATCCCAGGGATGAAGCCCACTTGATCATGGTGGATAAGCTTTTTGATGTGTTGCTGAATCCGGTTTGCCAGTATTTTATTGAGGATTTTTGCATCGATGTTCATGAGGGATATTGGTCTAAAATTCTCTTTTTTTGTTGTGTCTCTGCCAGGCTTTGGTATCAGGATGATGTTGGCCTCAGAAAATGAGTTAGGGAGGATTCCCTCTTTTTCTATTGATTGGAATAGTTTCAGAAGGAATGGTACCAACTCCTCCTTGTACCTCTGGTAGAATTCAGCTGTGAATTCATCTGGTCCTGGACTTTTTTTGGTTGGTAGGCTATTAATTATTGCCTCAATTTCAGAGCCTGCTATTGGTCTATTCAGGGATTCAACTTCTTCCTGGTTTAGTCTTGGAAGAGTGTAAGTGTCCAGGAAATTATCCATTTCTTCTAGATTTTCCAGTTTATTTGCGTAGAGGTGTTTATAGTATTCTCTGATGGTAGTTTGTATTTCTGTGGGGTCAGTGGTGATATCCCCTTTATCATTTTTAATTGCATGGATTTGATTCTTCTCTCTTTTCTTCTTTATTAGTCTTGCTAGTGGTCTGTCAATTTTGTTGATCTTTTCAAAAAACCAACTCCTGGATTCATTGATTTTTTGGAGGGTTTTTTGTGTCTCTATCTCCTTCAGTTCTGCTCTGATCTTAGTTATTTCTTGCCTTCTGCTAGCTTTCTAATGTGTTTGCTCTTGCTTCTCTAGTTCCTTTAATTGCGATGTTAGAGTGTCAATTTTAGATCTTTCCTGCTTTCTCTTGTGGGCATTTAGTGCTATAAATTTCCCTCTACACACTGCTTTCAATGTGTCCCAGAGATTCTGGTATGTTGTATCTTTGTTCTCATTGGTTTCAAAGAACATCTTTATTTCTGCCTTCATTTCGTTATGTACCCAGTAGTCATTCAGGAGCAGGTTGTTCAGTTTCCATGTAGTTGAGCGGTTTTGATTGAGTTTCTTAGTCCTGAGTTCTAGTTTGATTGCACTGTGGTCTGAGAGACAGTTTGTTATAATTTCTGTTCCTGTACATTTGCTGAGGAGTGCTTTACTTCCAATTACGTGGTCAATTTTGGAGTAAGTACGATGTGGTGCTGAGAAGAATGTATATTCTGTTGATTTGGGGTGGAGAGTTCTATAGATGTCTATTAGGTCTGCTTGCTGCAGAGATGAGTTCAATTCCTGGATATCCTTGTTAACTTTCTGTCTCGTTGATCTGTCTAATGTTGACAGTGGAGTGTTGAAGTGTCCCATTATTATTGTATGGGAGTCTAAGTCTCTTTGTAAGTCTCTAAGGACTTGCTTTATGAATCTGGGTGCTCCTGTATTGGGTGCATATATATTTAGGATAGTTAGCTCTTCCTGTTGAATTGATCCCTTTACCATTATGTAATGGCCTTCTTTGTCTCTTTTGATCTTTGATGGTTTAAAGTCTGTTTTATCAGAGACTAGTATTGCAACCCCCGCTTTTTTTTGTTCTCCATTTGCTTGGTAAATCTTCCTCCATCCCTTTATTTTGAGCCTATGTATGTCTCTGCGTGTGAGATGGGTCTCCTGAATACAGCAGACTGATGGGTCTTGACTCTTTATCCAGTTTGCCAGTCTGTGTCTCTTAATTGGAGCATTTAGTCCATTTACATTTAAGGTTAAGATTGTTATGTGTGAACTCGATCCTGCCATTATGATATTAACTGGTTATTTTGCTCGTTAGTTGATGCAGTTTCTTCCTAGCCTCGATGGTCTTTACATTTTGGCATGTTTTTGCAATGGCTGGTACCGGTTGTTCCTTTCCATGTTGAGTGCTTCCTTCAGGGTCTCTTGTAAGGCAGGCCTAGTGGTGACAAAATCTCTAAGCATTTGCTTATCTGTAAAGGATTTTATTTCTCCTTCACTTATGAAACTTAGTTTGGCTGGATATGAAATTCTGGGTTTAAAATTCTTTTCTTTAAGAATGTTGAATATTGGCCCCCACTCTCTTCTGGCTTGTAGAGTTTCTGTCAAGAGATCTGCTGTTAGTCTGATGGGCTTCCCTTTGTGGGTAACCCGACCTTTCTCTCTGGCTGCCCTTAAGATTTTTTCCTTCATTTCAACTTTGGTGAATCTGGCAATTATGTGTCTTGGAGTTGCTCTTCTCGAGGAGTTTTTTTACTTTTAGTAGAGACAGGGTCTTGCTATATTGCCCAGGCTGGTCTCAAACTCCTGGGCTAAAGTGATCCTCCTGCTCTGTCCTCCCAAAATGCCTGTATTACAGTCATGAGCCATTGTGCCTGACCCTTGTTTTCTTTTTAAAATATATTTTCTTGGTTATTAAAATATATACATATGTAATGTATGTTAAAAATATGTAATTTATAAAAGATGCATAAATATACTGGGGGTACAGTCTTCAAAAGTTTTTTTACTATTCATCAGGAATGTCTGTAGTCCACTACAGCATAGCACAGGCTCAATTATATGATATTCCCAAAGTCTTGGGAGCACAGTGGGCACACAACATATTCATGCATCACCTGTGAAATCCTTACTCCACAGTATGACTGCTGTATTCAAAGACACATTTCTCCACATTCTTTTTAAGGAAAGTTGAGACCCATTAGGCAGAAGCCATTAAAATCAGATAAAATTACAACATCTAGGCAAAATGATGATAGCACCTGTCAATGTAAGTCCTACCCATAGCAGAATGTCCCAAAAGAGCTGGGGGAATAAGGAGAGTGTTGTATGCTATTTTCAGGAATTCAGAGGTAAAAAAAACAGAAACATTGAACATTTTCCACTTAAAATTGTTTTTAAATATCAGTAAGAAGAAATATTCTGACAAAGGTTCCTCTATGAAATGTTCAAAGTGCAAAACATAGGCTCATTTTAAGCCATTTACCAGCAGATTCTTTTCCTATTTGACTATAGTTTCATTTTTGTATTTGTGACTTCCAAATATACTGTTAATATAACATTCATATATATCCAACTTTTTAGCCTTCATGAGGATTTATGTATTTTTACTCTTATTTGATGTGCCATTCAATTTCAAAAACAAGATGAAGTCTTTGGAAAAAATTAGAGTGAATATTCGAACACACACTGCTACAGAGAAGAAAGACTTTCTAAATTAAATGCTGACTTGGGTGTGGGCATTGACATCCTTTAGTTTCACCAGTAGCATTTTAGGGACAATGACTTCTAATCAGTTTGCTGTCCATAAAACATTATTCAGAGTGTTCTAGATAATATTAATGTTGACTCCTTCATTTACATTGTATTTAAGTATGATTTCTTCACTTCAGTCAAACACAAGATAAAAAGATAAAGAGCAAAATAATAATAGCCAGGATTGGGGAGCCAGAATCCTGAATTCTTCCTCTGCCATTATTTTCTATACCTCACTGGAAAAGTAGAATTTAACAAAATAATGTGCCTGACTACTCCCCTTATTCCTACCTTGAGATGACAACAGCTTGCCAGAATCAAAGACTGAACATTTTTTGAGGTTGAAATTTTTTCTGAGGTTGAAATGGCCTGACCTATTAAAATTGGGCGGAAAAGATCAAATCACTACTTCTGAAAAAATATATTCTGTTTTGCAGACTATTTTTCCCTTGAAAATACAGAGTCGATTTAAAACAAAGGACTATTTTCCTCTTTTTTTCCTTCTTGTGGGTTTTGCTTCTTAAAAAGGGCTTCATTTAATCTGCTAAGAAACAAACTCTTGTAATATTACTGAAAGATATTTAGCAATGTTTATCACCATATGAAGTGCTACAAGATTTATCTCCTAAGGTGCACCATTGCTAGGAGGGATCTGTTTTACAAGATTTAAAGTCTTATAAAACTTTACAATGACAATATCAGAATCAAGATTTTAATCTCTCTTTTGACTTTATACCCCTGTAAATTATTTTAAAATTTTAATTCCATTCCTTATTTCTCATTTTTTTCTCAAATATTTAAAAGTACTCACCAGATTTAGATAATTAGTTTGCATCTAAGGGATATCAGAAAAAAAAATATTTATTTTTCCATGTCTCCTAGTCCCCAAGGTATTTTCTCAAGGTTGTGTTCTCATGGCAGCTGCACTAAAGTGGTTAATAAAGTTAGGAGGTAGAGTCCTTTCACCTAACTGGCTTAGCCTCCCAGCATTTGGCTTTGCAAATTTCTAAAGGAGCAATTACACAATTTACACTTAATTGGAGGAGGAGGAGGGGGAGGTTGCTAGGCCACCTCAAAAGACATCAAGGAAAAAATATGTATTATCTGTCAACATCTCCATTTTTAAAATCTTGTTATAGTTGAAAATTCATCATGCAAATTGAAGCTGTACTTTCTCAGTGCCACTAAACCAAATGGAATTTGTGGTCTTCAACAATAGAAAATGTGAGTAATTTGCTAAGCACTCTGAAGGAAAGTAGTCATTTTTGTCAAGAGCATAATTGACTAAGGTCTAATTCAGTACTTACAGGTTCAATAAATACTAGTTTCATGAGATGCTGTGATGAGAAAAGCAAGGAAAGGGGTCTCTGAGGTGGAAAGTCAAATAAATCTGGGAAATTATGCCTACGATATTTCATTCTCTGAGATGCACAATGTAGATTAGCCTATTAAAAGATCTGAGACATTCTGCCCTTTATCTTTTCTCTTATATATACAAGTAGATGGTATTTACTTTTATTGCATATATGTATACACACAGTACATGAGGTAGATACATAGAGAGAGATATATACATACATGCATACATACATACCTACCTACATACATACATACATAGATGATAGATAGATAGATAGATAGATAGATAGATAGATAGATAGATAGATAGACAGATAGAAAGTATTCTATGGAATTGACTTTGGACCATGGTAATCTTGTCACATACTAGGGATCCCTCCTCTGAATGATTCCCCATCTTGTCTGAGAGCAAATACTCTTGAAATAGTTTTTCATGAAAGCTGAATATTCATACTACCTCATGTTCTCAAATGAATATGAAGCTCATCATTTTTAAGTTGCAAAACTTAATTGTAAAATGTCTCTTTTTCACATCTACTCCTTGTCCTAGATAACGAAGTGCTCTTTAAACAACTATAATATAGAATATAATGTGCTTATGTGTGTGTATATATATAATTATAAAAATAATATCTACTTATGTAGTTTATGTTAGAATCAAAATTACTGTTACATACTGTAAAAATACTCAGAATATTTAGAAGATTCCAAAGTAGTATGCTTTGTTTAATTTTTAAAGAGTATTTTCAAATGACCCACATATTATCATACATAAATTGCTTCACTTTGAGAAATGATATAAAGCAATTTGTATTTCATTCTAACAATTTATTCTTATTTATCAAATGAGGATTTGAAAATAAGATTACGCAGAAGACTGCTATTTTGCATGTATCAATCCATGAAAAATGATGTTTTCAAATATATTGATTCTCTTGCGTGAAGGCAATTTAACAAGTAAGAAAATCCCAGACTCTCTGCTATAATAAAACAAAACTTTTTGTAACCTTGAAAGATGTAGTTCTACTAATAATATTTTTTGAAATAAAAATTTGTCTCTAACTCTGATGGAATAATATATCAAACAAGCTGAGTTACAAAACTACAGCATGCCTGAACTAAAATAAGCATTTTTGTTATAGTATTCTGTGTCTCATCTCTTTTGGTCATCAGAAACATGAAACAGTAGCAATGAAGTAGAATCTATTTTGACTATGGGTCTCAATAACTGTTTAGGTATATAACCCCTAGCCTTTGTTAAATGAAGATAACTGAGCCAACATTTTGTAATTATATTATTTTTCTAGACATAAATTTAAGCATGAATATATACACCAAACTACAAAGCACAATAGAGTGTACTCTCCTATAAACTTTATCTCTTCCTTAAGATGCTAATGAGAATTTTTAAAGATGTTGGCCAAGAAAAATGTGTTATTTGCCAGTTCCTTCTCATCATATTGTCCAATTTTTGCTGATCATCAGTACATCTTATTCCATTTCTTCTGGGATTGATTCACTTTTATGGGGATCATTACTTGCAGATTAGTATAAATTTTGCTAATGGACTCAGAGATGTGTTTGTTTATACCAAGTCATTATGAATTGAGTCCCAGGCAGGTTTGTTCCCACCAGTATTTCTACAGATTGCCTGCTGCTTTTTTTTAAAAGAAACTAGATTTGGGCCTTTCTAATCTTCCCACATGTGTGCCCAATATCACAAAAAATGCCTAGGTTGTGACTGTGAGGAGAGTTATATTATACTTCTTTTGTTCGCTATCTATGCTGCCTAATTGGATTCCAAGCTAAAAATGGTTTTCCTACTAATGAAATTATGAATAAGAAGGCATTTCTTGTGTGACACCATTAATAGCTCCTTGAGCTGCCAATGATCAGAATTTTCCTGTTTAATAATTTCCAGTCTTGTTTAACACTTTCTTGTTTAGGTTATACTAGCTTTGAGAAGATAACTGGATGACTTAATTTCCTAAGCAGATACTTCTTTGTTGTAAATGAAGCACATTTAGCAGCTCTGAAAGTTTTATTAGGTTGCAACATTAGTGCAATAAATGCTACCTGAGAAAGGCATGCATGACTAATCTTTAATTCGCAGAAGTGATATTTAACATTTGGCTCCCACATGCCCCTTTTCTGTACACTATTCTTAATAAGTCCTCTTGCAAGTCAAGATTAATGGTCCTAGTATTTGTTCACTGGTTCGTTTACTAAACTGTGAACCTCTTCATTAAGTTTAAGTCCATTGGAACTGTGAGTTACATGCTTGTCTTATTCACTTTGAAATTCTAACACCAAGCTCAATTGAATGATTGTCATAATTCACTTTTCTCCCTGTGTCATCATTTATACATTATTAGCCTTCATGCGAATGTTCTTTAGAGTGTTTAAGTTGACAGTGCAATCTATTCCTGAAAAGTGGGCAAAACACACCAACAAGCAACAACAAAATATGTTCCAAAAAAAAATATTCCTTTAAGAACATTGTAGATTTTTGTACTGATTTGAATAAAAGTCACTTGGACTTTTGAATTATTTGAAATAAACATTCCACTGTCTACATAAATATTGAATACAATGAAATTTTATAGTCATCTTACGTTTCTAACAAATATAACGTCATCCTAATATCATCCTAATACACTAGGAAAGTACTGTCATGGATAAGAGGTAGTTCTCTTTGTTTGACTAGTTGGATAAATTAAACACATTGTAGATCGGCTTCTATAGATTAATTTTGATAATTTACTAACAATCTTTTAAACTTCAGTAGCCATCAATGACTTAAGCAAATTTAACATGTATTGTATGTTGCTAATCAGCCATATTCTTGCTCTTCTAAGCTTGACCCTGTACTTAAGGAGCTGGAAGACTAGAAATTACATTTTCCAGACTCACTTATTAGAAAGATTCTGTTTTAATTTTCATAGGAAATATTTGGACAGAGGAAGAGAAGCAGAACTATTATTGTTCCAAAAGCCAGGAAGCCTCAGGAGCTTTGGAAGTTAAATATGAAAGGGATTTGCTAGGGCTTCTCTGCATCCTTCTACAAATCACCCACTTCCAGACTCCAGAGAGCTAAAATCACTGGGGTATTTCTCCGCTGGTTTTATAACTTGTTATTTTCTAAACAGTATTGTTTTTACTTATTTGACAAATATATTTAGCAATAATCCGATATTGGCTTCCCTGACCTTAATTCCCTCAGCCTTCTGACAGTTATATGTCTCGAATTTCCCTTTTAAGTCTCTTCCTGCTTGAAATATGTTAAAGCTGTATCTGATATCCTGATCAAACCTCGACTTAGAGGATGCTTTATGGAACCAGGATCCAGATCCTTTCTAATGGAGATCCAGTCCCCTAAATGCATCAGAACAAAAACAGTTTCTCACTATTAACTTAATTAGCTTTGGTTTATTTCCCCCCTTTACAAACTAGCAGGCTGGCAAAAGACAGTAGAGGTATTGATAATACATATTTATAGAAAAAAATTTCTCATTATTCATTAGTCTTTTACTGTTTTTGCAAAAAAGAATAACATCCTCAGAGGAAGATTCCTCAACCCATTCTAAAAAGCCTTCTTCAACTTGCTATGATTATGTAAAGATTAGGCTATAATTATGTAATTACTGAAAGTCTTCATTCCAAAGACTATGGGGAAATAATTACAAGCAGACCTTTTAAGATATTTTCTGTAAATTTAGAGAAATAAAGGCATAAGAAAATATAATGCATGTATATACGGTATATATGTAAAAGAAGCTGGGGACAGGAGAGTGACAAATAAATAATGAAATAGAGGAATAGGTCAGAAACCTAAAACCCAGTAGCCAAAGAAGTGTATTACTTAAGCACAGATCCTTCCTACCCAGGGCACAGGGTACAACATTAGCCTAGCTCGTACATAAAGGTGATGGGTAAGGGGAGGTACATGCTGAGTTAAGAGAGGAATCAGTTTTCATTAGTTGAAAATGTTGAAAAAAATTATTCTATTTGCAGTTGTAAATTAATTGGATACTCTTGATACTCATAGACTTCATTAGTAGAGCTGAGTTACTTTGTAATTCAAGTGGGAAAATGACCTTTTCTTTAGAATACACTGATCTTAAATGCCTATGAAAATATTCTTTCATGTAAATGACCGTGTATCATGTATTCTGGGAGCAAATTAAGAAAGTTATATGTCTTTGCAATAAAATGGCCAACTAAGAAGGAATAAATTAAGTATCACTCTTCCTGTAGGCTTATAGATTAAATTATTTGTATATCACACACAAGTTGATCTAGTTATGAGGGTTTTGTAAATACTAACTTGTAATAATTAGTTGGATAATAATAGTTCTTATTATTTAAAATAAGTTTTTTGAATTGAGAAGAGACTACGTGTAATATTTCATGTCAGCATCTGTGAATATTAGAGTAAATATAAAATAATAGTTCAACAAATAACGAACTGTGATTCACACTTTTCAGACTTAGTAGAAATATTTATTTCTCTAGAATAATTTAATATACATATGGCAAAATGAATAGATACAGGAAAACTTAGAATCTTATTTAACGCTGTATTTAATGCTTACATTGTAGAATATGCCAAGATAGTGTGTAAAAACATACAAACTTATCAAAATTTGGTTCCGAGAAACATTTTTTCTACAGTTTAGAAAGCTCAGGCCAATATTTTGATTGATAGATAGATAGATAGATAGATAGATAGATAGATAGATAGATAGATGATAGATGATAGATAGATGATAGATAGATAGATAGATAGATAGATAGATAGATGATAGACAGATAGATAGATAGATGATAGATAGATGATAGATAGATAGATAGATAGATAGATAGATAGATAGATAGATAGATAGATAGACCATAGAGTTTCTTTCACTGACCGTAAAAAGCAAAAGCTCTGTGTTTGTGGTCGGCCTAGTGGGTTCAGAGCAGGACAAAACAGGCTCAATACAGATATCCACTAAACACTTATATAAAGAGATATCTGTATGTCCATTTAGTAAACTAACAAAAGCAATAATAAGCATTCATGAAACATGAACTAGCTACTCTATCACAAATCAACAAAGGTGCTTAAACATTATGAGGGTTTGTAAGTATCAACCTAAGCCTTTCTGCTTATTTTGGAAAGGATACGGTTTTGATGACTTGAATATATTTTTAATTAACAGATAAAGTAAATCATAGTGGTAATGTCAACAATAAACTATTTAAAACTTAGAATGAAAGACGCATTTAAATGATTTGATAAACATACAGTTTGGATTCAACAATACATATGTGTGTGTATTCATTTCAGAACTATGTTGATTTCCTTTCAGCATATTATTTATTTTAGTTAACAACCACTTATATAGCACTTCCTATGTGACAGACACTATTCAAAGTATATTACCAATATTAACTCATTTGGTGATATGAGTTCTGTTCAACTCTTGGTTAAATTTTACAATTAACTCTTTCTTCAGTGTTATAAAAAATAATAACATGTCTGCTTCAAACATAATCTTAAACCCAAGTATGAGTTCATCATAGAATATACTTTGAACAATATTCCATGCTGTAGTGTAGTCTATGTACACCTTGGTATCCATGAAATTTCTATGTGGAGAGTTGACCTTTCTTGGGCAGTCCCCAAGGATTTACTTAAGTAGAGCACCAAATCTATGGCTTGTACTTCCTCCTCTCCTTCCCTCAATTATAGTTTTCCACTATTGCTTATTGCCCAGACTCCTAATGTGACACAGATGCTTATAAGAGATGGAAGAGAAGACACAGAGAAAAGAGGAAAAGGCATTGTGAAGATAGAAATTGTAGTTATGTAGGCACAGGCCATGGAATGCCTCCTTGAGCAACCAGTGCTAGAGGAGACAAGAAAGGATTCTCCTCGGCCGGGTGCGGTGGCTCACTCCTGCAATCCCAACACTTGGGGAGGCCAAGGCAGGTGGATCACGAGGTCATGAGTTCGAGACCAGCCTGGCCAACATGGTGGAACTCGGTCTCTACTAAAGATACAAAAAATTAGCCAGGTGTGGTGGCGGGTGCCTGTAATCCCAGCTGCTCAGGAGGCTGAGGCAAGAAAATAACTTGAACCCCGGAGAGGGAGGTTGCAGTGAGCCAAGATTGTACCACTGCACTCCTGGGTGACGGGGTGAGACTCTGTCTCAAAAAAAAAAAAAAGAAAAAAGAAAGAAAGAAAGAAAGAAAAAGCATTCTCCTCTAGAGCCTTTAGGGGATGTGTAGCACTACCAACACCTTGATTTCAGACTTCTGGCTTCCAGAACTGTGAGAGAATAAATTTCTTTGATATTAAACCACAAAGTTTGTGTGATTTGTTATCACACCCCTTGGAAACTAATACAATAGTTCATACTCTACTTGGGATGACAGTAAGTAAAATATATAGCATGCTAGATGATGATAAATGCAATGTACATTTAAAAAATAAAAAAAATAGAGAGAGGGCAGTAGAGTACTGGGACAGAAAATTTCTATTTTAAAGCAGGTTCCTTGAGAATGTAACATTTGAACAAAAACATAAAGGTGGCAAAGAAGCAAATTATAAAGATAACTAGGGATAAATATTCTAGACAAAGGGACTAGTATCCTGAAGTGTGAGGCTATGTGCTCTCTAGGAACGGTAAAGATGCCAATGTGTCTTGAATCAAATGTGAGGGGGTTAGATAATGGAATATAAGGTAAGAGAGGTAATGTGATGCAGCTAGTAGGCCATAATACGAATTTCTAAATGAAATGGGATGATGTCATAAGGTTTTGAGCATAAAGTGATTAAATAAATTATTTTAAGAAAAGATAAACTTTCAGCTAAGTGGAAATGAGACTGTAGTTGAACAAGAATGGAGATATGAAGACTATCCATATCCTCGTGGTAGATTATTGACAATGATGAATTGGACCAGGAGAATAGTGATGAGTAGTTGTCAAATTCTGCTTATAGTTTCAAGGTTGAGTCTTTAAGATTTTTGAATAGATTGGATGTGAGATGTGAAAGAGGAAAATCCAAAATTTTTGGCCTGATATACTGGACTAACAGAATATTTATTACCTGATATGGTTTGGTTCTGTGTCTCCACCCAAATCTCATCTCAAATTGTAATCCCCACATGTCAAAGAAGAGAACTGGTGAGAGGTGATTGGATCACGGGGGCGGTTCCCCCATGCTGTTCTTCGGACAGTGAGGGAGTTCTCATGAGATCTGACCATTTAAAAGTGGCAATTTCCCCTGCACTCGCTCTCTCCTGCCACCATGTAAGATGTATCTTGCTTCCCCTCCACCTTCTGCCATAATTATAAGTTTCCTGAGGCCTCCCCAGCCATGTGCAACTGTGAGTCAATTAAACCTCCTTTCTTTATAAATTACCCAGTGTCAGGTAGTATCCTTATAGCAGTGTGAGAATGGACTAATCCATTACCTAAGGTAGGAAACAGCTCTGGAGGAATATGGCTTGGGGAAAAGATTAGAAATTTATTTGGGGGCATGTTAAATTTGAGGTGCCTATTAAGATCCAAGTTAATCTAATAGGCGTCCAATAGGTAGTTTAAAATCAAATTTGGAGTTTAAGAAAAAATTTAAGTTGTATATAAAATTTTTGAATCATCATCAAATAAATGGTAATTAAAGCTATGAGACTTGAGAATATTACAAAAGGAGTGAGTTCAGATAGAGAAGCCTTGGAGCTGAAATTGTACACTCCAATGTGAGAGATTTGGGAGATGAGTGGAATCTAACAATGGGGACCATGAAGGGCCACCCAGTGAGGTAGGAGAAAAACTAAGAGAGTGATGTCCTGGAAACCAAGCGGAGAAGATGTGTCAAGGAAAATGGAGTGATCTCTGTTAAATGCTGATGACAGGTCAGGTGATATGAAGATTAAAAACTGGATTGAATTTAGCAACATGTAAGTTATTAGTGATCTATACAAAAAAGAAATGGTGAAGTGGTAGAACTAAGATGGATTTAGAGAGAAAGAAAGAATAGTATTTGTGGGCATGGAGAATAGAAAATTCTTTCAAAGATTATTCCTTTAAATGGAGAGCAGAGAATAAAGTATGGAGCTTAAGGGAAATGTGGGGTCAAGAGAGGTTTTATTGTGAGAGAGAGTGTGTGTGTGTGTGTGTGTGTGTTTTGCTTTTCTGTGTTAATATAGAACTAAGAGTTTGTATAATTTTTAGAATTATCCAGTAGTAAGAAATAAAATAATGATGCAAGAGGAAGAGGAGAATTGGTAGAATGATGTTCATGAGTAGGAAAAAGGGGAAGAAATAACAAAGAACCAGAAACTACACTCTTTAAGGAATGAGAGTAAGAAAGTTAAGACTCAGAAGGTAAGTGCAGCAAAGACAGAAAATGCATGGTATAATTTAATGCATGAGATTTGAAACTGGAGGTATTTAGGAAGGTGGGGAAAAGATGATTAGCAGGGAGGAGCAAGGAGGAAACAGAAGCCAAACAAGTTGTAATAAAAATACATTAGGATCAATTTAAAATATTTTCAATTAAATTGTTTTTATTAAAATATTATTTTAGTTAAATAGCATTATTTTGTAAGAATATCAATATTTTATGTAGAATAGTCTAATCTGAAAAATTTATCTTTTTAATTCAGTCTTTCCATTTTCACAACCATTGCTATAATAATAATGTACTCATTTTCAATATTTATTTAATACAATGCCTACTCCTTTCTAGAATCCTCTGGTATATTCAAAGCATTAGATTTAAAGTCCAATTAATTCCTAACTCATTATCTGTCCTCATTAATAGATCCTAACCTCCTCCACATCAGTAAATATCTGTTTCTTTCAATGACTTTGCCAGATTCACCCTCCTCTACTTAATAGCTTTTTACTTAAGATCCATCTTGGCCAGGCTTGGTGGCTCACGCCTATAATTCTAGCACTTTGGGAGGCCAAGGTGGGCGGATTACCTGAGGTCAGGAGTTTGGGACCAACCTGGCCAACATGGCTTAACCCCATCTTTACTAAAAATAAAAAAATTAGCTGGGTGTGGTGGGGTATGCCTGTAATCCCAGCTACTCGGCTACTCGGGAGGCTGAGGCAGGAGAATAGCCTGAACTCAGGAAATGGAGGTTGCAGTGAACTGAGATAGCACCATTGAACTCCAGCCTGGGTAACAGAATGAGACACTGTCTCAAAAAAAGAGGATCCATTTCAATAATAAAGCCTTTTAAAGATAGACTCATCTGGTTTTAGTGATTTAAAGTATTGGATGAAGTCTTACTTCATAGTAAGTCAGTTTTACTACATAAATATATTAAGTATATGTTACATAAACTTGCTATGAAATAAGACTTAAGTAAGACTTCATAGTATTTATATGCTACATTATATAACATATATTAATTTATATTGATAATTTATATTATAAAACATGTTAATATTTATGTAACATATAAATATTTGTTATTTATGCTTATAAATTCATATTTATGTTATTTTATATGTTATATATAAACATAAATTTATACGGTATATAAATAGCATGACATAAATATGTATTTATAGGTATAAATAACATGCATATATTTTATAAATATTTTATAGATGTATAATATATATATCTTATAAATATATAAAATTTATAAATATTATAAAATGTATATATTTTATAAATATATTATAAAATGTATATATTTTATAAATATTTTATAAAATGCATATATTTTATAAATATTTTATAAATATGTATGTTATTTATAAAATATGTGTATAAAAATAAATGTAAGTATTAGCATAAGCAAGTGCAGTCATTGTGCTAGTGTTTATGTTATTTATGTGTTACTCATACATATAAATAACATGTTATTGATGTGTTATACATATGTTATTTATAACCTATAAAGATGTATTTCTATTTATATGTTACTTATACATATATGTTATTTATACCTATAAATACATACTTATATTTATGTGCATATTTATATTGTATTATATTTATGTACAAATAACATTTATACATATAAACAATATATATGTGTCTGAATAACATGTAAATAACATAAATACTAGCACAATGACTGCACTGGCATGTGCTAATATTTATATGTTATCTTTATACATATATATTTTATAAAAATATTATTGAGTATCTTATAGGTCTGGAAAGTTTTAAGGAATTCAAAGTCAGAGGCTATGCATCTCCCAATGTCACTATCCTGTAGATTATGCACAATACACACTGCATTCAAGTCAGGGCCATAAACATTTCCTTCATCTTTTTAAGGGTACTAATACTGCACTCTCCTATTCAGGCAGTTTCTGCTTATAGTTACCAAATAGCTGAATTGGCAATCAAAAAATACAAAGATGTTTTATCACTCTTCTTTTGGATTTTAGGGAAAGTTTGGTTTGTTGTCCCGCCTACTCTCTCTTTTTTTTAACCAAGGCAAAAGCAATGACTTTGTATTTCAATATCATATCATCAAAGCTTTCTGATATATGAGAAGTCATATATTTTACCTGATAAAAAATGCAGTTGTGAAGCTCTAAATAAATCAGAAACTATTTTAAATACAGCCATTAATGCATGGCAGAGAGTAGTCTAGGGTAAAATATAATTTCTGAAGCATTTTATTTAGGTTTCGTTTGGTCCAAGTCCACATATATTCTAAGTACACAAACAAAAAAGTTATTTACGACACTTTAAATTGAGCCCATGTCTAGACAGTATGCAATGTAGGTGAATCTGAAGTTGCAGCTATATTACCATGTGATAATTGATCAGAGAAATCAGTTGGCATATTCAATTACTTGTGATGACAGTCATAACAATACACAGTCTATTTTTAAATTTCAGCTTAGGAACATTGTTTTCTTTGCCTTGTAAACTTGAATAACTTTGAAATGCTTTCTATGTGATTAATGTGTTCAAGCATATTAAAATTCATTCTCATCTAATTGTAAGTTTTTAATCACACTTTTAAAAAAGTTATAGTTCCTTCTTCAAATTAAATCAATACAAATCTAATTATTTTAGCTTTTTGGTGGCATTTTTATTCTTGACAAAGTATTCTCTGATTCTGCATATAATTGACATTATAATCAATAATAATTAAGCAAACTCAAGCCCAAACAAGAAGCAAATATTCTCCTTGAGAGGTAACAAGGCTCATTAGAAAGATTACCAGTCTAAATGTCAAGATATATAAGTTTATCGCTAATTTTACCTTAAACATGCTATGTGACCTTTGTCCAATAACTTTTTTTCAATATCAGCTTTCTCATTAACACACAAAAGATGTGTGTAATTTTAAGTTCTTTCTATATTTAAGCGTTTGCATTTCCTACACTTTAAAGCACATATATTACCATAGAGCAAGAAATTGTACATTTAACATAAAAGATACTGACCAAATAAACATATTTTAATATTTTTAATATTTTAATTATGAAATCATTCTTGACGTTCAAATTTGTTATTATAGCATTCTTTCTCCTCCTCTCTCTGTCTCTGTCTCTCTTTCTTCCTCACTCTCTATTTCTCTCTCTTCCCTCAAAAAATGAGATATTAGAGACATTACTCTGAAACTTATTGTAACTTAAAAGATATTGATCAAATATACATATTTTAAAATTTTCATTATGAAATCATGTATGAAGTTCAAATCTGTTGTTATAGAATTCTTTCTCCTCCTCTCGCTGTTTCTCTCT
Organism: Theropithecus gelada; assembly: GCF_003255815.1. Classification (NCBI taxonomy): domain Eukaryota; kingdom Metazoa; phylum Chordata; class Mammalia; order Primates; family Cercopithecidae; genus Theropithecus; species Theropithecus gelada. The sequence continues at coordinate 45,163,884 of NC_037673.1, read as the reverse complement.
TTCTTCCTCTCTCTCTTCCTCTCTCTCTTCCTCTCTCTCTTCCTCTCTNTTTCTCTCTTTCTTCCTCTCTCTCTTCCTCTCTCTCTTCCTCTCTCTCTTCCTCTCTCTTCCCTTAAAAAATAAGGTGTTAGAAACATTACTCTGAAATTTAATTTTTGCTCTACTTCTACATGGACATTCCTTTTGTTTAGTACATAAATATATACTTCATTTTTTGTGTTACCTGCATAATGATCCATAATATGGATTTATCATTGCTTTTTAGTGGACAATTAAATTTTATATTGTTTCCAGTTTTTTGCAGTTACAAGCAAAGCTGTGCCAAGCATTCTTGGGTGTCTACCAGTACCGTACCTTTAAAAAAGGTATTGCTGAGACACAGAATAAGCATAATTTACATTTTAATGGAATAACATGTAAACTTACCAAAAAAATCGGGAATTTACACCTTCATCTCATGTCCGGGCAATAGCCAGAATTAATCTCATACTCTATTTTGAGGACATGGGGCTGGTGGGAGTTTACATGGAATTATGACATGGTCCTTATTAATTTTAAAAAGATATCCAGAAATATTGTAAAGTCGGACTGAAGTTAAGAAGTCTGAAACCAAAAAAGAACCACTAAGAGAGTGTTGCAGAGTCTGAATAGGATAAAATGAAGGCCTGAACTAGGACTATCCTGAATGATTGTAGAGAACATCCATAAAGATAACTCCTCAGATGGAAGTGCACTAAAGCTGATTATTACATCCTTTAAAAAAATGACCAGCATTTTGAAAGTGAATTGAAATAAATTCAGTTTGTCTAGCTTTTGTATTTTTATTCATTTCCCTAACAAATATTTATTGAGCACCTACAATATGCCAGTCTCTAGGGTGACAGCACTGAGCAAAAATATTTTGTCCAATACTGAAAACGAATTAAGCCCTTATGAAGCTTACTTCCTACTGAGAAAACATATAAACAAGGTAATAAGTGCATTGAAGAAAAATAAAGTAGATAAGGGAAAGAGAGAGTAATAAGCTTGGAAACTTTCAATGAGGAGGTCAGGCAGTCTTTCATAGTATGCAAGAATAGAACATAGATCTAAAGAAGGTCAAGTGGAAAGCAATATGTAAAAACATTAGGTTCTCAGTAACCAAAACAACAATCATAGAAAACATTATTGTATTTAGAGTTCTAATAATTCGAACATAAGAAAAGATGACTAACAGGGAAAATGTTGATGCAATTCACAATAGAAAGATTTGAAATTAAACAGACACACACACACACACACACACACACACACACACACACACACACATTTTAGACCCTGCTACTTAAAGATGCATTCTTTTAAATCCATTAGGCTTTTGTCTCAAGAAATAATCTTTAGACAAATTAATAAATGACCCCATTAGAACACATTTATGCATCTGCCTACAAAAGCAAATGCTTTTAAAAATTACCGCCAGCTCGTTAAAATAATGATGGCCAATTTAGTGTACATTGAAGTTATTGGTTGCTTTGCAGTTATTCTATGTGTACCTGCCCTTGTGGAGACATCCTTTTCTTCCTCCTGGGTTATTTGGGCAGAGTTACTTCTGCTCTAAATGCATATTGCATAACTGATTTCATAATTCTATCCTGCGCCCTCTATGGTCCTTGTTGCATAGGTAATCAGGATTTTATGTGGACAGTATAATGCAACAGATAGCACATTTTCACATAATGAAATCTAAGCCTCCACAGGGGTGAATGTCCAGAAATTGCTTAGTCTTCTTCATCCTACAAAATAAGAGTTAACAATACATTTTGAAAAGGAACATAATTAAGCCAAGAAAGAAACATGGTCATTTAACACCTATCTTCGTATCATCTCAGAAAATCGTATATGAAGCATTAGTTTTTTCTCTTAGGAAACTGCCTGCCACTATTTTTGACCTGGGGGGAGGGTTTATTTTATGTCTTCAAAATATGTGTATAATTGATACATTTGTTGACTTCCCTGTTGAAACTTTATTTGGGGAGCATATTTTTGCAAAATATTTATTCCAAACACCTTCTGAAGAATAACAACTGGCTATGTGCCACACAAATAAACAAAGCCAAAGAAGGAAAGAGAGACAAGTGAACAAGACATAAAATAAATTGAAATTTATTTTATAAATATAAAAACTGAGTAAGGAATTAGATTAGAAAATGAAATTTATAACTAAATCTAAACCTTGATTTCTAATTAAATCCTTCTAAGTCAGAGATGTATAAAAATTGGTCAATTTGCCATGACATAGAGATAACATCTAACTGTATTCATTAATATTTATGTCATCACCTATACATTTTGTTCTCTATAAAATAATATGTTATAATAAAAATGCTTGTTTTTAACAACTATCTGTATGTTGTATTTGAACTTGCTTTTTCCCCCTTTCTTATATTTTTTCAATAATGTCTTTGTACTGACTCGGAGGTCATTATGTAGACAATTACTAATTTCTTCTTCAGCATTTCCAAATACTTCTCCCCCTCTACTTTTAAAGAGTTTCAGGCAATAATAGTATTCATGATTTGTGTTAAAGATATCTCATAGTGTAAAGAAATATATACTATATGCAAATTGGCCTCAGGATGAACCCATTATAGAAATAACATATTTTTCTTTCATTGTGAAGGTATCTATAATAGAAAATAACTGCCTCAGAAATGTTTAGCTTATATACATTCAGAAAAAATTCACATTGAAAGCCTGAAAACAAGTCCTTATTCCTGTGGATATATATATAAAGAAGAATATCTTTGGGTCTGACACTGTCACTCTTGATAGACCAAGTGTGGAGCCTCGTCCACAGTTGTTTTTCATAATATCTTTGCCTTAAGTGACACAAGCTTTAGTTTTCTGAAAAAGCAAAATGTAATGATAAATGTAATATGTACTTTTGTATTAAAGAGTGTAGGATGTCCAAGTGCCAAAGGCAGGAAACTTTAATTAAAATACTCGTACTTTGAGAGAAAAGGAAAAAATATCTACATTTTAAAGAGCAAAATAAGAAAATTTTTTTATCTGCAATAGATATTAAAATTATCAGATAAATATTGGCCTGCTTGTCACAAAGAAAACATTAAATAGTTTTGAAATCATATTTCTATGATGGACAGTGAATCATAAGTTTAAAATAACTGTATAACAATTGCTCATCAATAATGCTAAGACTGAAGACTGATGCAGGTCAGGGAAAATATTCTGCTATTCTCCTAATTATCTGAACGCAAAGAATTTTATAGTTGGTGAGAGAAGTTTTGACCATATCTAGTCCAACACTCATTTCATATTAAGTAACTTTTTGGGTTGTGGCTATAGCCCTGAGACAGGCTCAATTTTGTACCTGAGACAAAATATTTCACTTCCTCAAGTCACAAAATTATACTTAAAGAACCCTTAAAAAGTACCAGTATGCCTAATTTGGCTAAGTCTACTTGTGTACTACCAGCCACCTATATACTTAATGTTGTTCAGTCAGTAGTAGGACTTTTAACAAAAGGAAATTTGAAATAATAACGCATACATATCATACTTAGTAATTAAGATTGTAACTAAGATTGACTAAAGATTTCTATGAAGCAGGAACTGCTACTTAATCAAAACCTATAAAATGTTTATACAGAAAGAGGAACCTAGAAAACATGCTAAGTGAAAAAAGCCAGTCACAAAAAGACTTATTTGATTATATCACCTAAATTGTCCAGAATAGGTAAATCCATAAACACACACAGGAGATTAGTGGTTACCAGGGCCTAGGGAAAAGGAGGCATGGGAATTGGTCTAATTGATACAGGGTTTCTCTGGTGGGTGATAAAGATGCTCTATATTTAGTGGCAACTATTGCATAGCTCTGAGAATATACCATAAATATAACATTGTACATTTTAAAGGAGTGCATTTTATGGTATGTGAATTATATCTCAACAAAGCTGTTATATTAAATAAAATGTACAGTTTATTTCTTTTTTTTCACTGTCAGGACTTAAATCGGTCCTTTTTAACTTTTCAAGGGGACTGGATTGTAGTAAAAGTCTCCTAACTGCAATCCCCATCTCCTTCTTCTGCAATATATTGGTCACACACAAGATCAATCTTCATGAACATGGTTTTTACATAACCGTTAGTATTGTTACAACAATTTGTGAAGGAATAAAGATTAAAGTCTAAGATTTTGGTCAATCATCTTTCCATTTTGATCTATTGTCCTTTACTCTCTACTGTTGATATCCTATGGAGCCTGTATTTCCCCAATAATCATAACATTTTCCATTTTCATCTCTAAAAAATGACTTTTAGTTAACATAGTTACCTTGCTAGAAATCTGCTTCCTTTCTTCTACACTTCTCCCTTTCCCCATTCTTTGAAGCCTAATCCAAATCCCATTTTATTTATTTATTTATTTTTATTATAACTTAAATTTTGGGGTACATGTGCAGAACATGCAGGCCAAACCTCATTATTTTCTAATTCTTTCCTTGGCCATCTCAGAACGCAGTCAACTGCCTTCTTGCCAAAATTCTAATGTATTTCCTTATAAGCATTACTCATTGCCTGTTTGACCAATCTTCCATATACTTTGCCTGTATGTTTCTGTCCCTTGAGGACTTTGGAAGTGGCACTCTATGGCATGTATGTCTCATAGTATTTGACCCATTATAGGTGCCTATCATATTCAGTGATGGACCATATAAATACAGAGAATTTGTAACCAACATAAATTTTTCAAGTACACTAGGGCTTTTTGAAGCAACATAAACATTTTTGATCAAATAATATAATTCTAAACACATTACTTGCATATTGTATAATAATTTCTAGCTTTACGGTTTTTTAAAAAATAATGTCAATTATATTTTCTGAAACAAAAGCAGAACATATGGTCTGACATATAGAAGGGAATATTTTAAATCAGAGCTAATTATGAATATGAGCCAAATGTTCAATCTATAATAAATCAAAATTTTAAAAATGTTGGTACCACAGAGACTTGGATTGTGGACATGCTGTCACCCTTATTAATTATTTTACCTTTGAGCAAGTTAATCTTTCAATGTCTGATTTTCCTCATCTATAAAGTAAAGGAAATAACCTATTCAACATCATAGGACTGTGTTAGAAAGTTAAAAGATAAAATCCTAATTTAGTGCTTGGTACTGTGTTGGATATGAAGAAAACGTTAAATCAATTTTAGTTATTACTGTGCAGTTGTACAGTAAAATAATTTTTAAGGGTGGGCTATTACAAGCCACATTTGCACATATGAATAACAGAAAATGGCAATTTAAGCTTGCCTTTGGGGGATTCTATTGGTTGTGTCTCTTAAGTGTCTCACTTAAGGATCATGTATTTTACTAAAATATGTAATGCCAGAGAAGTAGATGTCTCTGTGTGGGAGAATGCAGGATCTTCTCTTATAGTATATTTTGTCCAATACTGAAAATACAAGCTGACACACCATTTCTCCATTCACTCCTTGGCCTTTTCACAGACAAATCTACTAACCAAATCAAGAGAAGGGTACTAACACCTAAAGATAATAAATGAGAAAACGGGGATTGACAACAAGCATACAATTTGAGCAGGAAGGGGCAGAAAAGTTTAGAGGAGGTTCTTAGTGCCCCCTAGTGTTAATTAAATCTCCTTAAGTTTTTTGTTTCGTTTCGTTTTTTAAGTGGGTGTTTTACCAAGGGAGTTTGCAACTAAGCTTTTATGAAATGATCCTTCATGTTAGGCTGTCACAAAATGCACACACACATAATTCTTCTAAGAAAGGAAATTATTTAAGGCCAAAGACACACAATGTGTGTGATGAATTACAAATGAAAGGAAACATATCTAGGAAACGGACTCAAATTCTGTATTTAAATATATTCATCAATTGAAGCAATCAGATAATCAGAATATGTATATTTGAGAATGTTTTAGCCTAAGTAACTCTAACTGAAGCAATGTAATGATTGAATCTGGTTAAACTCCTTACCTAGGCTATTTTTAATGGAAATGCTGACATCCTTAATACGGAGATCCGAACACTTCTCTTCCAAGTGTGTATATAGCCTGCAGACAAGCCTTACTAAAATGTGCTGACCTAACTTCTCAGCTTTGAGGCTTTTATTTCACAAGGGCAGAACATTAATTTCATGACCTTCAAACTTTTTTAAATGATTATACTTAACCACTGAATTAAATAATAACTGGTTTTATTTTATAGCTATCAAGCCTATAGATGGAGGCCCAAAGTTACAGGAATTTTACTGTATTTAGTAAAAAAATACTTCATATTTTTCTGATTAAAATTTTTCTTTGAAAACTTTTTATAAAAATGGCAGTTGAAAGTCTAAACTATTTCGGAACATTTATAAGTAGTTTAAAGAGAACTGAAATAGGTCATCATAAAGAAATAATTAATTGGCTTGCTTTCAGTCTGACTAATATTTCTGTCAATGTGATTATATTAGAAAAGATTTTTATTATTGAAAAGAAAACCACGTCTGATGTAAAACTGGTCTGGACAAACCTTAAGTTTGAATCAAGATGTTTTATCTCTATTTTCATATAGTCACTTGAAAATACTTGTACTGGTTTCTGTATTCTAGTGTTCTCCTGATAAGGATCATTCTCAAGTTTTCTTCATTTTAAATTTCACCTTTAAAATATGGGGAGTAGGATGGTGAGCTGTCATTCAGAGTGTTCACAGCCAGAATTATTCGTTATACAATAACCAAGCCATACTGTATTTCTTTCCCATAACTTCCCACTTCAGTTATTCATTATATACTGCACTTACTCTTATTTATGCTGACTCCACCCCAAAACCCACTCTTAGGAGACACCTAATGTCATTTAATCTAGTCCCTCTGTATCCCTTAAATTCAAATGCAGAAGAATTTAAAATTGTGATTATACTTGATGAACTGCTCCTGGATGATGAGATCAATTAGTAAAGAGTGACAATTTTGGTTTTCCAAGGACAGACACTAAGGTAATTGGTATAGCTCAAACACCCTTTGTAAGAATGTTAGCATATATACTAGAAAGAGTTATCAAAGGCAGGTGCTTAGACCCTTAAGATGAAAAAATCCAATTACAGTCTTCAACTTCTGAATGTAAACTTTTGAATTTGACAATTTTTTTGCTGAAGGAACCAAACAGGTAACAGCTATGATAATTAGCTATGCATGTGGCTCACATTATTATACATGATAACTCTTAAAATGAAATATTTTCATAGTCAATGAGATCTACATGAATTATGTTTTAGGATTTTTTAAAGAGAAAAGAGAACAACATGGCTAAGATGAGATTTTTAGCGAATGAAAGCCTTAGAAAATAATATGGAAAGAAAAGAAAATAGGAGGTATAGTACCTTTAGTGTTAACACAGTATTAGTATCAGAGATTTGTGTGGCATATGAAGGAGTCCAAATTTTAAATACAGGTATGAAATTCCACAATTTTTTTCATTCTGTGTTGCTTTGTTTTCCCTGATCCCTTTCGTAGAGAATACAATGAGTCAAATAAATTAAAGAAGCACTCTTCACTCCTGGGGTCAGACAGACATCGTTACACACTTTGAGGCATGAAATACCTAATCAAGTCATGGAAGTGAGTTCATCCTACAATCACCAGAGTTAACATGTTTATAAAGTTCATAGCAGTAAGAAAACATGACATTTTGAAAAATAACACACCAAAACAAGATATTTCTGGTTTACGAACTTGAGATTATCTTACATTATCTGCTATCCTTGAATAACCCCATGTGAACATCTCTGGGGTTCAATGAAAAACAATAAGCACATAATTTTTGCCCATTGTAGAGTAATAGTCCCAGTCAGCCATCATCCTTGTAAACAGAAAAAGGCATAGAAAATTTCCTGTGAAGAGATAGCTAACTAGCACTCAGCAGTGGGCTCAAGTGCTCTGTGGTAAGCCTGCAGGCCCTGGAGTAGAGCTCACTCTCCTATTAACCAGAATCTTTGACTTGACTTTTCACCTCATTGTCACTTCATATGTTTCTCAGCTTGTGTCCTCTGGACTCTGATGGTCCTTCTATTGTAAATCCATGGTTGCTAATTCCTACAGCTTGCCTACCTTGTCTCAATATTATTCTTGTCAACTCATTCCAAATTAACCTCACCCATTGACCTGCCTTTCTAAAAGGTAGTCCTGTTGCTATATAAATCCTAGTGTGATCATTTCACTCTGAAAACATTAACATGGCAGATGGCAGCCTAAAACTCTCAAACCATTAGATGCTTACATTATCTATTAATCATCTATAGCTTGGTGCAAAAGTCATCATGGGTTTTACCATTACTTTTATTTTTAGTTTTCAGTCAAAACGTAGAGGTCACAACCAAAATGAGAGAAAACTACCTGGTGTTAGGCTGGGGAGTCATAAGAATAGCTATGGGGGTTTCAGATTTGTTGCTAAAGAAACAATGGCAAAGAGGCACAACTTTCTTAACTGTGGTGAACTTTGAGTCTATGCAAGAAAGATTTTTGTTTTCTGTACTGGGAGAAAATATAAAATAGGAAAGTTTTACTTAATTCCTTACACAATGCTGGGAAGATAGTAAAACTTCAATAAATGAATATTGAAAATGGAGAGGAAAAGAGATGAAAAAAAAGAAAAGATATAATGAGGAAAGCAGGAAGGAAAAAAAGAAAGTGTTGTGAACTGACCTAGGCCAAATTGGACAATCAGGAAGCAAAGAGCTCTTTTGATAAGTAGGCATATATTCTGGCCATATGTAGATAGCCTTTATCCATAAACTGCTTCCCAAGTGATATTGCAAATGCAAGCAAGGGTTAAAAAAATACTATTGAGATACAAACTTGTATTAGCAAGTATGCAACATGAAATGAAATGAAATAAAATACAAATACATACAGTCCAGTTCAAGAAGGTCTGGAAAATTCCACTCTGTCCTCAGATACTCAGACAAGCACCTTGCTTCAACTATTCACTATGAGGCAGGAGTCAAAATATTCTCTAGTGTGCATCCTTTTATCTGAGTGAGGCAAGAGTCCTCCAAAAGTTCTAGAACTTGACTGACTTATAAACCTTATTTATTCTAAAGGTGGCACCTGCATAAACTGGTTGTCCAATTAAATGTCTTAAACACTCATTTTTTTTCAAAAATTTTCTTTTCTAACATGTGTAATGTTAATTAATAAACCTTTGGTATCAACTTTAATACTTTCCTTTAAATGCTTCTAGAATTTTCGATCTTGACTACAGTATTTCAAATACTAAATTACTGTCCTTAAAGGATAAACTTTTCTCCATCCCCACTCAAAACACACACTTGTGCCACAATGTTTATAGTAAAACATTTCAAAGTAAATTATCACATATAAAGTAAAACAGGAAGGAAGGAAGCCCTTTGGACTTCCTTGATGCTAGTAAAGAGCCTATAATGTCCAGTAAATGTTTGATTAAACTAATTGAATTTTATATTGAAAATACCTTCTACACGATGATATACTACAATACCAACTTCAAATATTACTTTCCCATTTAAGTGTGAAATAAACAATTAGGTAAGAAGAGAAGGACAGGTGAAAAAAAGGAAAAATATGGTCTAAATGACCATAGAGAGAGTTTGAAAGTCATTTCAATGTGATAAGCAGAGAGTTTGAAAGTCATTTCAATGTGATAAGAGAAATTAAGGCTAACAATTACAATGAAATTTCCTAATAAATCACCTTTTGAAATTCAACTTGAAAAACCTCCAAAATGTCTATTTTATTAGGTGGCAAATTAATTTCTTAGAAGATTTTCAAAGTTTTCAAATTTAGACATAAATTTGAGATATGAATTTAATTCATATCTTACACATAAGTATTCATATTCTATTTCCAACTTTTAGATATTTTAATTATGGAAGTTATTTTCAAGTTCAAGGCTCAAGACTGTCTGGATTTTAGAAACATACACTTAGAGTTTCTTGTAGTTGTCGACTACTGTGAAGAATTTTTTAAACAAATTTATATGTGATAGAATATTTAACATATAATTATTTGGTGGTAAGGTTTTTAAAAAACAGAGATTTCCAGCCTGCATTTCCGTAGAATCTAATTTAATTTGTCTGGGGGAAGGCCCAGGTATCAGTATCTTTATAAAATTATAAAGCATGTATTCTTTTCTAATGTATTGCCACATTGGAGTCACTACTATTGCTAAGATTTTGCCAGAACTAGAATATTCTAGTAATCAATCTGATATTAATAGGTACCTGAAGGAGCCTTTAGGAGAGTATACCAATACGTTTATATCTTGTCTTTTCAATGAAGTAGCAGCTAGCCAGATGTCATTCTTCTAAAAAGAATATTTAGAAAACTACTACTTATAGAATATTTGATATTCTTTGACCATATTGGTAAAAAACCATCACTTTATTGAAAGGTATTAATGTAGTGAAATATTCCAGGATGAAGAGGAAAGTTAAGAGTTCTGTCTCTTACAATCTGATATTAATCCATTACCAACTAGGAAACATGTTCAACAGAAAAAATATCTGATCATCACTATATTTGGAGCTAAAAACAGAGCAGGAAGAAAATATATTTAATAAATGAGAAAGAGTTATGTAAGTAAAACTTTTATTAACAAATAAAAACAGAGAATTGAATAGTCACTAGAGATCTTCAGGGGATCAAGTTACTTTTATCAAATATGCAGACAGGAGAAAAACTCCCACAAACTTTAATTAACCAGGAGTTATGTAACCTGATCCTTAATAATGTTTAAAGAGTCAATACAGTAGCTCACAGATTCTCTCTATTTACAGTACTCCAAGTTTACCTTAAACAAAATTGGGAAATAAGTGTGATTCGGCCTAGAGCATCTTTCCCCACTTAGAGACCTCCCTGCTGTGCTTTGGCTTGCAAGTGTCCCTCATTGTAAGCCTAAAATCTTACCTTGATCCATTCTACTATAAAAAAGTTCTCAGTTTTGTGTTCCATTCCTCATGTATTTGCTCTCATGTAAGTTAAATTAAATGATAGATATTCATTAAATATCTAGATCATTTCCAAATAAGATAATCTACTTATACATTAATTGTTGAACATAAGTTTGAGCTTATCTATTTTTGGCTGCTTCTTAAAGAGGAATTAGAGATATTTGGGTCTGCTGGTAAGAGTGTCCTATGTTACATAAGAAATATGCATACTGTGAGGAAGTATATATTTTAAAAGTTATGAAATTATGCATTTACCAGTTTTCACTAGATATGAAGGTTACTAGGGGTTAAGAACACTAAATGTTATATGTAATTAAAACTACTAGAAGTACTAAGGATGAGTGAAAACAATGTATGCAAAAAGTGTACAAAGAAAATAGGATGTTTTTAATAAGGAAAAGTATGTAAGGCATGTATTTTCACTAAAGGAAAAAAGAGTAAATTTGTCTTAAAGTAAGATGACTATTATAGAAGAAAAAAGGAGTGAAAGAGTAAGACAAAAACCAAACAGATATAGAAAGTTGTAGGCAGTCTGTGAAAAACATTTATGTGTGGTCAAACTTCTAAGGTTAGATAAATTAGTTCAATAATGTTCTGATAAAAAGTTAAATTTTTGTTTCCTCTGTGTTAAAAAGGATAATGCTTTCTTGGATAACAGGTCGGTTTTACTAAGAGATTATAAAAAAGTAGTTTTGGTTCATCTGTCAAATAATCTGCCTAGAATATCTCAAAAGATTTGTCCTCTCTTTTCATAAGAGACTCATTAAACTAATTAGGCTTACTTGATATGTTAAATTACATGGGAAGCATTGTCAAATACAAGTGATGTTTAGCCTTCTTAGGTTACTATATATATAAATATACACACACATACCCCTAATATATACCTATATATACCTTATATACCTTATACCTATATACCTAATATAATATAGATATTCAGTAATGTAAATGTTCCAATAAGTATATGAAATTTCTAGAAATCTGATATGTTCTAGTATGATAGTCTTATCTCTAGTTATCATCTGAAAATGTTGCGTGTCACAAAAACAACCAAATTTCCTTGTCAGTTGCATTATAATGAGTTCTCATCAGTTCTTTGATCATGGTCATTTTAAGTCTTTTGTCATCCACAGACAGTTATTTAACTTTGATGCTTTCATGAAACCTTTTACAAGCAGCTATGGTACAAAATTACAAGGACTTCATTAAAAAGACTCACAGGTACAGGTTTCTGATAACTTTAAGACTGTACTTTTGGACTGAGTAAGGATTTCCAGAACTCAATTGGAAAACTGATGGATGCAAAAACTGCTAACTCAATATCAAACAAAATGGTAATTAATTACATGGGGCTAAATTAACTGCCGAGAATAATTATGTCTTTTATGACATATCTTTAAAATATTGCTAGTTCTTTAATGTCTTATTTTTCAGATTTAAGTAATTCTTTTTCTTGGTTCTCTTAAGCTGTCTATAACTTACAGTGGTTTGACAAAATGTACTTCTGCAAACAAAAACATTTGTGTTTTTCTGTCTACCTGATCAGTCTGTAATTTGGACACTCTTACTAACTAGTCTTATTTTCATGGCAATGTGAGTATTTGCGTACGTTCAATAAGAATCTGTTGTTCTCATAACAGGATAAAATTGGACAAGTCCTTGACTTGACTTTTAGCCTAGAGAGGTTTTAGAAGTTTTAACCTGAGATTCCTTATTACCAAATCATTTAAAAAAACCAAACAACCAACTAAGATTGACTTATACAAAGTCTGTAAGGCCCATTGGCTATTACCAAACCTACAACTTAAATGTCATATTTTAAAATACGCATAGAATCAGTATTGTGGCACTTATACAAATGATCAGGTCAAGTTCAATGAGCTTAAGCTTTTTTAAAAAGATAAGTCTTATTTGGGGTAAATTTGGTGAATATTTTTGTTAAAAAATGGGTGATTATAAAAAGGAGTGTATTTTAATGGAAAACTACAGCACACCATTATAAAATTCTAGTCCTCTTTATTATCTTAGAGGTTTGTTATCCACTCACGAATTGGATTGCTTCCTAAATTTTTCTAGTTTCAATAAAAACTAAAATTATCCCTTTCCCAAGCCCAGCAAGCTGAAATTAAATGACTTGATAGAAACTTCAGAAAAGTTAAAACAGGTCATGTATGAACAACTTTCATGCTTTCTGCAATGTGGGTCACTCAAAGAGTTCATCAAAATTGCTGATGATATAATCAGAGGTATTCAAGCTGGCTCATCAGATTGCAACTGCCATCCTCATTCTGTCATCTAAATATGCTGCAAACTCAAATTAGAAATCTTGACTAGCAACCCTCTGAACTCAAAAACTAAGATAATAATGTGGCCCAACTATTAACTTGTTTTTCTTTTATTTTTTTATAGAATGACAGCTTGAATTTTCCACGAGCAATAAAATCTGAAATGAACAATTTAGCCTCAGTAGTACTCCAAAATATAAAACTTATGGATAACTTAACAACTTGACAAGGAGGAGCTTATACTTATGCATATAAAAATGTTTCTATGTTAATAATCAGAAATTATTGCCCCAAATTTAAATTATCTTTAGAAACAAATGTAAGTGTTTCATCAGAGATGTGTTATGTCCTTTATTAATGTATTTAGTCAGTTAAATCATGGCTCCCAGGAATTGCTGCTGTGTGGTCTTTTGAAATCCTTGACTATTATTCTCTTTATACTCACGGTATTCACTTTCCTACTGCATAGTATCTGCTCAAGAGTATTAAACGTTTTTCAGCAGCCACTCATGTCAAATAATTGCCATCAAGATTACATGACTTGAAGAATTCAACAACCTAAAGATCTCAATAACTGTACCACTCAAGCCACAATGACTATGCAACCTTGAAAAACAGAGACAAGGTGATCTTACATGGCAATGCAATTATTGATGATGACAACATTTCCTTTAATCTTTGTTCCAGTGACTACATAAATAATGGTAACTGAGAGTAATGCTACACTGTTCGGACACACTCTCAGTTTGCTGAAAGAATGACCAAAAGAGGAGAATTTTTAAAGTAAATTAGAATGAAGAGCTAGCTGAAGAATCCCTGAGCAGAAAAAGCAAGTTAGGCCTCATAAGTGACCTAAATCTTTCTTGATTTGCCAACATAAGCAAAACTTAACTTTAGCTATTTCTTCTAAATGCCAATATCAAATAAAAAGAGAACCTAAGTTCAATCAATTCGAAGGAGCCAAAAAAAGGTGTAACTATTTAACTGGAAACTTTCCAACTAGATAGACTAAATATGGCAACTGTATAACTGTAACCAGTCAAATACAGGCATACCTTGGATTTATTGCAGGTTTAGTTCCAGACCACTGCAATAAAATGAATATTGCAATATGTGAGTCACACAAACTTTGTGGTCTCCCAATGCATATAAAAGTTATGTTTACACTATGCTGTAATCTATTGTGTGAATAGCATTATGTGTAAAAAATTGCACATAACTTAGCTAAAAAGCACCTTATTGCTGAAAAAACTCTAAGAATCATCTGAACCTTCAGCAAGTCCTCATCTTTTTGCCAATGGAGAGTCTTGCCTTGACGTTGATGGCTGCTGACTATTCAGGGTAGTGGTTGCTGAAGGTTGGGGTGGCTGTGGCAATTTCTTAAAATATGACAATAATGAAGTTCCTTTCCTGAAAGAGTTTTCTGTAGCATGCTATGTTTGATAGTATTTTGCCCACAATAGAATATCTTCCAAAGTCAGTCTTCTCAAACTCTCCCACTGCATTATCAACTAAGTTTATTTACTATTCTAAATCCTTTCTTGTCATTTCAACTATGTTCACATAATCTTCACCAGGAACAGATTCCTTTTTTTCGCTTATCCATAAGAAACAACTCATCCATTAAAGTTTTATCCTGAGATTGCAGCAAATTCAGTCACACCTTCAGGCTAGTTCTGGTTTTCTTAGTATTTCCTCCCCATCTTCAGTGACTTGAACTTCACAAAGTCATCCATAAAGGTTTAAATCAACTTCTTCTAAACTCCAATTAATGTTGACATTTTGACCTCTGAGGAATCACAATTGTTCATAATTGGATCTACAAATATTATTTTTTCCAGAAGGTTTTCAATTTACTTTGCATAGATTCATCAGAGGAATCTCTCTATACAGAAGCTATAACTTTATGAAATGTATTTCCCTCCCTCTCTCCCTCCCTCCCTCCCTTCCTTCCTAGCTTCCCTCCTTCCTTCCTTCCTTCCTTCCTTCCTTCCTTCCTTCTTTCATATATTTTTTAGAGTGGGACACAGAGAGAGAGAGAGACAAGGAGTGAAATGTATTTCTTAAATAACAAATCTTGAAATTCAAAGTTACTCATTGATCCATGGGCTGGAGAACAGATGCTGTATTAACAGACACTAAAAATAAACACATTAATCTCCTTAAACATCTCCATCAAAGCTCTTGGGTGACCAGGTTCATGGTCAGTAAGCCACAATATTTTGAAAGGAATTTTTTTTTTTTTTTTCTGAACAGTAAGTCTCAACGGTGGGCTGAAAATATTCAGTAAACCTTGCTGTCACCCAAGCTTTGTGGTTAGCTATTCAGTTGCTGCAAAATTAATTAAGGTTTTGCCATTGCTTTTAATGACAAAAAACTGTAATTACCTTTGAACCAATCAAATAGACCACAAACCAAATAGATTTTGCATAATTTTAAGGACCCTAGGATTTTTTGAACAATGGCTGCAACTTCAAGTCACCAGCTACAGCAGCCCCTAACAGGAGAGTCAGCCTGACCTTTGAAGTTTGAAGCTTTGAAGCCAGGCATGGAGTTCTCTTCTCCAACTATGAAAGTCCTAGATGGTATTTTATTTCAATAGAAGGATGTGTTATCTACATTGAAACGTTGTGGTTTATTTTAGATACCCTCATCAATTATCTTAGTGAGATTTTCTGGATAACTTGTTGCAGCTTCTACATCAGCAATGACTCAATGACTGTTTCACCTTGCTCTTTTATGTTATGGAGACAATTTGCTTCCTGAAACCTCATAAACCAATCTCTGCTAGCTTCCACAACTTTTCTTCTGCAGCTTTCTTACCTCTCTCAGCCTTCATAAAATTAAAGAGAGTTAGGGCTTTCTCTGCATTAGGCTTTGACTTAAGGGAATGTTGTGGCTGGTTTGATCTTCTCCAGAGCACTCAAACTTTCTGTGCATCAGCAATAAGGCTGTTTCACTTTTTTATCATTTGTATGTTCACTGGAGTGGAACTTTTAGTCTCCTTCAAGAAGTTTTCCATTGTTCTCAAAAATTGGCTAACCGGTGCAAGAGGCTTAGCTTTTGACCTGTCTTGGCTTTTAACATGCCTTCTTCACTAAGCTTAATCATTTCTAGCTTTGGATGTAAAGTGGGAGATGTACAACTCTTCCTTTTACTTGAACTCTTAGAGGCCATTGTAGGGTTATCAATTGGACTAAATTCAATATTTTATGTCTCAGGGAATAGGGAGACCTGAGGAGAGGGAGAGAGATGAGTAAACATCTGGTTAGTGGAGCAGTCAGAACACATATAGCATTTGTTAAGTTCACTGTATGATATGGGCATGCTTCACAGTGTCCTAAAACAATTACAATAGTAATGTCAAAGATCACTGATCATAGATCACCATAACAGATATAATAATGAAAAAAGTTTGAAATGTTACCATAATTACAAAAATGTGACACAGAGTCACAAAATGAGAATATAATATTGGAAAAATGGTGCTGATAAGCTTGCTCAATGCAGGATTACCACAAACCTTTAATTTGTATTAAAAAATGCAGTAATGCAAAGCATAATAAATAGTAACTTAAAAAGGTACAGCTGTATTTTCTTTGTTTGCTTCTGCATCTGTCCTATAAAAACCTCCCCTTTGTATTCCTTTGATAGAGCTCCCAAACTCCTTTTGCTTTGGAGCTGCCTGATTTAATAATTGTTGTTTGCTCATATAAAGTCAACAATTTTATTGTGCCACAATTTATCTTTTTACCATAGGTAACGGCTAAAAAGGAAATAAAAGTGGTGCTTAACAAATTTAATCAATGAAAATGTCAAATCTGGAAAGAGAAGAGTTACATAAAATATGCTACAGAATGTGGAATGATCTATAGCAACGCTCTTCATACATTTGTACATTTGTAAAACTTTGGAAATAATGATATTTGCCTAAGTCCTTTACTGGTTGTTAGATTTAAAACAATGCAAGTAGCTTAAGCAAGTAACTTAAGCAGTTTGATATTAAATGTGATTAATTGGTAGCAGAAACTTCATATTTACACATAAAATGGGAGAAAACTTCTGTGTTCAGCATTAGCCATTGGGAAATTGTGTCTGCTTTAGAGTGGTTGTAGTGTTTTTTATTACCTGTTAACTCAACATGTTTTCATCAATTAGAAATGGCTTAGTTATTATCTAAAATATATTTCTTTCTCATTTATATTGGAACAATTTATCTCTAGTTAAGATTGGCAGACTTGATTTATATCAAATGCATTCAGGATAATGGTTTTGTGGGTTTTTTTTTTTGTTTTGTTTTGTTTTGTTTTGTTTTGTTTTGAGACAGAATCTTGCTCTGTCACCAGGCAGGAGTTCAGTGGCATCATCTCAGCTCACTGCAACCTCCCCCTCTTGGGTTCAAGGAATTCACCTGCCTCAGCCTCCCGAGTACCTGGGGCTACAGGCGCACACCACCACGCTCAGCTAATGTTTTGTATTTTAGTAGAGATGGGGTTTCATCGTATTGGTCAGGATTGTCTTGATCTCCTGACTTCATGATCCCCCTGCCTCAGCCTCCGAAAGTGCTGGGATTACAGGCGTGAGCCACCTCACCTGGCCTCAGGACAATTTTTGACTGGAAGTCTTTGTTGAAAGTCAATCCTATTAAAAATTAGTGAAATTAGATGCAAACACAAACATTTGAAAGCAAATAATATGCCATATTTGATCGATCCTAGATTTAAATAATCAATAGCTCTTCCTCAAGATATTTTGATTATGTAAGTGTACCCTGTTGAACTATATTTATAGAAATTATTTTCCTTGTAATGAATTTCTCTAGCCAATAAAATTTAGAGTTCAAATTTTAGTAACTGTAATATAATACCTAAAGACAATTAAAATGACATTTTATTTCAATCTAATTAAAACATAAAACCAATAAAAATTATGCCATAATTTGAACATTTGTAGATCAGCAATAAATAAGTACCTGAGGCATTGATTTAAAAATTTAGCAAAATCAAATTTAGAAATATATTGAAAATGGGAATAAGCATCATAATTGCTATGGACTGAATGTTTCTATGCCCCTAAAATGTATATGGTGAAATCCTAATTCCTAATGAGGTAGTATTTGGAGGTAAAACTTTTGGGAAGTAACTAAGGTTACATTAGGTAGTTAAGGTGAAGCCCCGTGATGGGATTTGTGCCCTTTTAAGGAGATGAAAGACCAGAGTTCTCTATCATGTGAAGACACAAAAAGAGGCATTTCTCTGCAAATCAGAAAGAGGGCCCACACCAGGGCCCTCTTCCCTGTGGTGAGAACTGTGAGAAATTAATTTTTGTGGTTTGAGTCACTCAGCCTATAATATTTATCTTATAGCAGCTCAAATTAAGATAATAGTATTGGCCCCTAAATTTTAATGTTTTAATATCAGTGCTCACAATCACAAAATTCAACATCTTTATGAACACTGGAAAGTGTTAAAGAGTTGAAGCCAATTTAATAGGCTTAGGCATTTTTTATGAATAAACTCTAAGAGTAATTTGAATATTTTCTAAGTAGAATGTTTCTTCACCTCAGCATCTGCCCTTATTTTACATTTGTCAGTACAGCAGGAAGTGGATCCCATTTTGGAAATTCAAATAGTTAATGCTATGCACTCATTACTCTTTTTTTTTCTTATTCCTCTTGCATTTATTATAAGAACATTTTTTCCAATTCATCAATCCCTGTAAAACTGAAAATATGTTGTTCTGAAAATGCTTGTTGGCAAGTGTAGATGTGGCTCTCTACTCTTCAGTTCCAGGACCCTTTTTTCCTCTAGTTGTTGTGTCCTTATTCTGCTTCCTCCTGGCTCAAGGTTTCCATGGAATCACCCTTCCACATTTACCTTCCCTTTTCACATCTTTTGCTCTATCTAGAAGGTCCCAACCCAGCCTACCAAGAGTCCCTGACTTCTGGTAATTCAAGCAAACATGATAAAACACCCCAAGGAGGTGTGATAATAATGCTAATAGGTATGTTAATATATGCATCTTAACCTTCTGGTGGTAGGAGGTACTTCTATGAAAAACAATACTATCTCTGATTTTGGAATTTTCAAGTAAATTTATGTTATCCAAACCTTTCAATGGTTATTACAATACACACACACACACACACACACACACACAGAGCATCCTTGCTTAAGCCACCTACACACAGGACTATCAGTGAGGTACATTTTAGATTCCTACTACCCCACCGGCTCTAGACTATTCATAAACCAAACCTTGCTTTTGCTCCACGTCTGTGGTTATTTTGCTCATGTCTTCCCTCATTCTCTACCCATCCTTCAGAGTTCAGCTCAAGTTTTACACGTTCCATAATTCCTAAAACCAGCATAGAATATAGATTTATCTTCCGTGAAAGACAAAAATGCCAGCTGAGCAAAGGTGATATTGTGAAATGTCTATTTGGTCTTTGTCTGTTTTCTGACGTACAGCTCCTAAAATCCTTGTAATCTCCCCAGCGATGAGTGTACTTTGCATGCTAAGATGAGTGGCCATCAGAAAGATCAAGGCACTATTAGAAGGTTGGGACCTTAAGCCCCACTCCCAACCTCTAGGGAGGGTAGAGGTGCTGAAGGTAAAGTTGATCACCAGTGGCAGTGATTTAATCAATCATGACTACATATTGAAGCTTCCATAAAAACCCTAAAGGACAGAATTCAGGGAGTTTCTGGATAGGGGAACACATGAAGGTTCCTGGGAGGTGGTGCATCAAAGGACATGGAAGCTTTATACCCCTTTCCTTATACTTCCCCTCATTTCTCCCTTCATCTGACTGTTCATCTCCTTTATAATAGGCTAGTAAACAAAAGTGAAGGGTTTCCCTGAGTTCTGTAAGTCACTCTATCAAATTAATCAAATTCAAATTAGGGGTCGTGGGAATCTTCATTCATTGCCACCTGTACTTGGGGCTGGCATCTGAAGGGGAGAGCAGTCTTGTGGGTCTGAGCCTCCTAACTGTGGAATCTAACACTATCTCCAGGTAGATGGTGTCAGAATTGAGTTAAATTAGAGGACATCAGCTGGGTGCCCTGGCTCATGCCTGTAATCCCAGTACTTTGGGAGGCTGAGGTGGGTGGATCACCTGAGGTCAGAAGTTTGAGACCAGCTTGACCAACATGGAGAAACCCCGTCTCTACTAAAAATACAAAATTAGCTGGGCGTGGTGGTGCATGCCTGTAATCCCAGCTACTGGGGAGCCTGAGGCAGGAGAACCGGTTGAACCCAGGAGGTGGAAGTTATGGTGATCTGAGACCACGCCATTGCACTCCAGCCTGGGCAACAAGAGCGAGACTCCATCTCAAAACTAACTAACTAACTAAATAAATAAATAAACAAATAAATAAAATTAGAGGACACCAGCTGGTGTCTGCTGGAGAATTGTTTGGTTCGTGAATGGGAATAAAACTTCCACACACCTGGTACTAGAAGTGTTAAGTGACTGTGTAAGACAGGAGAATAGGAAAATAAAGTATTTTTGTTTTTTCCTATATCCTATAGAAAATACTGGGGTTTTAGTATATACTGTCTCTCAATTATAACCCTAGAACATGAGGGCCAGGCGCGGTGGCTCATGCCTGTGATCCTAGCACTTTGGGAGGCTGAAGCGTGCGGATCACGAGGTCAGGAGATCGAGACCATCCTGGCTAACACAGTGAAACCACGTCTGTACTAAAAATATAAAAAATTAACTGGGCGTGGTGGCAGGTGCCTATAGTCCCAGCTACTTGGGAGGCTGAGGCAGGAGAATGGCGTGAACCTGGGAGGCGGAGGTTGCAGTGAGCCGAGATCGTGCCACTGCACTCCAGCCTGGGTGACAGAATGAGACGCCTTCTCAAAAAAAAATAAATAAATAAAACAAAATAACCCTAGAACATGAGTTATTGAGATTTTCTTTTCTATATCCTTTGAGATCATTCTTCTTCAAACTTCAGTGTAAGCTTATGGAGGACAATATCTAAATTGTATTATTTATTTTGTACCCCAGTAATGTTGTACAACCACCATTCACATCGAATTCACATTTGAATGTTGACGTCTAGAATGTAGAATGGTCAGTCTCGTGTTTCTAGGATATAATGTGTCAAAACATGATTCAGTACCTGACTGTTCAATAAATGTTTTATTATTTCATTCTCACACTGCTATAAAGAAATATCTGAGGGTTGGTGCAGTGGCTCATGCCTGTAATCCCAGCACTTTGGGAGGCCAAGGTGGGTAGATCACCTGAGGTCAGGAATTCAAGACCAGCCTGACTAACATGGCGAAACCTCATCTCTACTAAAAATACAAAAATTAGCCAGGTGTGATGGTGTGTGCCTGTAATACCAGCTATGCGGGAGGCTGAGGCAGGAGAATTGCTTGAACCCAGGAGGCGGAAGTTGCAGTGAGCCAAGATGGTGCTACTGCACTCCAGCCTAGGCAACAGACTGAGATTTCACCTCAGAAAAAAAAAGAAAAGAAAAGAAAAGAAAGAAACAAGAAAAGAAGAGAAAATAAAAGAAGAGAAAAGAAAAACCTGACGCTGGGTAATTTATTTAAAAAAAAAAAAAAAAAAGATGTTTAAATGGTTCATGGTTCCACAAGCTATACAGGAAGCATGATAGTGTCTGCTTCTAGGGAGGCCTCAGGGAGCTTTTACTCATGACAAAAGGCAAAGCAGGAGCAGGTGTCTTACAAGGCGTAAGCAGCACCAAGAGAGAGCAAGGGGGAAGGTGCTGCATGCTTTTTAAACAACAAGATATTGCAAGAATTCCCTCACTCACTATCGCAAGAACAGCACCAGGAGATGGAGTTAAACCACTCGTGAAGGACCACTGCTATGATACAATCATCTCCCATTTGGCCCTACCTCCAATACTGGGGATTACATCTTAACATAAGATTTGGTGGAAACACAGATACAAATCATATCAATGTATGTCAATTAATTTTAGCTTAATTTATAGAGCTATTTTATGTATTTATTTATAATTTGGGGGCAGAGAAAGGGTCTCTTTCTGTCACTCAGGTTGGAGTGCAGTGGCCTGATCTCAGATCACTGCAGCCACAAATTCCTAGGCTCTAGTCATCCTCCCACCTCAGCCTCCCGAGTAGCTGAGACTACAGGTGTGTGCCACCATGCCCAACTAATTTTTGCATTTTTGGTAGAGATGGGGTTTCACCATGTTGCCCAGGCTGGCCTTGAAATCCTGAGCTCAGGCAGTCTACCCGCCTCATACTCTCAAAGTGCTGGGATTATAGGCATCAGTCACCATGCCCCACTGAGTCTACTTTAAAACCAGTGGAAATTCAGATAACAAGAGTGTGAGAAAACATTAAATACAATTAGAAATTAGTCCCTATTTGCTTCAAAAAAAGTAGTTATAAAAATTAACAATAAAACTTCTTTTTAAGGAAATCTATTAAACTTTCTGTAAAAATAACCATCTCATCAACCAAGAATTATATGACCTAAACAGGAACTCCTATTAACAAGCCACTATGTCTGAGGGAATCTTATGTTTTCTCCATCCCAATGTGCAGAATTAGCAGTACTAATTGAATAAGCATGGGTTATGGAGATTTGATAACAGGTAGGGTAAAAGAATAGGTAAAAGTAATGTAGCGTTTCAAAAATTTTTAGGCTCTTAAAATAAAAGAAAAAAGTTTACTTGACGCTTAAATATCATTTATGTAAAATATTAACTAATACTTTGGCTAGTATATTTGAAATAAAACTGTCTTTCTTTGCAAAATATCTAAACCAGTGGTTCTCAGTCAAGGGATCTTGCCACTTCAGGGAGCATTTGGCAGCATCTGAGACAAATTGGTTTGTCACAACTGTGTTAATTGTAGGGGTCCTACTGGCATCCAGTGGGTAGAGATCAGGGATGCTGCTAAACATCCTACAATGAGATCACTTGGACACAGGAAGGGGAACATCACACACCAGGTCCTATTGTGGGGAGGGAGGAGGGGAGAGGGATAGCATTAGGAGATGTACCTAATGTAAATGATGAGTTAATGGGTGGGTGCAGCACACCAAAATGGCACATGTACACATATGTAACAAACCTGCACATTGTGCACATGTACCCTAGAACTTAAAGCATAAAAATAAAAATAAAAAAATCCTACAATCACAGGACAGGCCCCAACAACCAAGAATTATCTGGCCCCAAACGTTAACACTGCTGATATTGAGAAACCCTTCTCTAAATTAATCCAAGAAAATATTTTATAGACCTGAACATCTTTCTTTTTCATAGTTATCAGAAAAGTGGTTCATTTGTGGGACTAGTGGGGGAAAATTGTGAAGTTCGCTCCTATCTAAAAAAGTGAAACGTAAAACAGGGTCTAGAAAGCAGAGTGAAAAATAAACTCAAAGAGGAGTCATATCTATGGAAAGCTTCTATTTGTGTAAGACTTTAGTGCTCAGAGAGCATAAGTGTTTTGATGAACAGCAATGTCTGCTCACCACACTGGCTCTCTTGCCAGCTTAGAGCCTATGCGCCTCTTACTACCAGCGTAAGCCTTTTGAAGCTGTTCAAAACCTTTTTGATGGACTTACATCACACTTCAAAGACAATTCAAAGATTTTACCATGACATGCAAGGCCCTGAAATATCTATTCTCTGGTTAGGTCTTTGTTCCCAGATGCGACCACTCTTTCTCTCTCTACTGTGTTTCAGTCCCATTGGTCTATTTTGTGTCCCCATAAACACACAACAGGCAGGCTTCCTTCTTGGGACTTTCCCTCTGCTTGGACCATTCTTCCACAAGTGTTCTTGAAGTTTCTTCCTTTCCTATATATTATTTTTCAGGTCTCTGTCCCAGTGTCATCTGCAGAGGGAAAGTGGTAACTCCTACCACCACTTGATATTCACTTCTTATGTTGTATTTCTTTTTTGTTTGTTTGCTGATATTTTAAATTTATTATTATTATTATTATTTTGAGACAGAGTCTCACTCTGTCACCCAGGCTGGAGTGCAGTGGTGCAATTACTCGGCTAACTGCAACCTCCACCTCCATGGTTCAAGCTATTCTCCTGCCTCAACCTCCTGAGTCGCTGAAACTACAAGTGCACGCCACCACACCTGGCTTATTTTTTTTATTTTTTATTTTTTTAGTAGAGACGGGATTTCACCATGTTAGCCAGGGTGGTCTCGATCTGACCTTACGATCTGCCTGCCTTGGCCTCTCAAAGTGCTGGGTAATCTTTTTAATTTTATTCTACATTATTTAAACATTTTTTTGAGACAGAGTTTCACTCTGTCATCCAGGCTGGAGTGCAATTGCATGATCTTGGCTTACTGCAACCTCTGCCTCCCAGGTTCAAGCAGTTCTCCCATAGCAGCCTACTGAGCAGCTGGGATTACAGACACCCACCATCATGCCCGGCTAATTTTTGTATTTCTGTAGAGAGGAATTTTCACAATGTTCGCCAGATTGGTCTTGAACTCATGTCCTCAGGTGACCCGCCCACCTGGGCCTCCCAAAGTACTGGGATTATAGGCGTGAGCCACCATGCCTGGCCAATTTTTTTGTTTTTTAATTTTATTTTAAGTTCCAGGATACATGTGCAGGACTTGCAGTTCGTTACATAGGTAAACATGTGCCATCACAGTTTTCTGCGCCTATCAACCCATCACCTAGGTATTAAGCCCACCATGCATTAGCTATTTATCCCAATGCTCTCTCTCCCCGCACCCCCATCGACAGGCCCCAGTGTGTGTTGTTCCCCTCCCTGTATCCATGCATTCTCATTGTTCAGCTCCCACAAGTAAGTGTGAGCACGCAGTATTTGGTTTTCAGTTCCTGTGTTAATTTGCTGAGGATTTCTTTCATAGAACTTTTCATTGACATTTTTATCATTATTTGTTTACTTTCTGTCTCACCCCACTGTCACTACCCCAAATGAATGGGATATTTGTTTAATCCTGTTTAATCTTCATCGGTAAGAATAGTGCCTAGAAAATGGCAATCTCTTTATACATATTTATTAAATTAAGCAATATATAAATGAATAAACATTTAAGATGTTCTAACTAAAATACTAAAACAGTCTTTCTTTTGCGTTGACATTCTTATTGTTTATCTTTTTTGTCTACAATCAAGAAAAGATTAGACTTAACTTTGCAGGATCAAGCCTCTTCTTAGAAACACAGTAGGACAATCAATGCTTGGTAGAAAAGTTCCAGTGTTCCAGCCAAGACTACTAAAATGTATAAGCAAATCTGTCAAATATTTTCTTTGTGGACAGGGGCTCCATTTCATATGCAATGCGTATGCTGAGAGCAGGTATTACTTCAGTGAGATTCTGGTGCATGGAATAAAGGTGCATAGAAGTAAAATTGAATAAAAGAGATACATAATAAAAGATAGAAAATATAACAACTTAAATATGAAGCCATGTACTAGATTGATAGGGCAATTAGATTTTAGATTAATTAAATATGTATTCAAATGTTTTCTGTCTTAGGTTGGATTTCCCAAAAGCAGGTCCTGAGATGTGCTTTCGTCTACAAGTGATCCCAGTGGCGACCAGTGACCAGTGAGGGTTTAAGCAAACCAGGAACTAATGGAGATCAGTGACCAGTGAGGGATTAAGCGAAGCAGGAAGGGAAGAGGAAGAAACCAAAGCAGTGCTATTGCAAGCAATGTCCCAATCTTTCCCTGATGCCTCCTGGAGCTCAGAGGCAAGAACTAGTGCAAGGAAGCTGTGCTTTTATCCTCCTCCTCCTGAACCGGATGTCATTGGCTATAGACCACACAAGGTATAAAAACCCCCAGGCATCTGCAGGGCTTGGTGCCTGGGCAAAGCAGCTTTACTGGGAGTCAGTAGGAATTAAACAGAGCAGCTCTGCTCCTCATGTCTTTCATCCTCCTCGGACCAGCAGGCTGGCCCAGGCACGTGTTCTCATTTCAATGTCAGAAGTTCAAGAGAGTAAGCAGAAACATGGGATGCCATTTTAGACATGGGATTGAACTTGGCACACTGTCACATGTGCTTACATTTCACCAGCTACTGCCAGTAACATGCCTAAGTTCAAGATCAAGGGAAGTCCACTTTGCACATGATGAAGCCATGACAATGGTGGGCTTACAGGAAGGGCGGAAGAACTAGGGCCAATAATGAAATCTACTATACTCTCCTATTTTTCATATCTGAAAATGCTACTGCTACAGGCATTAATTTATATCACAAAATATCTTCTTAATTTAAAAAGTAAATTAATAAAATCTAAAAAATCTTTATTTGAGACGGAGTCTCGCACTGTTGCCAGGCTGGAGTGCAGTGGCGAGATTTTGGCTCACTGCTATTCTGCTGCCTCAGCCTCCCGAGTAGCTGGGACTACAGGCATCCGCTACCACGCCCGGCTAATTTTTGTATTTTTAGTAGAGATGGGGTTTCACCATGTTGGCCAGGATGATCTCAATCTCTTGAACTCATGATCCGCCTGCCTCAGCCTCCCAAAGTGCTGGGATTACAGGCGTGGGCCACCACGCCTGGTTTGTACACAATCTTCAATAGCAAACTTACAATTATTTGTCTATTTTAAATGATTTTATTTTTGTCACAGTCATCCCACAAATACACATGCATGCATGCGTGGCTTATTATATGCGCTGGTTAATGACAGGGATATGTTTTGAGAAATGAGTCATTAGGTAGTATTTTTGTTGTGCAAATATCACAGAATGTAATTCACAAGCTTCAATCGGAGAGCCTACTACATACCTAGGCTATATGGTATATCCCATTGCTACTGGGCTACACACCTGTCCAGCATATTGCTATACTGAATACTTGAAGCAAATCTAACATAAGAGTATTTGTGTATTTAAACACATCTAAACTTAGAAAAGGTACGATAAAAATACAATATGTAGGGCACTTACCATGAATAAAACTTGCAGGACTGGAAGTTGCTCTGGGTGAGTCAGTGAGGGAGTGGTGAGTGAATGTGAAAGCCCAGGACATTACTGTACACTACTGTAGACTTTATAAATACTGTACACTTAGGCTACACTAAGTTGATCAAAAAAATTTATTCGATAATAAATTAACCTTAGAATACTATAACTTTTTAACTTTACAAATTTTTTAAAAACTTTTGGCTATTTTGTAGCAACACAGTTTAAAACACACATTGCACAGCTGTATAAAAATATTTTTTTCAATATCCTTATTCTATACACTTTTTTCTATGTTTAGGTTTTTTGTTTCTATTTTTACTTTTTAAACGGTTTTGCTAAAAACTGAGACCAAAACACACAATAGCATAGACTTACACAGGATCAGAATCATCAATATCACTGTCTTCCACCTGCACATTTTGTACCACTGGAAGGTCTTCGGGGCAATAACACACATGGAGCTGTCATCTCCTGTGATAACAAGTCCTTCTTTTGGAATACCTCCTGAAGGATCTGCCTAAGGCTGATTTAAAGTTAACTTTCTCTTTAATAAGTAGAAGGAGTACACTTTAAAATAACAATCATATATTTAGTACAGTAAATACATAAATCAGTAACAGTCATTTTTTATTATTATCAAGTATTATAGAGTATACATAATTACATGTGCTGTACTTTTATATGACGGGCAGACTGGTAGGTTTCTTTACACCAACGTTACTATAAACATGAGTAATGTGTCTTGCACTGAGATGTTAGTTATGATAGCTATGATGACAATGATGACACTAGATGACATAATGTTTTAGCTCCATTATAATCTTATGAGACCACTGTGGTATATGCAGTCCATCACTGACCAAAACTTTGTAATGTAGCCCACAACTGCAGTGATTTTCAATTGTACTTAAAAAAAAAATACCTTACTAAAACTCTCAAAATTATAATTACTTTAGTTTATAAATGCTAAAATGAAAATATTTCAAGTTCTGGTAAGATTTATATACAACAGTAGCTTGTACTAAATATGTCAGTCAGTGTTTTGCCTGATAAGAAGTGATAGTGAGAGGTGAAGCCAGCTGGACTTCCTAGGTCGGATGGGGACTTGGAGAACTTCTCTGTCTAGCTAAAGGTTTGTAAATGCACCAATCAGCACTCTGTAAACCGGACCAATCAGCAGGACATGGGTGGGACCAAATAAGGGAATAAAAGCTGGCCACCCGAGCTCGCAGTGGGAGCCCACAGAGGCAACCCACTCGGGTCCCCTTCTATGCTGTGGAAGCTTTGTTCTTTCGCTCTTCATAATAAATCTTGCTGTTGCTCACTCTTTGGGTCCCTACTACCTTTGTGAGCTGTAACACTCACTGAGAAGGTCTGCAGCTTCACTCCTGAAGTCAGTGAGACAATGAACCCACCAGAAGGAACAAAAAACTCTGGACTCGCCACCTTTAAGAGCTGCAACGGTCACTGCTAAGGTCTGTGGCTTCACTCCTGAAGTCAGCGATACCATGAACCCACCAGAAGGAAGAAACTCTGGACACATCTGAACATCTGAAGGCACAAACTTCGGACACATCATCTTTAAGAACTGTACACTCACCGTGAGGGTCTGCGGTTTCATTCTTGAAGTCAGGGAGACCAGGAACCCACCTGAAGCAACAAATTCTGGACACAATAGGACTCAAAAAGACTTAATTTAGCATTATGTCTATAAGTCAATAAAAACTTCAATTACAGAAATGACTCAACCCGTGCTAGTGACAAGACTGTTAAACTTTGAGAATTACTTCCTAGCATCAGACTAAAACAAGGTATTGTTATTTAAGTGATCTCAATAATCTGCCTTCTTCCAAGCAACTAAATATGTGTATTTTATTACTTAAAGAGAAATTAGAATTCTTTTTATTTTCCCCCTCAAGGTGGCTTCTCTTTATTGTCTGTATTTGATCTGATACCAGGTTTTCTTTTTTTTTTTTAATTAATTAATTATTATTATACTGTAAGTTGTAGGGTACATGTGCATAACGTGCAGGTTTGTTACATATGTATACTTGTGCCATGTTGGTGTGCTGCACCCATCAACTCGTCATTTACATCAGGTATAACTCCCAATGCAATCCCTCTCCCCTCCCCCCTCCCCATGCTAGGCCCCGGTGTGTGATGTTCCCCTTCCTGAGTCCAAGTGATCTCATTGTTCAGTTCCCACCTATGAGTGAGAACATGCGGTGTTTGGTTTTCTGTTCTTGTGATCATTAAAAAGTCAGGAAACAACAGGTGCTGGAGAGGATGTGGAGAAATAGGAACACTTTTACACTGTTGGTGGGATTGTAAACTAGTTCAACCATTATGGAAAACAGTATGGCGATTCCTCAAGGATCTAGAACTAGATGTACCATATGACCCAGCCATCCCATTACTGTGGATATACCCAAAGGATTATAAATTATGCTGCTATAAAGACACATGCACACGTATGTTTATTGCAGCACTATTCACAATAGCAAAGACTTGATACCAGGTTTTCAAGATTTAAAAAAAGCCAGCTGAAATGTTTAGCAGATCCACAAATTTAAAGCTCTCCTCAGACACACACCCAAAAAGCTTGATAAGTGCCTCATGGGGCTTGTCTATAGGTTGAGAAGAAATGATTGATTTAATAAAAAGTAATAGTGAAGAATAAGCTTCCGTGTTGGGGTCAAGGACAAAGTCAATCCTGACCTAGAGAAATTATATTTTGTATCAAATCCCCGGATAGAATTGTGAAAAGTATCAACATGAATCTGAAAATAAACTCTACAGAGAGATGACTTAGAACATCTTAGATAATCGTCATATAGAAGTAAAATAACATATACATTAAAATAACAACCTCCTGTACTTTGTAAATGTGTTTTTTAAAAGGTGAAATAAGGAAACGTCAAAATCATTGGTAATGCTGAAAAATGGGAACAATGATCTCGGCTCACTACAAGCTCTGGTTCCCGGGTTCACACCATTCTCCTGCCCCAGCCTTCCAAATAGCTGGGACTACAGGCATCTGCCACCACGCCCGGCTGATTTTTTGTAATTTTTTTTTTAGTAGAGATGGGGTTTCGCGGTGTTAGCCAGGATGGTCTCAATCTCCCGACCTCGTGATCCACCTGCCTCGGCCTCCCAAAGTGCTGGGATTACAAGCGTGAGCCACCATACCCAGATAACAATTGCTAGCTTTTAATGGAGACTTTTTCTACCATCATATTAGAGTTAATAGAGAACTGGTACCCAACATCATGTTGTAGTTTTAGAAGAGTAACTTCTCTCTGCCTCTGCCTCTTATTTTTTTTTCTACAGTGGATATTTATTATGTATGTTTTTTGGATTGTAAGGCTTGCAAGATATCACCAATAAAATTAACAGAGGTTGTATCTGCAGAGAGCTGGCAAGAGTGGTATTACCAGGGTCTGTATTCATCATACTTAGTCAAATCATGTAGGGGATTAGAAATATTCACCCCAGCTAAGCACGATGGCTCACACTTCACTTGTAATGCCAGCACTTTGGGAGGCTGAAGAGGGCAGATCACTCGAGGTCAGGAGTTCGAGACCAGCCCGTCCAACGTGGTAATTCTC
The DNA here is from genome assembly GCF_003255815.1 of Theropithecus gelada. Taxonomy (NCBI): domain Eukaryota; kingdom Metazoa; phylum Chordata; class Mammalia; order Primates; family Cercopithecidae; genus Theropithecus; species Theropithecus gelada. The sequence goes on along the minus strand of NC_037673.1, from coordinate 45,133,050 downwards.
CATCTCTACTAAAAATACAAAAATTATCTGGAAATCGCTTTAACCTGGGAGGCAGAGGTTGCAGTGAGCCAAGATTATGCCACTGTACTCCATCCTGAGCAACAGAGCGAGTCTCGGTCTCAAAAAAACAAAAACAAAAAACAAAAAAACAAACAAAAAAACAAAAAAAGAAAGAAAGAAAAAAAGAAATATTCACCCTGGTCTCTCCGTTCTTTTTAAATAATGTAAATAATGCCTATATGTATTTCAGTTGTTAAAATGTCTAAAAGAACATAAAGTTAAAAAGAAAGATCCTACTTTAGCACAGAGACACTATTAGATAAAATTAAATATAATCATTCATAATTTTAAAAGAAGAAATTCTTAACAAAATAAGAATTGAAGGAAACCGTTTAACCTAATAGAGGTAATTTATCAAAAACCCATAACAATCATCATTCATAGTGGTGAAAACTTAAGATGCTTTCTGTCAATGCTCACTCACTGAATATTTTCAGAATTATACTGGAAGTTCTAAATATTCCAGTAAAAATAAAAAGCATTATAATAATGTAGAAAAATAAGGGTTTTTGTTGTTGTTGTTTTGTTTTCCATATGATATGATTGTCTAGACTACTATGTACAGCTAACCAGGTTGTGAACGTTCCAAATCTCAGGAATACAATTCAGTGTGAAATCTATATTAGTTTGCTAGGACTACCTTAACAAATTACCACAGACCAGAGAGCTTAAACAACAGAAACTTATTTTCTCACAGTTTTGGAGCCATGAAGCCTGAGATCATGAAGTCAGTGGGATTGTTTTCTTCTGAGGCTTCTTTCCTTGTCTTGTCCATGGCTATCTTCTCTCTGAGTCATCACATGATCTTCCTTCTTCCTGTGTCTTCATCCTATTCTCCTCTTTGTACATGGGCACCAATTCAAAGTCATATTGGATTAGGACTCACCCTAATGACTTCAGTTTAACTTAACACTTTAAAGATTTCTTCTCCTAATACCATCACATTCGGAGGTACTGGGTTTAGGACTTCCACATATAAATTTTGTGGGGACAAAATTCAGCACATAACAAATCCCAATAGAGTGTATAGACTAATTATTAGTATTACATAAAGTTTAGCCAAGCTACTGGATATGTTTTTAAATGCCAGTTATAGTAATGAGAAAAGCAAATATTACCTGGGAGTCAATATGACAAATTATTTATATGGCCATAATGTAGAAAATTGAGATGGGTTAATTTGTCCAAAACCGATGCTCTAGAGAGGCTCCTGTAAAACTGTATGAAAAACCAACTACACTAAGTTCTTCAGGCAATTACTTTGATAGAGGATAGACGTTAGAGATAAGATCACTTGTCCTCCACACAAGGGAAAATTAAAAGCATAGACCCCAGCTCCCTGATCTCATCAGGGAAGAGAGTGATGCTCCACCAACCGTGAATGCTTAAACAACAGAACAGGGTGAATGTCAGGTTTCTCATGTCGTGTCACTGGAGAAAAACCTGAATCACATGAGGAGAATGGCTTCCCTAGTCAAGCTAATTAACCAGCTCAGTCAAAGACCAAGGTCCCACTTCCATATCTGGCACAATTATATCCTATCTTTTGGTGCAGAGCAGTATTCAATGGAGGGCCTACAATCCTACCATGACTCTAATCTCATTAGTTTTTCCCAATGAAAGTGGCGTCAAAAGCCTAATATCTGCGTTCAACAAAAATCTAAAAATCATAAAGAACTTAATAATTGGAGACAGAGACAATGTTTACAAATATACTCAATATTGTAGGACTATCAATTATCTCCAAATTAATCTACAAGTACAATGTAACTTCAACAAAAATCTGGGCATTGTTATTTGAAGTACTTGATACTGATTTATGTTGAAGAGCAAAGGGTCAATAACAGTCAATATAATATTGAAAAAGAATAAGGAAGGGTAAATGTAATGCTCTACAAAGTATCAAAATCTATTTTAAGAATAGGTATTTGCAGTTGTGGGTAGGAATAAAAATGATTAAAATTAACATCTTTTTATCAAAAACACTATGATGAAAATGTAAATCAAGTAATCAAATGGGAACCTAGCTCTTTCACTAGCTGTGATTTATTCTTAACACGTCAGCCAGAATGCCTCTGTAAAACTCAAGTAATAACAGATCTCTGCGCGAAACCTTCTAATGACTTCCTGCTTCACTCTAAAGGAAGCCAAAAGTCTTACTCCGTCATAGATGCTGCTTCATAACCTGATCTCTCTGTATGTTTCTGACCAAAATTATTACCCTCCTTTTCTCACTTTGCTTCATGTACTTACTCACTTGATTGTTTATGCTTCCTCGAACACACAAAGCACAGAGAGGCTATTGCCCTCTATTTTACTCTTGGCTAAATTATTCTTCTTCCACACATTGACATTGCTCAATTCCTTATTTTCTTTAAGTTCCTGCTCTAATGCCTTCTATTCAGGAGGTCTCTTTTTTGAGACAGAGTCTCGTTTTGTAGCCCAGGCTGGAATGCAGTGGCTGATCTCAGCTTACTGTGAGCTCTGCCTCCCGGGTTCATGCCATTCTCCGCCCTGCGCCTCCCGAGGAGCTGGGATTACAGGTGCCTGCCACCATGCCCGGCTAATTTTTTTGTATTTTTAGTAGAGACGGGGCTTCACTGTGTTATCCAGGATGGTCTCAATCTCCTGACCTCGTGATCTGCCCTCCTCGGCCTCCCAAAGTGCTGGGATTACAGGCGTGAGTCACCGCGCCCAACCAGGAAGGTCTGTATAGAAATATAGCAGCCTTCTGCTCTTTGGTTATTTTTTTTTACTTATGTATATTTCAGGTTTAAAACTTGATGATTTAATATATTTATACACATGGTGAAAGGATTACCACTACCAAACTAATTAACATATTCATTACTCAACATAATTATCATTTTATGTGGGTAGTGAAGACATTTGAGATCTGTTCTGTTAGTATTCAATACATTATTACCAACTATAGTCACCAAGTACATTAGATATCCAGAACTTATTTACTTTACATAACTGGAACTTTGTACTCTTTGATCATCATCTCCCACATTTTCAACTCCCCTCAGCCCCTGTTAACCATCATTCTATGCTGCTTCTATGAATTTGACTATTTTGGATTCAACAAACAAGTGAGTTTATGCAGTATTTGTTGTTCTGTATCTGATTTATTTCACTTAGCATAATGTTTCCAAGGTCCATCAGTGTTTTTGCAAATGACATAATTTTATTATTTTCTAAAGCTGGATAATATTCCATCATGTATGTATATGTATGTGTAAACCATGTTTTCTAATATATTCATCTATCAATATCCTTTTAGGTTGTTTGTTTGTCCTTAGATTATTTTTATATCCCTTTGACTTCTTCAATCTATTTGTTGTTCAGGAGAGTGTTGCTTAATTTCCACATACTTGTGAATTTTTCAGTTTTTTTTCCTGTTATTGTTTTTTAGTTTCATACCCTTGTGGTCAGAAAATATAGTTGATATAACTTCAATCTTCTTAAATTTTTTAAGACTTATTTTGTGGTCTAATGTGTGATCCTTCCTGGAAAATGTTTTGTGTGCTCTTGAGAAGACTATGCACGTTGCTATAGGTGGATGGAATGTTCTATATATGTCTGAGATTCACTTGGTCTATACTGTTGTTCAAGTCTGTTTCTTCCTTATTGATTGTCTGTATGAATGAGCTATCCATTTTTGAAAGTGAGTTGTTAAAGTCTTCCACTACTTCTATACTGCTGTCTATGTTGATTCAATTCTGTTCTCATTTGTTTTAATTTAGGAGTTCCAATGTTGGGTGCACGTATATTTACAATTGCTAGACCTCTTGATAAATTGACCAGTTTATTATTTTCTAATAACCTTATTGTCTCTTGTGAAGTTGTAAGTTGAAGAACTTTGGTAAAAATTACTGCTATTTTTTTCTCTCTTACACTAATCACCTGTATCCTGCTTCCCAGAGAGAGAACCACTTTCCCGGCTTCTGAGATAACTATTTACTAGGTTTCAAAAAGGAATTTGCAAAATGCTGTATATAGTCTTCCAAAAGTTGCTTTTATTACTCAACTTTTAGTAAGATTTATGCACCGTGTTGTCCATGGTGCTAGTCTGATGGTATTTAAAAAAAATTTTTTTTTTAATTTTTGTTTTAAGTTCAGAGGTACATGTGGAGTACGTGCAGGTTCATTACATAGGTAAAAGTGTGTCATGGGGGTTTGCTATACAGATTATTTCATCATCCAGATATTAAGCCTAGTATCCATTAGTTATTTTTCCTGCTCCTCTCCTTCCTCTCACCCTCCATCCTCAAGTAGGCCCCAGTGTGTGTTGTGCCCCTCTATGTGTCCATGTGTTCTCATCATTTAGCTCCCACTTAAAAGAGAGAACATGCAGTATTTGGTTTTCTATTCCTGCATTAATTTGCTAAAGATAATGGCCTCCAGCTCCATCTGCATTCCTGCAAAGGACATGATCTGTTTATTTTTTATAGTGGCATAGTATTCCACTATGGTATATATGTATCACATTTTTTTTCCTTTTTTTTTTTTTGAGATGGAGTCTCGCTCTGTCGCCCAGGCTGGAGTGCAGTGGCCTGGTCTTGGCTCACAGCAACCTTCGCCTCTCGGGTTCAAGTGATTCTTCTGCCTCAGCCTCCCGAGTAGCTAGGATTACAGGTGCGCACCACCATGCCCTATATGTACCACATTTTCTTTACTCAGTCTATCATTAACAGGCATTCAGGTTGATTCCATGTCTTTGTTATTGTAAATAGTGCTGCAATGAACATACACATGCATGTGTCTTTATATTAGAATGATTTAAAACTTGATAATATGATAAAAATAGAATGATATAATATAACAATAAAAAATTTGATCAGATTGTAAAGCAATACATCTACTAAACTAGTGTTAGGGCTGTGAGTTGCTACAATCAGTTTTAAGTATAATGTGGGATAACTAGCACAGTCAAACACGTACAAAAATTGTGACCTAGCCATTCCACACAGGTATATTGTTTAGAGAATCTCTCAGATAAACATTTAAAAAGACATTTAAGTTATATTTATAGGAAGAATTGTATTAAACGCTAAAAATTTGAAATAGCTTAAATAACCTACAACAGTAAAAACAATCAATTAACTAAAGTAACATAAAATATGGATGAACCTATAACTATAATGTTGAGTGAAAATAACAAGGTGCTAACAAATACAATATAAAATTATTAACATCAATTTTTAAAAGCTACAAAACAAACTGTATGTTTAAGAAATACTATGAAAAAACAAAATATATAAAAATACATAAAATTATAAACTGTGAATTTTGAATAGGGGCTCCCAGAGGTAACCTCTACAAAATTTGTGGAAAGTTCAAATCATGGAAAGTTTATACAGAGTGTCATCTGCTTTGGCAAAATTGCATGTGTTATTATTTCAGTGGTTTGGGGATTTTTTAAAGTTTTTTTTTATTACTTTCAACATCATTTTTATATGTTAAGCATTTAATGATAACTTTTTTTTTTTTTTGGAAATGGAGTTTCACTTTTGTCACCCAGGCTGGAGTGCAATGGCATGATCTCAGCTCACACAACCTCCACCTCCTGAGTTCAAGTGATTCTCCCACCTCAGCCTCCCAAGTAGCTGGGATTACAGGTGCCCACCACCATGCCCAGCTAATTTTTGTATTTTTAGTAGAGAGGAGGTTTCATTACGTTGGCCAAGCTGGTCTTGAACTCCTGACTTCTGGTGATCTGCCCATCTCGGCCTCCCAAAGTATTGGGATTACAGGCATGAGTCACCGTGCCTGGCCTAAATAACTTTAGTAATAAAATACTAGGAAAAATTCCAACGGAATTTCTATTTAATCATTAAGCTGACAATGTTTTTATCACTAACATAATCAAACATAAAAACATAGAGTTAGACCCTTTTAATTAAATATTTTTAAAAATATCAAAGTGGAACTAGAAGCATGAGTCCAGTGCAAAGACTGTTTTGGCTATGACAAAACTAAGCAAAAAATACACCCAAGAAAAAGCCGAGGAGCTCAATGGGGAGATAAGAATCTACTTACTATTGTGTCCAGAGTTGGTTCCTTCAGATGTGTCTGGAGTTTCTTCCTTCTGGTGGGTTCTTGGTCTCACTGACTTCAAGAATGAATCCGCGGACCTTGCAGTGAGTGTTACAGCTCTTAAAGGGGGCGTGTCTGGAGTTATTTGCTCCTCCTGATGGGTTCGTGGTCTCCCTGACTTCAGGAATGAAGCGTCTCTTAAAGTTGCTGTGGACGGGAAGAGTGAGCAGCAGCAAGATTTATTATGAAGAGTGAAAGAACAGCTTCCACACCTTGGAAGGGGACCCAAGCGGGTTGCTGCTGCTGGCTGGGAGGTGGCCAGCTTTTATTCCCTTTTGGCCCCGCCCATGTCCTGCTGATTGGTCCATTTTATAGAGCGCTGACTGCTCCATTTTACAGAGTGTTGATTGGTCCATTTTTACAGAATGCTGATTGGTCTATTTTTGCAGACTGCTGATTGGTGCATTTACAATCCTCTAGCTAGCAGCAGAGCAGTGACTGGTGCATTTACAATCCTCTAGCTAGACAGAAAAGTTCTCCAAGTCCCCACCAGACCCAGAGGCCCAGCTGGCTTCACCTCTCACTATCTTAACCTAGGCAGATATTTGTTAGCAAATTCAATAAACAATGCCAAACACTGTCTAACCAGATAAACACCAACCATGTTCTTATGTGACTTACACCATAGAGAAAATAGAAGCAAATTAAATACAGGCATAGCTCAGTGATGTTGAAAATGTTGTTCCATACTGTCACAATAAAGTGAATATTGCAATAAAGTGAGTCACATGAATTTCTTGGTTTCACAGTGCATATAATAATTATGTTTACACTATACTGCAGTCTATTAAGTATGCAGTAGCATTATATCTAAACAGCAATGTACCTACTTTAAATAAAAATACTTTATTGCTAAAAAATGCTAATGATTATGTGAACCTTCAGCAAGTCCTAATCTTTTTGACGATGGAGAGTCTTGCCTTGATGTTGATGGCTGCTGACTGATCAGGGTGGTGGCAGCTCAAGGTTGGAGTGGCTGTGGCAGGTACTTAAGATAACAATGAAGTTTGCCAAATCCATTTACTTTTCCTTTCATGAAATATTTTTATGTAGCATGCAATGCTGTGTGATAGACTTTTATCCACAGTAGAATGTCTTTAAAAATTGGAGTCAATCCTCTCAAACTCTGCCTCTGCTTTATCATCTAAGTTTATGGAGTATTCTAAATACTTTGCTGCCATATGAACAATGTTCACAGCATCCTCACCAGAAGTAGTTTTCATCTCAAGGAACCACTTTCTTTGCTTATCCTTAAGAAACAGTTCTCCATCTGCTCAAGTTTTATCCTGAGATTGAAACAATTCAGTTACATCTTCATGATCCACTTCTAATTAGTTATATTGCTATTTCTATCACATCTGGAGTTTCTTCCTCTACTAAAGGTTTGAACCCCTTAAAGTCATCCATGAAGGTTGGAATCAACTTCTTCCAAGTTCCTATTAATATTGACATTTTAATCTCCTCCCATGATTCACATATGTTCGTAATGGCATCTAGAACAGTTTATCCTTTTCAGAGATTTTCATTTCACTTTGCCTAGACTCATCAGAGAAATCACTATCTATGGCAGCTACAGTTTTATAAAATTTATTTCTTAAATAATAAAACCTGAAAGTTGAAATTACTCCTTGATCCTTGGGCTACAGAATAGATGTTGTGCTAGCATGGAAACAACATTAATCTCCTTGCACATCTCCAAAAGAGCTCTTGGATGACTAAATATATTGTCAATGAGCAGTGATATTTTGAAGAGAATCTTTTTTGTAAGCAGTAGGTTTCAACATTGGACATAAAACATTCAGTAAACCATGCTGTGAACAGATGTGCTGTCATTCAGATTTTGTTGTTCTATTTATAGAGCATATACAGAGTAGATTTTGCATAATTTTTAAGGGGTCTAGGATTTTCAGAATGATAAATGAACGTTGGCTTTAAGGTGAAGTCATCAGCTGCATTATTCCCAAGCAAGAAAATCAGCCTGTGTTTTGAAGATTTGAAGCCAAGCATTGCTTTCACCTCTCTAGCTATGAAAGTCCTACATGACATCTTCTTCCAACATGAGGCTGCCTTCTCTACATTGAAAATCTATTGTTTAGTGTAGCCACCTTCATCAATGACCTTAGCTAGATCTTCTGTATAACTTGCTGCAGCTTCTGCATCAGCACTTGCTGTCTCACCATACACTTTTGTGTTATGGAAATGGATTCTTTCCTTAAACCTCATGAATCAACCTCTGCTAGCTTGTAAGTTTTCTTCTGTAACTTCCTCACCTCTCTCAACCCTCATAGAATTAAAGACAGTTGGGGCCTTGCTCTGAATTAGGCTTCAGTTTAAGGGAATATAGTGGCTGGTTTGATCTTCTATCATGACCACTCAAGTTTTTATCAAGACTCCAAAACAATTACAATAGTAACATCAAAGATCGCTGATCACAGGTCACCATAACAGATATAATAATAATAATAATAATAATAAATTCAAAAAATGGCAAGAATTAGAAAATGTGACACAGACACATGAAGTGTGACATGCTGTAAAAATGGTGCTGATAGACCTGTTAGATGCAGGGTTGCCGTAAACCTTTAATTCGTAAAAAATGCTATATCTGCGATGCTTAATAAAGTAATGTGCATTTAAACAAACTATGCCTATAATCACATAACTAAAAAGAAAATTAAAGTATTGATAAATACTCCTAAGCAGAGATATATGACTCTAGAAAAAATATATCCCAGAGAACTGATTGGTCGAAGAGATTAGGAATTGCCGCTTAGAGATGTGACAAATCAGCTATCAGTAGGAAAAACAAGGGGATGGGAAGTTTCCTAGCAGAGAAAAAGAGTTAAGTTCAAAGACTTTATGTTCAGAGTATGGAGAGAAAGGGCTGCAATGAAGTTGGAGAAAATAGAAAAAAGAGTAATATTTATGCCAGTTCTCATCTTAATCTTGACTTTACCTCCCACTGTTAACCCTCTAGGCATTATTCTTTAAATAGCAATCTTTATTAATTTATTCATCTCCAGTCCTACAGTAACTACGTAACGAAAAGAGACTAAAGAAAGTTTAGCTGCATAAGAGTGCAACATACATATACATTCCAGTAAAGGTTAATTACTCACCATCAATGTTTGAAAATTTTATAACATGTAAAATCTGTCTCTGTAATGTATTCCCAGCAATCCAATTATAGTGTAGTATTGTTGGTTTTGAGAATTTGTTTCGAATCTTTTTTTATTTTTTCCTGGTAGGTGGAGACTGAAAGAAACTGGAAAATTATTTCCTGCTAACATGAAAAGGTAGGAAAGTACAGTACTTTATGTCTTTTCTTTATTAAAAACATGTTATTAACTATAGTTGAACTCCAATTTGTCAGAGTTTTACAATTGATACTTTTAATAGTCCAGGAAAGATTTTCAGTTTAAAAGGTTTTCACTTTAAGGGTCGTAACAGCTTCCTACATGAACTAAATTGCACCAATTTTCAACTGTTCAGTGTGCGATGGCATAACAATATAATATTACATATCTTTCTGGTATAAAAAATGACTACATGAGAATTTAAGGATAGGTAATTTATCATGTACCTTCAAAGAAAAATAACGATGAGTTTGGTTCTCTTCTCTAAAATTTTTAGCAGTCTCATTTTCTCAACATTGCTGTTCAAACAAGATTTCTCTAATTTTACAAAACCATCTTGGATATTACATTTGCCACATAATGGGAGGAATTAAGATAAGTATCACAAAACTTTCAATAATATTCACTGAAATTATATACATTTTGTTTTGAATACTGCCTTCTCTTCCTATTATTACCAGATGTAGTAGAAAGAGTTCTAGAGGTACTGTTGAAATATGAGTTTGAGAACACAGTTTTAACACTTGGGAGCTGTGTTACACTGGGTTTAGATGCTCAGTCTATAAGATTGGAATAATAATAATAGCTGTTTTGCAATATTTGATCTAAAAGGTAAAATGTATATAAGCACAGCTCAAATAATCTTGGAGATAGAGATCAAGTCTTACAGTTCACTGCATTCATAGTAAAATGTATGGCACCTTTTTGCATCTAGAATATGCTCAATTTACATTCAAAAATTAGATCTAATAAATTATTGGAGTCAGCATTCCAAAACAAGCATTCACTCTGGAAGTAATTTGAGGAGATAAATGAAATAGAGATCATTTTTTCTCCCAAAGTAATGAAAAAAAATTACGAAATATCTTGAACAGCATAGATTGACTCCACAGTAGGTATATCCCAACATCTCTTTTGATAAAGCTGACATCTCACACCTCACTTAAAAGTACAAATCTTTGAAAAGAAAATAGCTTGGAAACACATGTTGGACCATGACTGAATGTGGAGAGGATTGGTTTGGATCTTCAACGAAGGAAGCAAGCACCCTTGAAGGAAGATGTAATTTTCTCTTGCCGTTGTTCTCTTACAGAAGGGATGCACATTCTAAGAAGTTATTGGTCTTCTTGATATTTGAAGAAAATAATTAATTGATGTAATGAGTGAATGGAATAAATCCTGTTAAATTGGAAAACAATGAAAAACCATCATTTATTTGTAAAGCAGAAGCTGCTGTTAATATACATGCAATCATTTTGAGAGATTCGACATTTTTAAATGTTAAAAACCATATGTATACACAAAATATGTCTGAATAATTTGTATAGACAAAGATATTGGACTCTCTAAATAGTAATCATTTGTATTGCAGACAAGTACAGTGTCAGATAGAATGAGATATCTGGTAAAGTCGATAGGAAAGCATATGAGGTTGAGGAGTGAAGGGAAATTCACCATAGAAAAAGGTAATAAAACAGTAAATGTAAACCATACATTGCTAATGATTTAGAATATCAGAAGATTAAAGCTGAGATCTACTACATATAGATTTAATATTTTTTCTGAAATCCCAAATTCTCTATTTATCAAAATGAAGGAATTTCTTCATATCTGGCAATAAAGTTGTTTTTTTTTTTTTTTTTCAGTGACATTGAAAGTGCCTTTCATCCATCTGTTCCTTTACTCAGTGGGGAAGAGTGTGAACTGGAACAAAGATGGTCCCAGTCATCTCTAACTTGCCCTGCAACTTTATTCAAAATCCTCAGCGATTTAAAACCCAATATGTTCCTCTAAACAAATTTTCTATAGAATAATGTATTATTATAAACACTATATGCTGAAATTGTTAGAAATGAAGCTTCTGAAAATTCTAGAAGCTATAAAATTAGTGTTAGAAGAGACCGTAGAGATTTCTATAGCAGCCTTTTATCAAATGTACTCTCCTGATCTCCTGCATAAAATACATGAGACTATTTGTTAAAATATAGATTCCTGGGCCCCACCCTGACCTACTGAATCAGACTCTTTAATTGAGGAGCCAGACTCTACTTTTTTGTTGTTTGTTTGTTTATGTTTCGGAGTCTCACACTGTCGACCAGGCTGGAGTGCTGTGGCCTGATCTGGGCTCACTGCAAGCTCTGTCTCCCGGGTTCACACCATTCTGCTACCTCAGCCTCTCGAGTAGCTGGGACTACTGGTGCCCACCACCACGCCCAGCTAATTTTTTTTTTTTTTTGTACTTTTAGTAGAAACAGGATTTCACCATGTTAGCCAGGATGGTCTCAATCTCCTGACCTTGTGATCCACCTGCCTTGGCCTCCCAAAGTGCTGGGATTACAGGCGTGAGCAGTTGAGGAACTAGACTCTATTATTTTAACAGTCTCTCCCAGTTGACTTTTAGACTCCCTGAAGTTTGAGAGTCAATAATCTAGGAATGTGCTGTGCACTATGATAGCCATAACAACATGTGGCTACTGAGTCCTTGAAATATGGCTAGTTTCAAGCTCAAAACATAAAATAAACTCCAGAATTTGAAGACTTGTTGTGAAAAAAAGTAAAACATATTAATACTTTTATATTGATTACATGTTGAAATAGTATTATGGATACATCAGGTTAAATAAATATATTATTAAAATGAATTCACCTTTTCGTTGTTGTTTTTTGTTTGTTTGTTTTTACTATTTTAATATGGCTCCTAGAAAATTTTTAATTACCTATGTGGCTTCCATCATATTTCATTCAAACAGCACTGTTTCCTAGACTATGGAGGTTACTAATGACTTTATACCTTTTGCTCAGCTTTATACTGAAATATTTATCTTTCATAACAATTTGTAAGAATATTTAAAGAACATTCACTTTTCATTTTTTGTGACATCCAAGTACTAAATTTTATTTTACATATATACTATATGTATAGTATATATGCAAGCTATTATTATTTTAATGTTATAAGAAAATCAGTTCTGTAAATAAATTTGATGTTATTTGAATCCATGAACTTCACCAATTACCACAGTATTGTTCAGTTAGATTGTAAAACTAGACTATTTTACTAACAATAAAAATGGACTGCTTTACAGATTGTTACAGTAGTGAAAAAGGTAATAGTAATGATAATAATGTGAGTTATTTGCTGTAGCAATTAGCTTATCTTAACAAATAGATATATTTTCAGAATGCATTCTTTTCCCAATCTAAATCTAATCATTGTGTTCTTGCAGAAAAACTAATTTTTCTATGAAGCCTACAATTTTAGAGGGATAAGCCTCATCGTACCCTATTATTGCTCATTTCAAACTTCTATAAGTTATGTTATCTGCGCCTTTTTTATTAGCAAAATTCCTTCAATGATGTCATTTAAAATAGCTTAAATTTATTTTGATTTGTATAGACTACAGCTTGAAAAACTATTTTTTTTTCCTGCAAAGCATCAGATAGTAAATATTTTCAGCTCTGTGGATCTCTATCACGACTAATCAACTCTCCTCTTGTAGTGTGAAGTAGACTGAACAGTAGATAGATGAATGGGTATGGATGTGTTCCAATAATACTGTATTTATAGAAACAGGTGGAAGACCCACAAGTTGTAGCTTGCCTACTCCTGCTATTGACTGTTAATTGCTGAATAGAAATTTGGAGATACCCTATAGTATCAGGATAGCACAGCACCTTCATTCAGCATGCTAAAAATAATACTTTTAAATGTTGTTCTATACTTAATTCAATGTGCTTCAGTGTTTCTTATTGAATATATAAATTTTTTGATAGATTTTTCAAGTCTTAAATAAAAAAGAATATTTTTCTGTTTACCTACATTGGCCACTTCTTTAGATATCAGTTTGGGCTTGGTTTGCTTTTTTTATTTTTTTTAGAGATGGAGTCTCACTCTGTAGCCCAGACTGGAGTGCAGTGGTGTGCCATCTTGGCTCACTGCAACCTTTGCCTCCCAGGTTCAACCAATTTTCTGCCTCAACCTCCTGAGTAGCTGGGAGGACAGGCTCCCACCACCACACCCACATAATTTTTATTTTTATTTTTATTTTTAGTAAAGACGGGGTTTCACCATCTTGCCCAGGCTGGTCTTGAACTCCTGACCTTGTTATCTACCCGCCTCAGCCTCCCAAAGTGGTGGGATTACACGCATGAGTCACCACACCCAGCCTGATTTGTTTTCTCACTTGCTTTGGTGTCCTCTATTTCTTTACCCACTAAGAAATTTAAGTACTTGAGTAGAACTGATAGGGTTGTGCATTAAAGGAAGAGAAAGAAAGAAAAAAAAATACAATTCAGACAAAATACTGAAGTAGTCTTGCATTTAAAGTATTGAGAGGTGAAGCCAGCTGGACTTCCTCGGTAGAGTGGAGACTTGGAGAACGTTTCTGTCTTACAAGAGGATTGTAAAACACACCAATCAGAACTCTGTAGCTAGGATTGTAAAATGCACCACTCAGTGCTCTATAAAATAAACTAGGATTGTAAGAAGCACCAATCAGTGCTCTATAAAATGCACCAGTCCGTGCTCTGTAAAATGCACCAATCAGCAGGATCCTAAAAGTAGCCAATAGTGGGGAGGATTGAAAAAAGGGCACTGTGATACAACAGAAACAGAACATGGGAAGGCACAAATAAGGGAATAGAAGCTGACCACCCCAGTCAGCAGTGGCAATTTGCTGGGTCCCCTTTCATGCTGTGAAAGCTTTATTCTTTTGCTCTTCAAAATAAACCTGGCTACTGCTCAGACTTTGGGTCAGTGCCACCTTTAAGAGCTGTAACACTCACCAGGAAGGTCCATAGCTTCATTCTTGAAGTCAGTGAGATCAGGAACCCACCAGCAGGAAGCCTCAGGAACCAACTGAGGACACAGTATCTTGATGAGAGAAACTCCTTTGTAGCCTTTTATTCTGATAATGTTAATGTTCTTTCAATTGTTTTATTGTTAAGTTTTTGGAACTTCTTTCTAAATTGTCCTCTTTATGCTCTCTTTATGAATTTTATTTTTATAGAAATTTGAGGCCTGGTGTGGTGGCTCACACCTGTAATCCCAGGACTTTGGGAGGCTGAGGTGGGCGGATCATGAGGTCAGGAGATTGAGAGAATCCTGGCAAACATGGTGAAACCCCGTCTCTACTAAAAATGCAAAAACAAAATTAATCAGGCATGGATGGCAGGCACCTGTAGTCCCAGCTACTTGGGAGGCTCATGCAGGAGAATGGCAGGAACCCAGGAGGTGGAGTTTGCAGCTAACCGAGATGGCGCCACTGCATGCCAGCCTGGGTGGTCTCAAAAAAAAAAAAAAAAAAAAGAAAAAAAAAGAAAAAGAAAGAAAATAAGAAAAAGAGGCAAAGAATGAGCAGATTAATTTCAACTGAATTACTCTTTTTAAAGGACTGAAATCTAATTTGGATAAAATTTGCATGATTGTGTCAATTTGATCAAAACAGAAATAAAACAAATATTTGCATCAGTTTTATTTACATAGCCTTTGCTTTCCAAATTTGATGGGATTTTTTTTTCTTTTTCTTTTTTGAGAGGGAGTCTTGCCCTGTTGCCCAGGCTGGAATGCAGTGGTGCAATCTCGGCTTACTGCAACCTCTGCCTCCCAGGTTCAAGCGATTCTCCTGCCCCAGCCTCCCAAGTAGCTGGGATTACAGGTACATGCCACTACGCCCACCTAATTTTTGTATTTTTAGTAGAGACGGGGTTTCACTGTGTTGGTAAGGCTGGTCACGAACTCTTGACCTCGTGATCCGCCCGCCTTGGCCTCCCAAAGTACTGGGATTACAGGAATGAGCCACCAAGCTCAGCTGGGATGTTTTATTTTTAATTGAAATATTGTTACATACCATAAATTCGTGAGAATAATGCACATCATACATATTTTTTAATAAACTCATGTTAAGACCAAGGATCTGGATCTTATGCTACAATTTTTAAATATTCTCTCTTACTATGTATTAGTAGTTGATGTCATGCTTTTTGTCTAACATAAAAATGAAAAAATCAGAAAAATTATAAAAATTGTTCATTGATTTTAATCAATATCAGTATCAATCACAATTTCAGGTTGCTTCATATTCAGAATGTTCTGGGTTAATTATCAATGACTTCAACTCTTGGTCACATATACTTAACAGGAAAGAAACAAGTAGCACTTTAAGAACTAGAAATATAAGAAAAAGTGATGAGAGAGCTCTCTGTCATCCTCATTTCTAAAGAAAACAGTTCCCATATGGCAAAAAAGAAGTTTCTTAAGCAGTCAAGAGTATTTTTTTATGGAGTGCTGGAACTGTGCCGAATCCATGTGAAACAGCAATTTCAAGATAGATGCCCATCAGCATTTGGAACGATCTTCTGTCAGTTTTGAGAGCCCAATTTCCTCTGACCATGACACTCTTTTACCAACTAGATGAGAGTCAAAACTGCTCCCCTCAGTCAAAAAGCACTCTATTTTTATATAATAAGGTTGAGTAGTTAACAAATTCTGAACTTATTGAAGAAGTAAAACAAGATCAGATTCAGCAAAGGCTGAGAATATTGCTTATTATTACGAATGCATCTCATTTTTATTTTTCCTTAGAAATAATTTGGCCTTTATATGGTTAACTGTCCTAAGTTAAATAGTCAGGAAACTTCACTATTAATTCCCTGGAAGTTATTTTGACACCAGTTCCCATTTATTATTTCAAAATATGTTGATGACTTTGGAAACCATGGCAGTAAGCATAGTTGAAATAATGCTTGCTTTGTTACTAATGCTGTTTGCTTTGTTCATTTCACTGGGTCACAGGGTTTACTTCTTAAATAATTTAAGGGATATATATATATATATATATATCATGAACCATGCTATGTCTAAGGACAACCTACTAGAAAAGACTGCTAGTTTGTCATCTACAAAAGAACACAAATAGATACACTCAGCTATACACACATATACAGACTACAAGAAGTAACAGGAAGCAAAAGTCAGATCCTGTGGACTGAAACAAAGTTTCAGAACACTGGCTATGAGAATTTTATCATTCTTTAGTTACAAAGGCTCATAGATTTTTCTTGTGGGAGGAAGATTCCAAAAAGTTCAATTTATACATCATGACCTTTCAAGGCTGCTATGTTTCAGAAGCTCCTGTCTAGAAAGATTGAGAGGGCTGCCCTGCTCTTGATTTCCCATTGCTCTGTATCCCTGCTATCAAGCTCACATACCAGGATGGCTAAGAGCAGGGGGTTAGTCATAGTGCAAGATAGTTCAGAGACCCCTTCTAAAACCAGAGTGAGTGTGCCAGTTCTGAACAATCCTCCTTTTTCAGAATCTTTAGATAAAATAGCACAGAAGTCCTTCCTCTAAATCTTTCTCATCCTCTCTCTCTCCCTCTCTCTCCCTCTCTCTTTCTCTCTCTCTCTCTCTCTCTCTCTCTCTCTCTCTCATATCTCATTTCCAACTTCAAGGCCCTGCTGTCTAGGTTCTACTTGAAAAGAGCATTGCTTTCCTATTAGTGTGTTTTGGTTTTTGTCTTTTAATTTCCCTTATATTTTCCTTACTTTAAAGTAGGATTCTATTTGAGAGTGTGCTCCCACTTGTACACACACATACAGAGCAGTTATAGATTAAGGCCAAATGAGGGAGCTTTTAACTGTTGAAATATTCATGTTGGAAAGTCAGTGTCTGCCTCCTAAGCTTTTCAAAAACAAGCCTAAGAAATTTAAAACACTACCTCCTGCTCCAGAGATAGCATATTTAAATTCTTAATGTCCAGGCAAGTTTTGCCTATGTCAGCTTTGAAAATTTGCTTGATTTTACATCTAAAACTTTCTATGCCATATTTCCATTCCGTTCTTTTATTGGATTATTTCAGCAACAGTAAAAGCTATCCTTATTTTCCCTCTGTTACTCATTTATTCTACAGAAAATCTTTATTCATGTATTGTGTGCCAGACACTGTCCTATGCATGAAAGCTTTAAAGGTGAATGAAATAACCCTAGTTTCTGCTACCATTGATCTTACAGTTTAGTCAGTAAGTCATACATGAATCAAATAATTCCATAGCAGCATTTGTGCCAAGTAGCTCTGAAAGCCCATGAGTCCTCTGATGATGTCAAGCAGGCCAGTGACGTACTTTGAGAAGTCAAGGAAATGCTTGCTGGAGGAAGCAGAAGGTAAGGTGAGATTTGAAGGATAACTAGAAACATTCATATATTTTTCCTATCAATTAATTTGTTGTCATTATGGAACACAGTTTTCATATAATTTATAGCTTCTGGCAGACATTGAAGATTTCTTGCTGCAGAGCCTTTGATTTATTCATATGTTTACACTCTCATACTTGCCGGGAGTATGAGGGTGAAGGTCAGTTGTCTAACACAATTATAAAAATTCTATTCTTCTTATACATAACTTCTTTAGGCATGGCATGAATTGCAACCCTGGCCAGTGAGACAAGAGGGGAACTCTTCTGAGGAATTCTAGGAAAAATGTTTTAGAAGGACATATGTTAGCAAAACTGCAGTTCCCATCACTATGTATTGTTACATGAGGACCTGATGCCTGAAAGAGCTGCAACCATGTTGTCACCACAGACAAGTTGAGGTGTTTCTGTCAAGGTGAGGATGGGAATGTGAAAAGATGGAGGGAAAAGTATCCACACTGATATCAGCTCTTGAGCTTACCCCAGAGTTCCTGCCCTGTCTCTGGACCCGCTTGGTCAGATAATAAACAACTATTGTTAAGCTTTTGTCATATATCATTGAAGCCAAAACGATCCCAATTAGAAAAATACATTCTAATATTTGGATTTAGCAGAGTAATTATAAAATCATAACAATGACAGAAAACGATCTGGAAAAATCCCCACAACGTTTAGCTAGAGAGAGAGAAGAAATGTTGGAAGATGAAACATGAACGACTTTGACAAGTTTGCAAAGAGCATGTATTCATCAATGACTTTGGTAATTAAAGTTTTTTTTAAAAAGTGACAAAGTATAAATTTGCATGATTGTTACAAAATGTAATCTTTTCCAGGCATGGACTCAGTGCTTTCAATGTCTGACTTTCAGAAAATACTAAATTAGTCTTCCAATTATATTTTCCTGAAGAAATAAGTGAATTGAACCTTTTCAAAGTATCTGGAAAAGGGAAAAGTCATTGCTTCCACTTATGTTAACTCCTGCTTGACATTAATCCTGTGAGGACCTATCAGTATCATTATTTTGACTTTGTATATGAGAAATTTCAGCCTCAGAGATTCAGTAAGGGCACAGTTATTGCATGATAAAGCTAAAACTTAAAGCCTAGTTTTTCTACCTTAAAAGTCCATGCAGGAGTGTCTCTCCATGTTCATGTTCTTAAGAGTCCATGCAGGCCCTTCTCCTCACAATGTATGACCAGTAATTTATAAGATGGACTGTTTTGCATTTTACTTGCAATCCTGATACTCTTTTCACTAATTACTTGAACTTCTTAGAATCCTGATGGTTTTTTCTAAAGAGAATAATGAGTTTTCTCTAGAATTTCACTACTTGATTTCTTTGTTTGTTTCATGTTACCACGGAATATTTTGGCTTTGTGCATTCTAATATTTGGGGTCCTTAAATCAGCCATATCAGAGTGACTTGTTAGACTTGGAAAAAAATATTTCTAGGCTCTATATGAGAGCTGGACCCAATGATAAATATTCATATAAATCCCTTGTGAGAGTCTTAACATATACATCAAAGCTGAAAAACCATCATGCTCCACTCAGAAAATGTGCCATTCCTGGTGAATAAAATTCTCCCACAAAAAAAGAAAAAGTTCGGCTGGGCACGGTGGCCCACACCTATAATCTCAGTACTTTGGGAGGCCGAGGTAGGCAGATCACGAAGTCAGGAGATCAAGACCATTCTCACTAACACGGTGAAACCCCGTCTCTACTAAAAATACAACAAAATTAGCCTGGCCTGGTGGCGGGCGCCTATAGTTCCAGCTACTGGGGAGGCTGAAGCAGGAAAATGGCGTGAACCCGGGAGGCGGAGCTTGCAGTGAGTGGAGATCGCGCCACTGCACTCCAGCCTGGGTGACAGAGTGAGACTCCGTCTAAAGAAATAAATAAATCAATAAAAAAATAAGAAAAAGTTTAGTAGAAATGTAAACGATATACGTGATTATATAAACTATCATAAAAATAAATCTATTTTTGTTTTTCTTAATATGTTCAACTCTAAAGAAAACACATAGCCTTTCTTTAACATTTATTTCATCAAAAGTTAATTTAAAATAATGAATTTTTATCTAATTATACTGCAAATAATTATTCAAGCTGAAAAAGTAATTGATATGTCTGAGCTTTGTTTCACAGAAAGTTCATTTAAGCTAAAACAAGTTATAAGTTCATAATTTGGCTTGATATTATAAAACAGAATCACCCAGGGCACTACCTGTTGCAATGATGGCAAATATAAAAGACTGAAAAGTGAGGTTACTTCCTTTTTTACGGATGTAGCAATTAAGACTTTGGAGTTCTCAGGAATCCTGTAGTAGGAAGACAAAAAAATATGTGTTAAATGCAAGTAGATGCTGTTTTATAATCCCAATGTTTTCTTCTTTATACAACCCAAAAATTAAACAACTCTCTTCAAGCATTTATTTTTCTAAATGAGCAATGCATTGTATATGTATAATACGCTAATTCATAATACAGTCTCTGATATCTCTAGATCACAGAAACCTGCAGAAGACAGGAAATCCATTCATTCTTTTATGCTCACATGTGCTGAATATCTACCACATTCCAGGCACTGTTGGAGGCAGAGAATATGCAAAATCCAGTAGAACGTGGTAAGCAGAGGCAAAAAAAAAAAAAAAAAACTGTGTAAATATAAGAAACACAAAGAGCCATGTTTTCACGGATCTGTAGTAATTTGGTGAATGTATGCAGTAGGGAAGTAAGCCCAGTTAGAACTTCAAAAGACTTTTGTACTAGATAAAGACTTTGAGCTTTATATTGAAAACTTAAGAAATTCTAAGTCCTGTGTTAAGAAATTACTCTGAATTAAGGGATAGAAAATTAGATTAGAATTTACTATCTTTACCCATTTTTTTTTCTCATGGCCAGTGAGTAAATCAGCTAGTTGTATGTCAGAGGAAAGTTATTTAATTCCTCTAACTTGGCATTTACTATTTGTTAATTCTCAAACTAAGGAGAGAGTCAATGCCCCCAAGGAGTCCTGCAATTCCATAGAGCCCTTCCAATCCCTCTGTACACAACATCCGTATTTTTATTTGCTTTATATTTGTGGCTTTGAGTAAGATTACATTTACATAAAGCATTAACTACCCTAGAACAGATATACTCTAAAGAGTTCTATCATAAAACGTCTAATTCTAATATAATATCCATCAACATATATTGTTTAAATATCAGAAGAATATTTGAAGCATCCAATCAAGAACATTATTCTTTTCTAAATTAGTTACTCAGGACTTTTTGTCATAAGTGACAGAAAATCAACGCAAATTCATTTTTTAAAAAATAGAATTAATTGCCTCATTGACTTAAGGAGGACAGAGGTGGAGCTGGCCTCAGGACAGATCTAGTACCAGTACTCAGACGATGGCATCTTGTTCCCTTCCTCTCCCCTCTCCCACCTTTTCTTGACTTTACTTCTTTGTAAGTTGGCTTCAATTTTCCTTTGTACAATTATGCAAGCAGAGGGAAAGAGCAATGGACAGCTCCAAGTTTCCATTATCTAAGTTGGGAAAAATGTAAGAGTAAGCTTCTATTTCTTAAATTACATATAAATTCCAGAGAAGAAAGGACTGAATGGCTAGTGCTGGATCCTGAGTTTAAGACACACTTTCATATTTGTGGCTGATATTTTCTAAGCAAATTAAAAAAAAAAACACTTATACATACACACTTTCCATTATGTTGAAACGTAATTTTTAAGCAAAAATCTCACAACTAGTTATAATAAAGCAGTGATCAATGCTACTGTTATTTCAATTTTTGTCACTATAAATAGCCTCTTTAGGGAAGAGTCTTGGCATGATCTGGTAGTTCATATTAGAGTAGTTCTACTTATTATTTTTTATTTCAATCCTGTATTTCTTGAACATATTTTGATCTTTGAGCTCATTTCATCATAATTATTCTCTGGACCAATGATCCATTACTTTCACCTAGAATTTCCACAGAAATTCATTCATTCTTCTTTCATTTGTTCAGTAAGTATTACCAGGTATTTCAGGAGTTGGGATGCATCAGTGAATAAAAGCCTAAAAGACTTACCACTTTATTGAGAGCTCATTTCCTATTGAAGAAGACACACAATAAACAGTAAACAATAAATAAACAGTACAATTTCATATAATGGTAAGTGCCATAAAAATGAAGTAGGTTAAAGGATAGAAAGGGAGAAAGCAGGGGAAAAATTAACTAACTTAAAGGAGAAACCTATGTGAAAACCTAAATAGAGCATCCAGATAGATGGAAGAGTAAGAATAATAAGATAAGTTTAGCTTCCTTTTGTTTTGTTTTGTTTTGTTTTGTTTTGAGACAGAGTCTTGCTCTGTTGCCCAGGCTGGAGTGCAGTGGCATGATCTCGGCTCACTGCGAGCTTCGCCTCCTGGGTTCATGCCATTCTCCTGCCTCAGCCCCCTGAGTAGCTGGAACTACAGGTGCTCTCCACCACGCCCAACTAATATTTTATATTTTTAGTAGAGACAGGATTTCACCATGTTGGCCAGGATGGTCTTGATCCCTTGACCTCATGATCTACCCACCTCGGTCTCCCAAAGTGCTGGGATTATAGGCATGAGCCACCGCGCCCGGTCAAGTTTAGCTTCTTTAAGGGGTAGAATTAATCCTTCAGAGGCTGGAGTGGAGTAAGCTCAATTGGGAAAGCATGGGATGAAGGAAGGGGGCCAGATCAAGTAGGCCTTTCAAAGTAATGTTAAGAATTTTAAATTTTTATTATAAGTGTAATAGAAAACCATCAGAAGATTTTGTGCTAGAGGGAAACATGGTTTGATTTCTAAAGTACGCTTGTCTGCTGTATGAAAAGACAGTGAAGGGTTAAGATTAAAAATTGTGAGACCAGTTAGAAGGTGATTGCTGTAAATCACGGGAAGAGAGTGACAGAGTAAAAATGGTGAAAAGCAGTTTAATTTGAGATAGATGTTGAAGGCGGAGTGACAGGATTTGCTGATGAATTGGATATACAGTATGAGCAGAAGGGAAAGAGAGGAACCAAGATGATTCTTGGATTTCAAGTCTAAGAAACTGAATGTAAGAAGCAGCAAAAACAGTGTTCTAAAGTGTGAACACCTGAGCTTAACCTGCAGCCTTTAGTTCATTCCTTAGGCAAAATTGTCATCTAGCCTAAGTGTAACCCTAGAGAAAGCCATTTCTGAAATGCTCATTGGAAGAGCCCTATTTGAAAATTTCAGAAAAATTCCATAACTTGCTCATGAAAATGCTGTTTCTGGTAAGAAGGACTCAGAAGTATTGCTTTCAGAAATTCTGGTTCAGCTTTTCTCCACTTGTTTATCTTTGTTTGTCATGGTTGATTTGAATGATAGTGATTATTTCTGAGTTTTGGCTATATGATGACTATTTTTCACTGATTTATTTGGCAGCATGTCAACACTTTTATTGAATTTTCACTTGTTTTTCTACAAATATGTTCTAATTTATAAATATCTCAAGAGTCTACTTATTTACTCCACTTTATAGTAGCCTCTCAGCATTTAACTAGAATATCCATCCGAAAAGAAATTCAGTTTTAGGACAGAAACAATTCTATATATGGGAGAAGTCTATTGTGCAAAATCGTTCCTAGAAACCTCATGATAAGGAATTTCCAAAATTTCTGATGCATACGAAACTCTGAGCATGATATTTGCCATTACTTTATATTTGATTTGTTAAACTGTACTTCCAGAGCCTTTATTTCAAACGTTTCCTGATACACCGTGATTCTAAACAACACTACAATAATCTAAATATCTGGGCTTTCCCATATGTGAACCTAAAGTTTTATCCATTCAATTAATAAGCAGCAAATCGTAAGTACCTAATATTAATATCTACGCACATTTTAGACAAAGATTAAAATAATGCAACCCTATAAGATTATTCAGCTGCTTTACTCATGAATTTTTAATTATATCCTTTCAACGATTAACCAGACTCATAAATAACATTCAGCAAGCACATATTCAGAATCCATAGTGCCCTACTGAATATTTAATTACAGATCTATATAGTTTCTTGCTAATAACTTTAGGGGAGCTGTTAGGTCACCATATTTTTAAACATAATCAATATGAGAGATAGTAAATATACTTATATTATTTCATTTCCAAAGCTTATGTTATCTCATTTCCAGAGTCTAAAACTAAAGGAAAGAGGAATAGAATGAACATACAATCAACTGCTATGTACCTTGAAGTTTAGATATATTACCCACTTTAATCTTCACAACAGCAGTATTTCCTTTTTTTTCTAATTAAAAAGAAAAGAACATGGAAGTTGAGTAACTTTTCTAAAGTCCCACAACTTAGAAGTGGGTGATTTAGAGGTTCTCATTTCCCTGGGAAGTTTTTGTTCTCATCCTATACTCATTTTATAGCAGGATTGAGTCTGTGTTGTATTACAAAATGAATTTCAACTATATAGTACTGTTGGAGTGCCGAGACTAGCTCAGTCGGGGAGACCCTAACCCAGCACTGCTAAAGGAATTAAAGACACACAAATATAGAGGTGTGAAGTGGGAAATCAGGGGTCTCACAGCCTTCAGAACTGAGAGTCTCGAGCAGAGATTTACTCACATATTTACTAACCACAAGCCAGTCATTAGCATTGTTTCTATTGATATTAGATTAACTAAAAGTATCCCTTATGGGAAACCAAGGGATCGGCTGAAGTAAAGGGATGGGTTGGGCTAGTTATCTGCAGCAGGAGCATGTCTTTAAGGCACAGATTGCTCATGTTATTGTTTGTGGTTTAAGAACGCCTTTATGCGGTTTTCCGCCCTGGGTGGGCCAGGTGTTCCTTGCCCTTATTCTAGTAAACCCATAACCTTCCAGTGTGGGCATTATGGCCATCATGAACATGTCACAGAGCTGCAGAGATTTTGTTTATGGCCCCAAACAGGCTTGTTCCCAACATGTCCTCCTTCTTTGGTTTGGAAAGCGATAAAAGCAAGGGCAGCTTTGTCACGGTGAGCTACTTCTTGAAAGAGTCAGGACCCGCATCTGCAGACTATACAATGACAAACAACACAGATTAAAAGCACAATCATCATTGGATAAAGATGCCCAATAATTATAATTGTTCTCTGTGTCAGTCCTTATTGAGGGAATACTCATGGTAGTGGTGATCACCACTGTCATAGCTACCATTGAATTACTTATTGTGACTGGCTGTCCTTCTTTCCTCAGGTTTTCTTCTGCTTTCTGTGACAGCTTCTTGATCTGTCCCCAAGTGGGAGGCTGTGTTCAATGGGTGTTGCTCACGACAGTTGGGGTCCGCCTCAGCATCAGTCTTGACATGGCTGCAACTGAGGGGTCCTCAGGATCCTCCTGGAATCTCTTCCTCAGGATCTGGCTCATGATAAGGTTTCGGGTGTCTTGATGGTATCCAAATCGGCTGTTGATTTGATCCTGGAGAAACACAAGCATAACCTCTTCCTCAAGTTATTATTTAACCTATTTCTCAAATTTTTGTTAGCAGATCTCTCCACCAAACCAATTGTTCTGCTTCTGTCTTTGCAGCTTGTTTCTGTAGATGCTGTTCAGCTGCTGATAACATCTGGCTTTTGGGCAGGTTCAAAAAATTTAAAGTTAATAATACTAGACTCAATTGTGTATGGGCTGTCCCGTAATCCCTTTTACTCCCCCTTTTTTATTTTTGTCATCAGTTGTTTATCTGTATGAAATAGTAACTGAGCATTTTTAATTAACTGTGTGGAATGAACCACATATGAAGAATCATAAATCACATTAACAGACATATTAAAAGCAGTCAATACCTCAGTTGCAGCTACAAGCTCCGCTTTTTGAATTGAAGTATAGGGCATCTGGAAAACTATACTTTTTGAGCCAGAATAAGAAGCTTTGCCATTACTAGACCCATCTGTAAAACAATGAAAAAGTTTCGCAGCTGCAGGTTGTTTACTGCAGGAATTGTAAATGCAAACCATTCACTGTCTTGCTCAGCTAAAGGGATAGTAAAGAAACAGTCTTTTTATTATTATTATTATCATTATACTTTAAGTTCTAGGGTACATGTGCACAATGTGCAGGTTTGTTACATATGTATACATGTGCCATGTTGATGTGCTGCACCCATTAACTCGTCATTTACATTAGGTATATCTCCTAATGCTATCCCTCCCCCTTACCCCCTCCCCATAAAAGGACCCGGTGTGTGATGCTCCCTTTCCTGTGTCCAAGTGATTTCATTGTTCAATTCCCACCTATGAGTGAGAACATGCGGTATTTGGTTTTCTGTTCTTGCGATAGTTTGCTGAGAATGATGGTTTCCAGCTGCATCCATGTCCCTACAAAGGAAAGAACTCCTCCTTTTTTATGGCTGCATAGTATTCCATGGTGTACGTGTGCCATATTTTCTTAATCCAGTCTGTCACTGATGGATATTTGGGTTGATTCCAAGTCTTTGCTATTGATGGAACGTATCTCAAAATAATAAGAGCTATTAATGACAAACCCATAGTCAATATCATACTGAATGGGCAAAAACTGGAAGCACTGCTTTTGAAAACTGGCACAAGACAGGGATGCCCTCTCTTACCACTCCTATTCAACATAGTTTTGGAAGTTCTGGCTAGGGCAATCAGGCAAGAGAAAGAAATCAAGGGTATTCAGTTAGGAAAAGAGGAAGTCAAATTGTCCCTGTTTCCAGATGACAAGATTCTAAATTTAGAAAACCCCATTGTCTCAGCACAAAATCTCCTTAAGCTGATAAGCAACTTCAGCAAAGTCTCAGGATACAAAATCAATGTACAAAAATCACAAGCATTCTTATACACCAGTAACAGACAAACAGAGAGCCAAATCATGAATGAACTCTCATTCGCAATAACTTCAAAGAGAATAAAATGCCTAGGAATCCAACTTACAAGGGATGTAAAAGACCTCTTCAAGGAGAACTACAAACCACTGCTCAGTGAAATAAAAGAGGACACAAACACACAAACAAATGAAAGAACATACCATGCTCATGCACAGGAAGAATCAATATTGTGAAAATGGTCATACTGCCCAAAGTAAATTATAGATTGAATGCCATCCCCATTAAGCTACTAATGAGTTTCTTCACAGAATTGGAAAAAACTGCTTTAAAGTTCATATGGAACCAAAAAAGACCCCACATTGTCAAGACAATCCTAAGCCAAAAGAAGAAAGCTGGAGGCATCACACTACCTGACTTCAAACTATACTACAAGGCTACAGTAACCAAAACAGCATGATGCTGGTACCAAAACAGAGATATAGACCAATGGAACAGAACAAAGCCTTCAGAAATAATACCACACATCTACAGCCATCTCATCTTTGACAAACCTGACAAAAACAAGAAATGGGGAAAGGATTTCCTATTTAATAAATGGTGCTGGGAAAATTGGCTAGCCATAAGTAGAAAGCTGAAACTGGGTCCTTTCCTTATTCCTTATATGAAGATTAATTCAAGATGGATTAGAGACTTAAATGTTAGACCTAAAACCATAAAAACCCTAGAAAAAAGCCTGGGTAATATCATTCAGGACATAGGCATGAGCAAGGACTTCATGTCTAAAACACCAAAAGCAACAGCAACAAAAGCCAAAATTGACAAATGAGATCTAATTAAACTAAAGAGCTTCTGCACAGCAAAAGAAACTACCATCAGAGTGAACAGGCAACCTACAGAATGGGAGAAAATTTTTGCAATCTACTCATTTGACAAAGGGCTAATATCCAGAACCTAGAAAGAACTCAATCAAATTTACAAGAAAAAAACAAACAACCCCATCAACAAGTGGGCAAAGGATATGAACGGACACTTCTCAAAAGAAGACATTCATACAACCAACAGACACATGAAAAAATGCTCATCATCACTGGCCATCAGAGAAATGCAAATCCAAACCACAATGAGATACCATCTCACACCAGTTAGAATGGCAATCATTAAAAAAAATCAGGAAACAACAGGTGCTGGAGAGGATGTGGAGAAATAGGAACACTTTTACACTGTTGGTGGGATTGTAAACTAGTTCAACCATTGTGGAAAACAGTATGGCGATTCCTCAAGGATCTAGAACTGGAAATACCCTTTGACCCAGCCATCCCATTACTGGGGATACACCCAAAGGATTATAAGACATGCTTCTGTAAAGAAACAGTGTTTTATTTTATTTTATTTTATTTTATTTTATTTTATTTTATTTTATTTTTGAGATGGAGTCTCGCTCTGTCACCCAGGCTGGAGTGCAGTGGCCGGATCTCAGCTCACTGCAAGCTCCACCTCCCAGGTTCACGCCATTCTTCTGCCTCAGCCTCCCGAGTAGCTGGGACTATAGGCGCCCGCCACCTCGCCTGGCTAGTTTTTTGTATTTTTTAGTAGAGACGGGGTTTCACCGTGTTAGCCAGGATGGTCTCGATCTCCTGACCTCGTGATCCACCCGTCTTGGCCTCCCAAAGTGCTGGGATTACAGGCGTGAGCCACAGCGCCCGGCCAAGAAACAGTCTTTTAAATCTATGACTATTAAAGGCCAGTTTTTTCGTATTATAGCAGGAGAAGGCAATCCTGGCTGTAATGGTTCCATAGGTTTTGTAACTGAATTGATGGCTGTTAAGTCAGTTAACATTCTCCATTTACCTGATTTTTTCTTCATTATAAAAACTGGAGAATTCCAAGGGGAAAATGTTGGAGCTATGTGATCATTTTCTAATTGTTCAGTAACTAATTCCTCTAATGCCTCCAGTTTCTCTTTACTTAGCAGCCATTGTTCTATCCAAATTGGCTTATCTGTTAACCATTTTAAAGGTATAGGTTCTGGAGGCTTAACAATGGCCGCCATCAAAAATGATATCCTAATCTTTGACAGGAACTTTGTCTTTCCACTTGAAGTGATTCTTTCAAACTTTGTAATTTTTTTTCTGGTCCTATACCAGGGACATACCCCATTTCATGCATCATATGTTGACTTTGAGGGCTATATAATTGTTCTGGAATTAGAACTTGTGCTTCCCATTATTGCAATAAATCTCTTCCCCATAAATTTATAGGTACGGAAGTTATAATTGGTTGAATAGTCCCAGATTGTTCATTGGGCCCTTTGCAATGCAAAATATAGCTACTTTGATATACTTCAGGGGCTTTACCAACTCCAAGTATGTTAAATTGAGCTGGTTGAATTCGCCATGCAGACGGCCAGTTTTGTAGAGAAATGATTGAAATGTCCACTGCTATATCTACCAAGCCTTTACATTTCTTACCCTGAATAGTTATTTCACCTGTAGGACATTTATCAATAATTTGATATACCCAATAAGCTGCTTGCTTTGTTTATTTGTGCTTCCAAATCCTCCTGTTCATTTCATTTCACTTTTTCCCATTCCCACATATGACACAATCAGGAGCTGTGCTATGTGCTCTCCTCGCTCTGTTTTCCAGGGAGCAGAAGTAGATATAACAATTTGAATTTCCCCATTATAATCTGAATCAATGACTGTTGTATGTATTTGTACCCCTTTTAAATTTCAACTAGACCTTCCTAAAAGTAATCCTATCATCCCCACTGGCAAGGATCCACAGACTCCTGTTGGGACCTTTTGTGGGGGTTCCGCAGGCAGAAGGCTCACAGCTTTTGTGCAGCATAAATCTACTGTGGCACTACTGGCTGTGGCAGGGGAGACACATTGTACAGGGGTGAGGGAATGGCCTGAGCTGGAAATGCCCCGTTTGGAATGGGGCCTGGGACGGGCCTCACATGGCATTTCCCGAAATCGGGTTCTCATCTTTATCAAACTTAGAGTGACACTGATTATCCCAACATTTTCCTTTTTTACATTTTGGACATATTTCAGACTCAGCAGTTTTCTTCTTGCCCTATCTGCTGGCCTGACTGGCTGATTATTTCTACATTCTTCTTTAGTATGAAGAGCTTGTTTAAATTATTCGACTAATTTAAAAGGAAAAGGCTCAAATGTAGCTATAATGTTTCCCTGTTGATCTGGGGGGTATATTCTAACAGGGAACTGCCAAGTCTCTGAATCACCCTCTCATCTAGCTTGCTGAATTCCTGACTGAATAGAACTAAGAGCAGTCACTCGAGGTGCTGCTCGAACAGTCACTGGGGCAACTACTTTTTGCCCAGTGTCCTCTGGAAAAGAAAGATCTGCAGGGTCAGGCCACTCTTTTTCTTCAAAATAATAATGAGGGGGTGCAGAAGGGTAGGGATGAGCCTCTACCTCCTTTGCCTCTTTAGCTTTAGCTGCCAAACAAACCTGCTCTGTAACCTCTTCTGTTACTTCATTATGCTCTCCTTTCTCCTCACTAGTGTGAAAAAGTTCCAAAGTGGAACGAACCAGAGCCCATATTTGTCCCATTATTACCCTGATGCTTCTGAGCTCACCTTGTTACGCACCACGAGGATTGGTTTAAGAGTACTCGGGTGTCCTCCAGCTTAGTTCCACATTCTCCAACTGTTGCTCCAGCAACCCTTCGACCTGGATTCAATCTCTGACTTATGAGTGCCACTTGCCAAGACCAGCTTGGTCAGGAAGACCCTAACAGAGCACTGCTAGAGGAATTAAAGACACACACACAGAAATATAAAGGTGTGAAGTGGGAAATCAGGGGTCTCACAGCCTTCAGAACTGAGAGTCTCAAGTAGAGATTTATCCAAGTATTTATTAACAGCAAGCCAGTCATTAGCATTATTTCTATTGATATTAGATTAACTAAAAGTATCCCTTATGGGAAACCAAGGGATGGGCTTAAATAAAGAGATGGGTTGGACTAGTTATCTGCAGCAGGAGCATGTCTTTAAGGCACAGATTGCTCATGCTATTGTTTGTGGTTTAAGAACGCCTTTAAGTGGTTTTCCGTTCTGGGTGGGCCAGGTGTTCCTTGCCCTTATTCCAGTAAACCCACAACCTTCCAGTGTGGGCATTATGGCCATCATGGACATGTCACAGTGCTGCAGAGATTTTGTTTATGTCCAGTTTTGGGGACAGTTTATGGCCAGATTTTTGGGGGCCTCTTCCCAACATTGCAGTGTGTGCTGGTTAATATAATATATTAACTTGGTTAGGCTGTGGTACCCAGATGTTTTCTCAAACACCAGTAAAGATGTGGCTGTGGAAGTATATTCTACCTAAGTTTTAATCTCATCAGAAATTAATAATTTAAATCAGTAGACTTCAAAAAAAGCAGATTATTCTCTCTAATGTGAGTAGACCTCATCCAATCGGTGAAAGGCCTTAAGAACAAATACTGATGTTTCCCAGAGAAAAAGTGTTTTGGTTTTAAGAATGCAGTATGAAAACTGCCCAAGTTTCCAGCCCATCTGGTCTGCTCTGCAAATTTCAATCTTAAAACTCTAATAAAAATTTTGGTAATAGGAAGTGGAGTGTTGCTATAGAAAAAACCTCAAAATGTGAAAATAGCTTTGGAAATGAATGATGGGTAGAGGCTAAAAGAGTTTCAAGGTGCATAATAGAAAAAGCAGAGTTTGCCCTTGGAGGCTGTTACTAGAAATATGAATATTAAAGATGCTTCTTATAAAGTATTAGATGGAAATTGGAAATATGTTATTGAAAACTGGAAAAGAAGGCAATCCTTATCATTAAGTAGTACAGTACCTGGCTGAATTGTGTTCCACTGTTTTGTGGAACGTAAACTTGTAAGTGATGAACTTTGATATTTAGAGGAGGTTTCTAAGTGAAGTGTTGAAGGTATCACCTGATTTCTCCTTTCTGCTTATGATAAACTGTGAGAGAAGAGAGATAATTGAATGTTAAGCAGAGAGAAACTAGAACTGGAGGATTTGTACAATTCTCTGCCTATTCATATTGCAAAAAAAAAAAAAAGAAAGAAAAAACATGCTCTAGAGAGAACTTCAAGCTTGTGGTTGGGCAACCCTGTTTTAAAAAGATTAGGTATGTTACTTGTGGTTGTAGTCAACAATCTTAAGAGAAACACTGCCAGTTTGCACTGAAGGAAGAAGGGAGAGGCTGAAATGAAAGAAGGCTTTTGGACTTCAGCGATTCTACAGGAAAGAAATGGTTTTATAAAGCTACTTGAATATTAATTTGTGTTATCTTTCAAGAAAAGCAAAAACTGATCATGAGGGTGGGGCTGTCACCCTGGTGGGCCTAGAGGACAGCGCATCAAGCCAAAGAGAATTATTCCCTAGCCTTAGAATCTAATAAAATTTGATTAGATTGCTAGATTTAGAATTTTCTTGGGACACCATGATATCTCTCTCTCTCTCTCTCTCTCTCTCTCTCTCTCTCTCTGTATCTCTTTTTTCTATTTTTCCCTTTTGGAATAGACATATGCATCCTATACCTGTTCCACTGTATTTTGGAAACAGACAATTTCAAATTTTTTTCCCCAGAATCATACCCCAATTTATTTTAATGGTTTAGATATTGAGATTTGAGATGCTGAGTTGATGAAATTTTAATGAGATTTTTGGCCCAAGAGAGTTGATGCTGGAATTATTAAGATTTTTCTTAGAATGAATGTATTTTGCACATAGGAAAGACTTGAATTTGGGGTGGGGCACAGAGGGCAGATTGTTATAGTGAGGCGGAAATTAGAGAAAGAAGAAAAACAAAATTAAAAAAGAGAAAAACAAGCTTTCTATATTAGGCTGACTCATCCAAAGCCAGTAGTAGGCAAAGCCCAGACCCAGGTGAAATCTTGATAACGTTATCAAGCTGAGGCGCAAAGAAATGTCCTCTGGAGACTCTCCCAGCACTTCCTCAACATAAGAATAAGTAATGTTCCCACTCGAATCCCACCCTCCTTCGTGTGATTGTACTTTACTCTGTAAGTTTTTTGAGTTTATGGATTCCTGTTTTCTGTAACTAGTAACTTTGAGTATTCTGTTTTACCTGAGAAGTACAGTGAAAGTTGTAAGACATGCCTGAACAAGCCTGGGCTGCAGCCATCTGGGCACCATAGCAAAGATTATGAGATAAGCCTGTGCAAGGCTCTTTTGAGCAAGCCTAGATAACAGCCATCTGGGCTGCATAGCAAGAGTCATGTGTAATTCTGGGTTTTGCACCTGTCACAATTTGATTAACTGCCTTTGTTCTGCCTCTGTATCCTTGCTTTCAGGCCACTACGCTTCGTGCCACTATAAGCTTGCTTCAGGCTAACCCACCCCCTTTTAGAAGTATGTATAAAAGTCAAATGCTGTCTTTGTTCTTTGCCCAGTTTTCAGATGTTAATCTGCTGGTTCTGAGGGCACTCAATAAATTCTTCTATATTTACCCCGTGGTCTCTCTGGACTTCCTCATTCCTGCAACAATAGGTTAAGTTGTATCTCCCTAAAAAGATATTTTGAATCTTAAACTCCACAGTTTCCAGACTTTGTTTAGAGATCAGCTCTCTAAATAAGCAATCACATTAAAATGCAATACTTAGCACAGACCCTAATCCAATACAACTGCTGTCCTTATCAAAAGGGGAAAATTTGAACACAAATCCAGACAGGTACACTGCCACAAGCCAAGGAGAGAGGACTGGAAAAGATCTTTTCCTGGTATCTTCAAAGAGAGTGTGGCCCTTCCAACACATTGATCTCAGACTTCCATAATTGTGAGACAATTCATTCTATTACTTCAGCCACTCAGTTTGTGGCACTGTTACGGCAGCCCTAGCAAACTCATACAGATTTCAGTAGAATTTTCATGGAGACTTCATGGAAATATGGAGAAGGGGAATTTATATATCTCCACAAGCAGTGAAACTAAATAAATTCCCCATTACTGAAATCCCTACAGCTTCAATTGGTCTCAGCTCTCTCTATATTTTGCTCCATTCAATCTCTCAATCTTGTCTCTGATTCTTGCCTAAATGTACTCATTTCCTCAGAGAAAAACAAAAGGTTTTCACAGTTAAGGAGCCCTGGAATTTTAGAAAGCAGCTTAACAATTACAAAATTATTTCTCTCTCTGTTTCTACCCCAAATACATCAACAAAGTATTCACCCAAGAACACAGCCTTCTTTTAGATAGCAATTAAAATACTTTTCTTCTACTTGTCTTTCTTTGAATCTTGCCCTTTGAAACTAGCACTTGCATTTACATTTGGCATTAAATAGGCTTCAGGCTTGCATCTTAGGTTGGAATTTGATACAAAAACTTTAATAGATTAAGCACTACTGTAGATCATAGCCTATATCAATTGACATTTTTAAAATTTGGAAATAAAATGGTACATAAATGGGTTTTCCTTACCTGTATATGGTCCAAAAAGAAAGAAACTGACATCCTGGAGCATCAGGGACAAGAATGGAAGTGGGTCAGGAGAGAGGAACCACCAGCCTTTAATAACTCATGCTTGGGCTCTGGCACCATTTTGGTTGCTGAACTGGTTCCCGTGTTTCTTTTCCCTCTCTACTTTTACCTGAATAACATTACCTTGTTGTTTACTTCTCTGTTGGAACAATTTTACTGGTGAATTCATAACATGGAAATTAATGCCTATATGACATGATATTCTAGGGATATCTTTGTACTTCAGAAGCTTCAGTAAAAACATGAATGAAAATTTATTTTTTATATAATTTCAAATTTCATTTCAGATTTAGGGGGTACATAAGTAGGTTTGTCACATGGGTATGTTGTGTGATGCTGGTTTAGAGTATGAATGATCCCATCACCCAGATAGTGAGCATAGTACCCAATAGGTAGTTTTTCAACCCAGCTCTCCTCAGTCTACCCTCCAGTAGTCGCCAGTGTCTACTCTTGCCAACTTTATGTCCATGAGTATGCAGTGTTTAGTTCCTACTTATTATTGAGAATATGCAGTTTTGGTCTCCTGTTCCTGCATTAATTTGCTTATGATAATGGCCTCCAGCTGCATCCATGTTGCCGCAAAGGACATGATTACATTGATTTTTATAGGTGCATAGTATTCCATTCTGTATATGTGCCACATATTCTTTATCCAATTCACTGTTGATGGGCACCTAGGTTCATTTCATGTCTTTGCTATTGTAAATAGTGCTGTGAAGAATACATGAGTGTATGTATCTTTTTAGCAGAACAATGTGTTTTCTTTTGGATACAAACCCAGTAATGGGATAGCTGGGTAAAATGGCCGTTCTAAGTTCTTTGCAAAATCTCTAAACTGCTTTCCACAGTGGCTGAACTAATTTACTTTCTCACCAACAGTGTAAAGCATTCCCTTTTCTTCACAGCCTTTTCAGCATCTGTTGTTTTTTGACTTTTTAATACCAGTCATTCTGACTGGTGTAAGAATTTTAGTACTAGCATTCTTTTTTTTTTTTTAGGAGTTTTAAAATTTAATCTCAACTGCCACAAGTTAACTGTTTGACTTTTGGCACAAGATCTTTTAAAATCTTAATTTCCTTATCTGAGAAAGAGGATGTTGGAAGAAGATTGTCTTTGAGGTTCTTCCTGGATTTAATTTTATAGTTCTATGGTGTCAAGTTTTCTTTTAAGTACCAATTCATATGAAGCAATGCTGTGGCACATGATGCCAAAAATCTAATTCATTAGGAGAAATACAGAGACTAGATTATCCTACTGTATTCAGTGTAGTCGCTTCATTTGGCTGGACAATCAAGTTATGGTTGCCATATATTTTGAAGGATATTAAAAAATTTATAGGCGATCTGGAGGAGGTTGACTGAGGTGGTTATTATTCCAGAAACAGTTTTTTTTTTTTTTTTGAGTTATTTTCTTTCTTTTTTTTTTTTCTTATTATACTTTAAGCTCTAGGGTACATGTGCATAACGTGCAGGTTTGTTACATATGTACACTTGTGCCATGTTGGTGTGCTGCACCCATCAACTCGTCAGCACCCATCAATTCGTCATTTACATCAGGTATAACTCCCAAGGCAATCCCTCCCCCCTCCCCCCTCCCCGTGATAGGCCCTGGTGTGTGATGTTCCCCTTCCCGAGTCCAAGTGATCTCATTGTTCAGTTCCCACCTATGAGTGAGAACATGTGGTGTTTGGTTTTCTGTTCTTGAGATAGTTTGCTGAGAATGATGGTTTCCAGCTGCATCCATGTCCCTACAAAGGACACAAACTCATCCTTTTTTATAGCTGCATAGTATTCCATGGTGTATATGTGCCACATTTTCTTAATCCAGTATGTTTATTGTGGCACTATTCACAATAGCAAAGACTTGGAAGTACTAGCATTCTAACTGGTGTCACTGTTGTTTTGATTTGCATTTCTCTGATGATTGGTAGGAATGACCACTTTTTTACATGTTTGTTGGCCACTCATGTCTTCTTTTGAGAGGCATCTTCTCATGTCTGTTGCCCATTTTTAATGGGGTTATTTGTTTTTTGCTTGTTGATTTGTTTATGTTCTTTGTAGATTCTGGGTATTAGACCTTTGTCAGATGCATAGTTTGTGAATATTTTCCCCCATTCTGTAAGTTATTTGTTTACCCTGTTGATAGTTTCCTTTGCTATATAGAAGGTCTTTAGTTTAATTAGGTTTGACTTATCAATTTTTGTTTTTATTGCAATTGCTTGTAAACACTTGGTCAAAAACTCTTTGCCAAGTCCAATGTCAAGAAGGGTATTTCCAAGGTTTTCTTCTAGGACTTTTATAATTTGAGGTCTCACATCTAAATCTTTAATCCATCTTGAGTTAATTTTTTTATATGGTGAAAAGGGTTCAGTTTCATTCTTCTGCATATGGTTAGCCAGTTATCCAAGCACCATTTTTAGCACCATTTTTTGAATAGAGAGTCATTTCTTCATTGTTTACTTTTGTTGTTCTTGTCAAAGATCAGATAGTTGTAAGTTTATGGCTTTATTTCTGAGTTTTCTATTCTGTTCCATTGATCTATATGTCTGTTTTCATACCAGTACTGTGCTCTTTTGGTTACTGTTGCCTTATAGAATTGTTTCATACCAGGTAATGTGATGCCTCCAGCTTTCTTTTTTTTTTCTTTTTTTTTTTTTTTTTTTTGAGACAGTCTCACTGTCTCAGATAAACCATTTTGGGAAATAGTTTGGCAGTTTCTCACAAAGTTTCAAAAGGAGAAATCTTATTTCTAGATACTTACCCAAGTAAACTGTTCACAAAAAAATTCATAAACAAAAGTTCATAGCAGTTTCATTCATAATCTACCAAAACTGGAAACAATTAAAATGTCCTTCATCAGTTGAGCAGATAAAAAACTGGTACATCCATCCAATGGAGTACTGTTATTCAACAGTAAAAATAAATGATCAATTGATTTATATAACAGTATGGATGAATACTAAATGCTTTTTGTAAAATGAAAGAACTCAGAGCTAAAAGACCACATATTACATGATTTCGTTCAAATAAAATTCTGGAAAAGAAAAAAAATCTATAGATGGAAACTATATCAATGGTTGCCAGGCATTGGGAAAGGGGAGAGTGGTTGACTACAAAAGACCACACAGAGAAATCTTTAGGGTAATGGAGCTCTTCTTCTCTAGGGTACTGTGTTGGGGAATAGATGACTCCATGTATGTATTAAAACTCATGCAGAGTAAACTTTACTGTATACAAACTTTAAAAAAAAATCAACCAAGATTTTAGGGATTACAGGGTAAAATGCAGACTGTGACAAATGAATTTTACTGTGTTGTATATATATGATCTAACCTTGATGAAGGGGACAAGAAGAAAAATAAGCAGATCTAAGTAACTTTGGAAAATAGTGTTTTGACTGAATATGAAAGGCTAAAGACAAAAAAAAAGTACAGTATGAAAGTTCCTAGACTACAGTAGAAATGTAAATTGGTACAACTTTAGAATATGGTTTGACATTATCTACCAAAGTCAAAATATATGGATAACCTAGTAAGAAGAAATGTCACTACAAGAAATGTGGTGCATGCACAACAGCAACATGTACTTATGTTCTCCAAGAGTCATATATAGACAGTGTTCATAGTGCTTTCATTTGTAAAAGCCTCATACTGGAAATAACCCAAATGTCATCAAAAGTAAAAGGCGTAAATAAATGGTGATATATTTATATAAAGCAAAATTATTCAGCATGGATTATCAAACTGTAGACCTTGAACCATATTTAGCTAGCTGTCTGTTTTTTATAGCCCATAGGCTAAGAATGGTTTATGCATTTTTAGGTAATTATTATTTAAATGATTATATACATAATAGCTTCAACTTTGCTTCTTGCTCACAAAGCCTATACTATTTTTTACCTGACCCTTTAATAAAAAGTTTGACACTCCCAGCTATCCAGCAATTAAATTAACTTTTACACTGTATAATATAGATGACCTGCAGAAATTTAATTGTGGATGACAATGCATACTGTATGATTTCACTACATGTATGTCAAAAGTCAGGCACAACTAAACTATAGTGTTTTGTGATGCATGCTTGGGGGTAAAGCTATAAAGAAAAATAAGGAAGTTAATACCATAAAGCTTATGATATTCAATATCTTAGTGGCATACTAAGGAGAATTCTGAAGTAGTAGCAATTTTCTATTCCCTAACCCAGAAGGCAGATACCCATGTTTTCATTGTGTGATTACAAATTAATGAACTGTATGTGTTTATATTCCGTATGTATTTTCTGTGTGTTATGCTTCACAATAAAAACAATATAAAACAAATAAACAAATACTTAACAATGAATACAAAAAGTTTTTTAAATGATTGAAGAAACTCAGGCAATTCAGATGGTCCAATTGGCCTCTTAATAGGAGACTAACAGACTTCTGTTTTATTTTCCATTTATAGTTATTCATTCAACACTTATTTACTGTGCATCTGCTTTGTGTCATGCCCTGTCCTAGATGCTGATGAAAGTTTATGACTTTTGGGGTCATGAACAACAACACAATATAAAATAAAAATATAGATTTTTACATGTTACATAACTGGTTTTATGTATTTCTCAGGTCATTATGTTTCCAACAGTGGCAATATTCAGAATTTCATATTGCAGGTTCAGGTATTTAAGAGGCTTTGTTTCTCCAAAAGCTATTCTTATGTTTGAAGATGGAAAACGTTTCAAGAATTCCCTGTTGATTCTCACCAACAGGGTACAGGCATTCCTCTGTCACTACATCTCTTACCAGGATTTATTATTTTTGTCGTCTTTTTCATAACAGCCATTTTAACTGGGGTGAGATGATGTTTGAAGGATTTACATTTCCCTGATGATTAGTGCATTAGTCAGGGTTCTCTAGAGGGATAGGACTAATAGGATAGATGTATATATGTATAGATGTATAGGATAGATGTATTAAGGAGTGTTGACTCACACAGTCACGAGATGAATCCCACAATAGGCCGTCTGCAAGCTGAGGAACAAGGAAGCCAGTCTCAGTCCCAAAACTGAAGAAGTAGGGAACCCAACAGTGCAGCTTTAAGTCTGTGGCTGAAGGCCTGAGACCCCCTAGCAAACTACTGGTGTAGGTTTAAGAGTCCAGAAGCTGAAGAACTTGGAGTCTGATATTCAAGGTCAGGAAGCATCCAGCACAGGAGAAAGATGGAAGCCAGAAGACTTTTCCAGTCTAGTTCTTCCATGTTCCTCTCCCTGCTTTTATCCTAGCCGCATTGGCAGCTGATTACATGGTGCCCACCCAGATTGAGGTGGGTCTGCCTCTGTGAGTCCACTGACTCAAATGTTAATCTCCTTTGGTAACACCCTCGCAGACTCACCCAGGAACAATACTTTGCATCCTTCATTCCAATCAAGTTGACACTCAATATTAACCATCACAATTAGTAATGTTGAACATCTTTCCATGTACTTTTTGGTCATTTGTGTATCTTCTTTTGAGAAATGTCCATTTTGGTCTTTTGCCCATTTTTAATCAGATTGTTTGCTTTTCTGCTATTGAGTTGTTGGAGTTCCTTATCTATTCTGGTGGTTAATCCCTTGTTGAGAGTTCCTTATTGATTCTAAAATGAAGGTTTTACTATATAAATTATGTTTTTATCACACAAAACAAGTTCTGCTGTGTAACAGATGCATTAGATTTTAGACCTGGGAAGGAAGATGAGATAATCTAGACCAGATGCAGAAAATGAGTCCCAGCACAGATGGGGGACCTGTTGTAGTGTGATTGGTTACAATCTGATCTTCTTACTGTTGACCTTTCTACAAATAATTTTACTAATCTCAGACAAGTCAAAAGTAAAACTTGATTAAAATGCCCATATTTTGTTGATTAGACACTTCTCCCCAGAAATATAGTGCATTAAAATGTATACCAACATATAAAACAATAACCTAGAATTACCTGATGTTCTCATTAGCATTTGGGGCATTTTGAAGATTACCATAAAGCCTGAACTGATCATCTGCTAATATTCTAATGTATTCTTGGTTTCATAGAAGTTCAGAAGCAGTCCCTCTGCTGGGTAGAGACATTCCCTGCTGTGTTCCAAGGCAACAGGCAGGGAAAATATGTGGACATTTTATACATAACAGAGCTTTGGTAAATATCAGCTCTTCTGTAATCCTATTTAGGTTCAAGAGAAAAATACTTTACTTTCATCCCCTTTGATTCTGTTCTTTGCTCCATATAGTTAGGCTAGCTTGCATGTCAGGGGAGGACTCTGCAGGGTGGAAGTGAGGTTGGATGGACCAAAACATGAGTTGACATTGTTCTTGCTCTCATTTACTACAAGACAATTAACAAAGGCTTTCATATCATTTCTTCTCTCCCATTTGAATGACAAACATAAAATAAGAAGTCTTTCTCAACATATTTTTGAATATGAGCAAATTTATTATTGAAACACATTCATCTTATGTCTGTCAACTTCAACAATGTCACTTTTAAAATGAGCTGAGAGGACAAAAGTAGCATTTCCTTTATTAAGAAAAAAAATTGGACCTTCAATAAAAGCAAATGAATGTTATTCAGGTGATGGATCTCCTAAAAACCCTGACTTTGCCACTATGTAATCTATCCATGTTAAAAAAAATACATATGTACTCCATAAATTTATTAAAAAAAAAAAAAAAAAAAAAAAAAAAAAAGCAGGCCTCGCATGGTGGCTCACGCCTATAATCCCAGCATTTCGGCAGGCTGAAGTGGGCAGATCACGAGGTCAAGAGATCGAGATCATCCTGGCCAACATGGTGAAACCCCATCTCTATTAATAATACAAAAATTAGCTGGGCCTTGTGGTGCACACCTGTAGTCCCAGCTACTCGGGAGGCTGAGGCAGTATAACTGCTTGAACCCAGGTCACGGAAGTTGCAGTGAGCTGAGATAGCACCACTGTACTCCAGCCTGATGACAGAGTGAGACTCCGTCTCAAAAAAAAAAAAAAAAGAAAGAATAATAATAGGTAAATGAGGGTTACATATTTATAAATCACAAAGAATAAATATCAGAATTATATAACTTTGCAAAAATTTTACTCCTAGTGTCTGAATCATCTATCTAATCTTGTAACATTTACATCATTTTTCTCATTGCCAAAAATTCATCATCCAGCATTTTTTAACCTGATAGAGTAGATAAACAAGTTCTGGAAAGCAAATTTTGGTATGACCTTTATCTTAACTAAAATAGGCCAGGGGTAAAAGGGGGAGCATTTTTGTTGTGGGGAACTTTCCATACATGTTTTCAAACTTCCTTCATCCCCTCCACTTCGTCTGCTTAGAAATGGAAGGCTGGATCATATAGAAAGCATATGTTCAGCTTTAGTAGATATTGTCAATTTTCAAAATAGTTGTACCAACTAGCATTCCCACCAGCAATGCACTGTTTCAATTTCTCTGTACTCTGGTCTAAACTTGGTTTATTATATTTTTTGGTATGTTTATGTTTCTTGGTGTGTTTTTGCATATCTTGTGTTATGGTTGTTATATAGTAATATCGGAATTTTATTTTTCACTTTTTACATGACTAAAAATATTTTTGGAGCACTTCTCTGTGTGTGAATTTTTTTTTTTTTTGAACCAAGTCTCCTGAATCCCAGTTGTGTTCTCCTTTCAACAAACGTGACATCACTCTTCCTTTGTTCAAACTTTTAAAAAGTTAATTTACATATATTTAAGTTAATGTCCATAATCATGTAGCCACCATCACAATGAAGACATAGAATAAATATTC
Source organism: Theropithecus gelada (assembly GCF_003255815.1). Classification (NCBI taxonomy): domain Eukaryota; kingdom Metazoa; phylum Chordata; class Mammalia; order Primates; family Cercopithecidae; genus Theropithecus; species Theropithecus gelada. The sequence continues at coordinate 45,091,220 of NC_037673.1, read as the reverse complement.
ATTGCCGCAAAAAATTCCCTTATGCATTTTTTACTCAGTCCTTTCCAATCATCCCCAGCCACTGGTGGACATGAATCTGATTTTTGACGCTGTGTAGTTTTACCCTTACAAAATGTCATGAAAATGAAAGAATAAAATATATAGTCTTTTGTGACTGACTTCTTCCATTTGCATAATGCCTTTGAGATTTCATTAGTGTTACTGTTTGCCTGTTGTTATTTCTATTGTTACCTTCCATTTCTTCCTGAGTCTGATGGACTGATTGACCACTTACTTACCTTGTGCTTAGAGTAGCAACTAAGATGCTGGAGGTTTTAGCTTTCCGGCTTCCCCTTCAGCTATTCCTGCACACCTTGATACAGAGGAGGTCCTTCTCTGCTCTTTTTCTGGTCTTTCTACACTCTTCTACCTACCCCAGTGGTGGATTGTTGTTGTTTGTTGTAGGAGCTAGATTTGTTATGAGGGTGGGGTTGTTTTTTATCTTGGTTCAGCCTCAGCTTTAGATAGGTCTTTAGACAGCTCTTTCATTATTTCTGCCTGTATCTGTGGTTGGTCTTGGCCAATAATTTCCTGCCCTAAAGATTTAACTCCTGCTTTTTCCAGAAGCAATGGATCTTTGGCTTTTAACTCTGGTGAAGAGGTTGCTTTGTCTCTTTACCCCAGTGGCTTAACTTTGTAGAACAGAAATTTCTGTCAAACTGGGAAGGTCATTCCCCCTGTCCTCCAGCAGCCACTGCTCATCTCTGCACCTGTGCCATCAAGGGGGACTCTCCCTAATCTCTTGCCCTGCCCTCAGTCTTTCCCATGAGCACCAAGACAGAGGTTGATTTTAAAAAAAAGAGCTTGAGAGAGATGAATACCCTTCGTGTTTTTGGACCCTACTATTCCGTAGTGGTATTTACTTAGTTGCCTTAGGACCTCAGCTTTCTTATAGGCTCAAGAACATTTATGCTTTGGGAGGTTATTTGGTATTTTCTCATTAATAACATGAGAGACAATTAGTTGTAGATTTCTTTATCCTAAGTGGAGCAGAGATGAGTATTTTTGTGCAATCAGCATGGGGGTTTTCTGCAGATGCTACCTTACTTCGACATACTACTACTGCAGGTTGTTTGCCACAAACCAAAAATGCATCTTACATAAAAGGATTATTTGTGATCAAAGAACTAGTCTAGTCCTTGGAACTAGTCATCTATGCCAGTCATAATCTTTTCAAAATCATTAGGCAGCAGGATAAATTTTAATAAATAGCATAATTTTGAATAATGCTGAAACTGAGAAACCTCAGAACATTGGTGAACAGTTTTTGCTGTTTCATACATTACTATTTACCACAATACAATTGATCTGTTACCTCTTTCAATCTCTTTCTTATCCAATTTTCTTGTTCGTATATTTTCACGTGACTGCATCTTCATCTTCTATTTTGATTTGTGCAATCAAGATATAGTTAATACATTAGCATAATTTCTCAGTTCTTTAAAGTTGCAAACTTTATTATACCATCCATATAACGATTCACAGAAAACTGAAAGGAACTATTTCAAAATGTTTTAGTAGCTACCTCTGAGTCTTAGAATTGCTGATTTATTTTATGGTTAATTTTTTCTTCTTTTTTGTTCTTTCTCAATTATATAAATTGGACATATTACTAGTATAAGAAAAAGGTTAAAAGGTCCCACATAGTCAATATATTCCTCTGTATAATGTCTTCTTCCAAAAGCCTATTTACAAATTCTTCCTCAGCATGGAAAAAGGCCTTTTTTTCACCCTCAAGTTCTTAATCAACATATTCTCCTATTACTGTGGAAATTCAGTTGCCTCGATGTTTGAAGCCTGTGTTACTCTATACTTCTCTCCCTCACCATAAGTTTCACAAAATCCTAATATTTTAAAAAGTAATTATTTTTTCATATCTCTATAGTCCAGCTTCTTGCTTATATATTATAAATATGTTTTTTGTTGCTGACTTGTCTTTGTCTACACTTGAGGTTAAACAAATATTTAAGTTATTTAATTTTTTTTTTTTTTGATACAGGTCTCATTCTGTTGGCTAGGCTGGAGAACAGTGGCACGATCATGGCTTACTGCAGCCGTGACCTCCCCTGTCCAAGTGATCCTCCCCCTCAGCCTCCCAAATAGCTGGGATTACTGGTGCATGCCACCACACCCGGCTAATTTTTAAAAAAAAAATCTTTTGTAGAGACAAGGTCTCACTATGTTGCTCAGGCTGATCTCGAATTCCTGGACACAAGCAACATTCCCGCCTCGGCCTCTCAAACTTCTGGGATTACAGGCATGAGCCACCATGCCTGGCCTAAGTTATTTATCTTAATAATGCCAAGATAAAATTGAGAATTAATTTGGACTATAATTGTAATACAAATATTTCATCTCCAATTGCTGTTTAATATACCAACAAATTTCATAAGAGTTCTCATTCCAGTCATTTGTATTTTTCTATGGAAAGTTACAATGCTGAGTCACTTTATTTAAACATTATTAATTTATACTGGAGATGTAAAGTTTTCAGATTTCCTTTTCTTCTTGATCTGATTCTTTCACTTTTTCTGCTAAACACTTTAGTTGCTTGGTTCAAACTTCATGAAAATGATTTAAGAATCCTACCAATCTGTTTTCACTTGTTGTTCTTATTGTTTTAATTCCAAACCTAATCTTTACTTTCTCTTGGAAAATTTTTTGTTGCCTGAGAGTTCTTCCATTATATTCCTTTGCCCTACCAATTTCTACACTTCCATGAAATGCTACTTTAATCTAAAAACAATTTTCCAAATCTTTGTACTGTAACAAAAACAATATAAAACTCAGAAAAAAATGGTTATAGGTCACAAGTACTTGTGTCAAGGTCATTTTTTAATGTTTCATGATATTTTCAGGTTCAAAAGTCTTAAGCTTCAAACCAGTACCAGCCTTGACTAGACTTTAAAAGAAGGAGAGTCTTTGTTAGTAATCTTCTTCATTATTTTCATGCCTCTTCTTTCCCAAATTCCTTACTTTTTTTTTTTTTTTTTTTTTTGTCTTCCAATTTTAGGATGAGGCTCTGAGTACTTAGGCTTTTACCCTGATATAATCTGGTAATCCCTAACATAGAACCCAGTGAATCAGTAATATTTAACCTCTGCCCCATAATGTTCTGAGAGTCCTATGCTCTCATTAAGCCTGGAATTTACTGACTCTAAGGATGAATTTCTCCCCTTTACTGTTCCTGTGTAGGTCAAGTCCACAACACTGGGGGTCATTTGGGATCCTTCTGGACATGCTAGTTAATAACTCTACAGAAAATGGTAGTTGTTTTCAAGAGTGCAAGACTTGCCCCTGACTAAAGGTCTCCAAACCAAGGGAAATCTGCAGGAAAATGATCACCTGCTTGACTGGAATTCCAAATAACAAAAGTCAGCCCTCTGGAGCATCCATCAGGCTTGTGAACCCCTACTTTTATCCATCAGGGTAATCTATGTTATTCCGATGGGAAATATTAGCATATTTGCATATTTCCCAATAAAATATATATAAATATGGGATATAGAATATTCCATCAGGATACTTTCCTGGGGATAATAGGGAGATCCTTATTTTCCAATGAATGAGATGGACAATTCGTATTTAAGTAACACAGAGATATAAAAAGCACTATTAAGGTTCTTCCAAAACAGTTCGGTGAAGTAAAATGGGAAGCTGGTTCATAATGGGTTTTTGTACTGCCTTCTTTCAATATCGAGTTGCAAGGCCATAAGTTGGCATTTTATCGCTTTGAGCATATTTTCTTTTAAGCAAAATGAACTTTGGACAAAATGATATTTATTTATGGTTTTCATAAGATCTAATAGTCCTCAATCATTTTATACAACTTGAAAACTCACAAAATAGATATATCATATGAAGATTGATCTCATTGTTTAAAGACTACTTAGCAAGCAGTTAAGAGTCATGTGTTGGCTGGGCACAGTGGCTCATGCCTGTAATCCCAACACTTTGGGAGGCTGAGGCTGGCAGATCACCTGAGGTCAGGAGTTTGAGACCAGCGGTCCAACGTGGTGAAACCCGGTCTCTACTAATAGTAAAGCAGAAAAATTAGCTGGCAGTGGTGGCAGGCACCTGTAATCCCAGCTATTTGGGAAGCCGAGGCAAGAGAATCACTTGAACACAGGAGGTGGAGTTTGCAGTGAGCGGAGATCACGCCACTGCTCTCCAGCCTGGGCAACAGAGTAAGACTTCATCTAAAAAAAAAAAAAAAAAAAAATCATGTGTTATTGCAACAATGCAAGTTTTGAGGTCAGATAAACTTGAACTAAATACCAGCTCTACTACTTACCAATTATATGCTTTTTAAATAAGCTAGTAATTGCCCTAGGCCATAGTCAACTCATTTGTATATATAGGTAATAATATACTACAGGGTTCTAGGGATTAAATAAAATCACCTTTATAAGTTCTCATAAACCGGGTCCAGAGAACACACTAATACATTTTAGGCCCGTTGTTTGTCTCCATTTTCCTCACCATTTGTAAAAAGAATCACCACAACATTCTTTTAAATATTAAACTTTTTTTAGTGCACTTCTATGACTTAACAGTTCCTAACATATTGATATTAATACAGGAAAAAATTAAAATTAGAAAGAACTACTATAATTTACAATTAAGAGGAATAACTCTAAAATTGTTGGTGTAGAGATATAATTTTATAAACAGACATATATTATGTTGAACAATATTTACTTGAATTCAAACATAGAGTGAAGAAAACACATTTAATTCTAAAGAAATTATTCATTATTTAACTGAGCAAGATATGTAATATCTATAATTATTACAATTCAATTTTATTTCCCGAACATATGTTCAAATATTATTTTTGTATAAAAACAATTAATACATCAACAATTAGAGCTTATCACAAAATTCAGTCTCATATTTGAAACAGATTAAGGTATTTGGCTTTAGGATGATTTGTTTTCAAAATCTTTTTCCTGATACCTATATACAATAAATGCAAGCAATTTCTGATTGTACATGCTAACTGAGGGAAGCAAGAAAGAGTGTTATCTGAAGTAATGTACTCAAAAATTAAATTTTGAAACATAATTTATTCTCTTCCAAAATATTTCTCTTTCTATTCATGTCTGATTTGCAATAAACTAAGTGGAAAATAGTCTCTATGCTAGAATCAGAGATTATGCTCAGAGATATGTCTGGACACTGATTCTATTCTGTTTTTTGTCCTATGTCCACCCTCATCATCCCACCCAACACATAAAAACATGGTCTTACTGAGAATCAATTTGACTCAATACCAAGATTGTTTGTATTAGTTGAGAACAGATGCAAAGCTTGTTTAAAAGAAAAGTGGTACACAAGACTTCAAGCTGTTCAAACCCATCAAGGTCCCATCTCACCAAGACGGTGTCAAGAGAGGCAGCACACCCTATTTATGGTGAAATATTATGCTTTAAAGTAAATAGATCAAGAACCTTAGCAAATCTTCAAGTGCCTACTGAGGGGTACAAGGTGAGAGAATTTGTTCCCACTAACTGATAGGCAATCTGAATTTAAAACACTCCTATGCATAACCATTAAAGTCAGAAGCAGAGGACAGGAGCCAGAAGCTCAATTGTGTCCTGGGTGACAGGAGAAAGATGTCCTGAGATTAAATATGACTGAGGATAATGAAAAAGTTAATAATTTACATGAAGAGCCCAGAATTTGTTTATAGGGATAACATTTTGAAGTTTTAACTCACATTTTTTTATCTATCTACCTTTGTGTCACGTGATCATTTCTCAGCCCAGATAACTTGTTTATTCCACCTCAATTTTCCCAGGGAAGGAATTCTAGTAAACCCAGGGAATAAAGAAAACAATTCTTGGTTCCTTAGTTTCAAACAAACTTTCGAAATTCATAGCCAAAACAAATTTTGAATTTCAAAGCTTTTGCTTTATGAAAGCTGTGCTGTTTTATTTGCAATTGTATAAGGCTTCAAGAAAACAGAGCATGAAGTTTATTCCACAAACAACTTACTTTGGAGAGATGTGAAGTCAGGCAGTTCTTCCTCATCTCCTCAATTGTTCCAGTTTTTATAAGCTAAGGGAGAGGCGGCAATAAGAAAGAAGACTAAAAGACTTTAACTGTCAGTAGGATTATTGATTCCAACTGTCCACCTCTTTCCCAGTTGGAATCAAGCTAGCAAGAAGGCAGGGAGACATAGAAAGAGAGTTAAATTAGAGACTTTGAGAGCAGACATTCTTGTGCCTGCATTCCCAAATGAAGTCCTGAACATCAGAAAGATTTGTAAAGCTTGTGTGATGGTTAATATTGAGTGTTAACTTGATTGGATTGAAGGGTGCACTATTGTTCCTCGGTGTGTCTGTGAAGACACAAAGGAGATTAACATTTGAGTCACTGGACTGGGAGAGGCAGATCCACCTTCAGCCTGGGTGGGCACCATCTAATAAGGTGCCAGTTTGACTAGAATAAAGCAGGCAGAAGAAAGTGGAAGGACTTGACTTGCTGAGTGTTCTGGCCTCTGTCTTTCTCCTGTGCTGGATGCTTCCTGCTCTTGAACATAGGACTCCAAATTCTTCAGCTTTTGGACTCTTGGACTTAATCAGTGGTTTAGCCACGGACTGAAAGCTGCAGTGTGTCGGCTTCCCTACTTTTGAGGTTTTGGACTCAGGCTGCCTTCCTTGTTCCTCAGCTTGCAGATGGCCTATTTTGGGACTAAATTTGGTGATCATGTAAGTCAATATACCTTAATAAACTCCTATCTATCTATCTATCTATCTATCTATCTATCTATCTATCTATCATGTATCCTATTAGTTCTGTCCCTCTAGAGAACCCTCACTAATACAGTCTGTTACGTCATTCATGGCATGGGATCTGTCTCAGCTTCCTATTGCTACTATAACAAATTGCCACAAGTTTAGTGCAGTTTAAAAAAAAATTAAATATCTCATAGCTCTGTAGATCAAAAGTCTGAAATGAGTCTCACTGGGCTAAGGTGCAGGACGCAGCATAGCTGCTTTCCTTTATCGAGCTTTTAGGGGAGAGTTCATTTCCTTACCTTTTCCAGCTTCTACAAGCCTCTCATATTCCTGATATATGACTTTTCTTCTATCTTCAAAGCCAACCATTGTACATTGAGTCCTTCTTATATGGCATCACTCTGTTCTGCTAATGTCCTCTCACATCTTCTGACTCTTCTTTTGCTTCACTCTTCCACTTTTGAGAGCTGTGGTTATTACACTGGGCTCATTAAGATAATCCACAATGATCACCCTTTTTTTTTTTTTTTTTTTTTTTTTGGAGACAGGGTCTCACTCCACGGCCCAGGCTGGAGTGCAGTGGTGCAATCTCGGCTCACTGCAACCTCTTCCTCCTGGCTTCAAGCAGTTGTTGTGCCTCAGCCTCCCAAGTAACTGGAACTACAGGCACGTGCCAACATGCCTGGCTAATTTTTTGTATTTTAGTAGAGATGGGGTTTCACCATGTTGCCCAGGCTGGTCTTGAACTCCTGAGCTCAGGCTATCCACCCCCCTTGGCCTCCCAAAGTGCTAGCATTACAGGTGTGAGCCATCGTATGTGGTCTAACAATCTCCCTATGTAAAAACCAGCTGTTTAGCAACCTTAATTTCACCTGCAACCTGAAGTCTACTCTGCCGAGTAACGATAACAAATTCACATGTTCTGAGGATGAAGATGTGGAAATTTGAGAGAGAAAGGAGATTATTATGCTGCCCAATACAGAAACCATGTACTATAAATGGCTGCATGAGGTACCTAGATATATAGACAGGCAGGGATGAGGCTCACGGAGATTCTATTTTGTTCCACATGGGTAAGGAGATTGGTCACAGCTGAAGTTTCCCATGAAACAAAGAGCCAGTGAACACAGAATGAATTTTGTGGTTGAAGTAAGAAAGACTGAAAGTGAATTTGCATGGGCCAAAGAGAAGAGACCAGTTGGGAATGTGAATTTAGATATCAGAATACATCAATGGCAATTAGGCATCTTTATCCTCCCCTATAGGTTGACATTATTTAAACATCTTGAAATTTAGAAAATGTGGGAAATTATAAATTGAGTAAGAACGGTCTGAATTGATAAAGACTCCCTGAAATGATTGAGATTACATTTTTTACCACAGAATAGAATTGGGAACTAAGAAAAAAGTTATGTTTTAACTAAAAATAAATAAATAAATAACAAAATTCTTAGAAGTTATACTTCTCATTTATCCAAATTTATGGAATATAAAATTGTACCCATACGCTTATGTTAAAAGAAAACTCCTGTTTATGCATCTAAGAAAAAATATAAAAAACAAAAATTACTTCTCACCTGGAAGCTCCAAAATGGAATAGGGGCTGTTTCAAATTACTGGAGATAATCCACAGCAATATGGTAATAGAATAAGAAGGAGACGTTTTTCTCTATTCATTTCAAATAAAGCTATTTGAATGACAAGCCTAATAATTTACTGTCATGGTCACACAATTGAGTGTTGAAAACCAAGTGACTTGGGTTTTGGTCTTTGATGCTTTACAGTAGCTTCGCTAGCCATGATGTAAAATTGAAGACTGGTCATTTACCTCTGTTGGGGGTATACATTCACAAAATCCTGAAGGGATTTGATTCCCTATTGGGAGTTATAAAGCTTGTAAACTGAACGAACACCTAAAATTTAAATTGCATCTTTACTCACCAATGACTTAATAAGGCAGAAACTCTTGTTCAGACAAATAATTAGCTTTCACAATAGAAAGGTAAACAAAACTATAATTTATGATTAGGTAAGTGTTCTTCCCTGCTAAGACAAATTAACCAATATTTATTATTCAGCTGTGATAAATAGATGCTATAATATTGAGAGAGTTTTCTGGATAAATTTGATAAAAAAGGTTAAAAGAGCCTGAAAACTATATACTCTTTGCTCAAGATATGTACGTTAACCCCGTTGCTTCATTTCTATCTTACTTTGTCATTTTATCCTTCTCTGTTAGAGATAAAGAAAATCAAGAGGAAAATTTAAGTGTTTTTAATTGCAAAGGGAAATAAATACCCAGAAGGAAACCTTGCATATTTATTTTATTATTATTATTTTTGGTGATGGAGTCTTGCTCTGTCGCCCAGGCTGGAGTGCACTGGGGTGATCTCAGCTCACTGCAACTTCTACCTCCTGGGTTCAAGCAATTCTCCTGCCTCAGCCTCCCGAGTAGCTGGGATTACAGGCGGCCCCCATCATGCCCAGCTAATTTTTGTATTTTTGATAGAGACGGGATTTTACCAAGTTGGTCAAGCGGTCTCCAACTCCTGACCTCAGGGGATCCTCGGCCTCCCAAAATGCTGGGATTACAGGCTTGAGCCACCATGCCTGACTTGCATATGAAAATATTTTTCAACTGAAAGTTCTGTGAGAATATCAGATTTGTAAAATCATTTATTTACATCAAAATCTTGCCACTTAAATGCATACATTAGAGGCAATCAAATATCTAGTATTAAGAAACAGAGGGTCTTTGGGGGTGGAGCAAGATGGCCGAATAGGAACAGCACCAGTCTCCAGCTCCCACCACGAGGGACACAGAAGACAGGTGATTTCTGCATTTTCAACTGAGGTACTGGGTTCATCTCACGAGGGAGTGCTGGACAACCGGTGCTGGTCAGCTCCTGCAGCCTGAACAGCGAGAGCTGAAGCAGGGCGAGGCATCACCTCACCTGGGAAGCCCAAGGGGGAAGGGAATCCCTTTTCCTAGCCAGGGGAACTGAGACACACAACACCTGGAAAATCAGGTAACTCCCACCCCAATACTGCGCTTTACCAGGGGTCTTAGCAAATGGGCACACCAGGAGATTATAGCCCACACCTGGCTGGGAGGGTTCCATGCCCAGGGAACCTCCCTCATTGCTAGCACAGCAGTCTGTGATCCAACGGCAAGGCAGCTGCGAGGCTGGGGTAGGGGCACCCGCCATTGCTGAGGCTTAAGTAGGTAAACAAAGCCGCTGGGAAGCTTGAACTGGGTGGAGCTCACAGCAGCTCAAGGAGGCCTACCTGTCTCCATAGACTCCACCTCTGGGGACAGGGCACAGCTAAACAACAACAACAACAAAGCAGAAACCTCTGCAGATGAAAACGACTCTGTCTGACAGCTTTGAAGAGAGCAGTGGATCTCCCAACAAGGTGGAGTACACCCCTGAGAGGAAGCTTCCAAAGCAAGAATCAGACAGGTACACTCACTGTTCAGCAATATTCTATCTTCTGCAGCCTCTGCTGCTGACACCCAGGCAAACAGGGTCTGGAGTGGACCTCAAGCAATCTCCAACAGACCTACAGCTGAGGGTCCTGACTGTTAGAAGAAAAACTAACAAACAGGAAGGACACTCACACCAAAACCCCATCAGTATGTCACCATCATCAAAGACAAGAGGCATATAAAACCAAAAAGATGGGGGAAAAGCAGGGCAGAAAAGCTGGAAATTCAAAAAATAAGAGCGCATCTCCCCCTGCAAAGGAACACAGCTCATTGCCAGCAACGAATCAAAGCTGGATGGAGAATGACTTTGAAGAGACGAGAGAAGAAGGCTTCAGTCCATCAAACTTCTCAGAGCTAAAGGAGGAATTACATACCCAGTGCAAAGAAACTAAAAATCTTGAAAAAAGAGTTGAAGAATTCATAACCAGAATAATTAATGCAGAGAAGGCCATAAATGAACTGACAGAGATGAAAACCATGACACGAGAAATACATGACAAATGCACAAGCTTCAGTAACCGACTTGATCAACTGGAAGAAAGAGTATCAGCAATTGAGGATCAAATGAATGAAATGAAGCAAGAAGAGAAATCTAAAGAAAAAGGAAGAAAAAGAAATTAACAAAGGCTGCAAGAAGTATGGGATTATGTAAAAAGACCAAATCTACGTCTGATTGGGGTGCCTGAAAGTGAGAGGGAAAATGGAACCAAGTTGGAAAACACTCTTCAGGATATCATCCAGGAGAACTTCCCCAACCTAGTAGGGAAGGCAAACATTCAAATTCAGAAATACAGAGAACGCCACAAAGATACTCCTCGAGAAGAGCAACTCCAAGTCACATAATTACCAGATTCACCAAAGTTGAAATGAAGGAAAAAATCTTAAGGGCAGCCAGAGAGAAAGGTCGGGTTACCCACAAAGGGAAGCCCATCAGACTAACAGCAGATCTCTCAGCAGAAACTCTACAAGCCAGAAGAGAGTGGGGGCCAATATTCAACATTCTTAAAGAAAAGAATTTTCAACCCAGAATATCATATCCAGCCAATAAGTTTCATAAGTGAAGGAGAAATAAAATCCTTTATAGATAAGCAAATGCATAGAGATTTTGTCACCACCAGGCCTGCCTTACAAGAGACCCTGATGGAAGCACTAAACATAGAAAGGAACAACCAGTACCAGCCATTGCAAAAACATGCCAAAATGTAAAAACCATCAAGGCTAGGAAGAAACTGCATCAACTAAGGAGCAAAATAACCAGTTAATATCAAAATGGCAGGATCAAGTTCACACATAACAATATTAGCCTTAAATGTAAATGGACTAAATGTTCCAATTAAAAGACACAGACTGGCAAACTGGATAAAGACTCAAGAGCCATCAGTTTGCAGTATTCAGGAGACCCATCTCACATGCAGAGACATACATAGGCTCAAAATAAAGGGATGGAGGAAGATCTATCAAGTAAATGGAGAACAAAAGAAAGCGGGGGTTGCAATACTAGTCTCTGATAAAACAGACTTTAAACCATCGAAGATCAAAAGAGACAAAGAAGGCTATTACATAACGGTAAAGGGATCAATTCAACAGGAAGAGCTAACTATCCTAAATATATATGCACCCAATACAGGAGCACCCAGATTCATAAAGCAAATCCTTAGACACTTACAAAGAGACTTAGTCTCCCATACAATAATAATGGGAGACTTCAACACCCCACTGTCAACATTAGACAGATCAACAAGACAGAAAGTTAACAAGGATATCCAGGAATTGAACTCATCTCTGCAGCAAGCAGACCTAATAGACATCTACAGAACTCTCCACCCCAAATCAACAGAATATACATTCTTCTCAGCACCACATCACACTTATTCCAAAATTGACCACGTAATTGGAAGTAAAGCACTCCTCAGCAAATGTACAAGAACAGAAATTATAACATACTGTCTCTCAGACCACAGTGCAATCAACTAGAACTCAGGACTAAGAAACTCAATCAAAACCGCTGAACTACATGGAAACTGAACAACCTGCTCCTGAATGACTACTGGGTTCAAAACGAAATGAAGACAGAAATAAAGATGTTCTTTGAAAACAATGAGAACAGAGACACAATATACCAGAATCTCTGGGACACATTTAAAGCAGTGTGTAGAGGGAAATTTATAGCACTAAATGCCCACAAGAGAAAGCTGGAATGATCTAAAACTGACACCCTAACATCACAATTAAAAGAACTAGAGAAACAAGAGCAAACACATTCAAAAGCTAGCAGAAGGCAAGAAATAATTAAGATCAGAGCAGAACTGAAGGAGATAGAGATTAAAAAAAAAAAAAAAAAATCAATGAATCCAGGAATTGGTTTTTTGAAAAGATCAACAAAATTGACAGACCACTAGCAAGACTAATAAAGGAGAAAAGAGAGAAGAATCAAATAGACACAATAAAAAATAATAAAGGGGATATCACCACCGACCCCACAGAAATACAAACTACCATCAGAGAATACGATAAACACCTCTACGCAAATAAACTAGAAAATCTAGAAGAAATGGATAATTTCCTGGGCACTTACACTCTCCCAAGACTAAACTAGGAAGAAGCTGAATCCCTGAATAGACCAATAGCAGGCTCTGAAATTGAGGCAATAATTAATAGCCTACCAACCAAAAAAAGTCCAGGGCCAGATAGCTTCACAGCTGAATTTTACCAGAGGTACAAGGAGGAGCTGGTACCATTCCTTCTGAAATTATTCCAATCAATAGAAAAAGAGGGAATCCTCCCTAACTCATTTTATGAGGCCAACATCATCCTGATACCAAAGCCTGGCAGAGACACAACAAAAAAAGATAATTTTAGACCAATATCCCTGATGAACATCGATGCAAAAATCCTCAATAAAATATTGGCAAACCGAATCCAGCAGCACATCAAAAAGCTTATCCACCATGATCAAGTGGGCTTCATCCCTGGGATGCAAGGCTGGTTCAACATGCGCAAATCGATAAACGTAATCCAGCATATAAACAGAACCAAAGACAAAAACCACATGATTATCCCAATAGATGCAGAAAAGGTCTTTGACAAAATTCAACAGCCATTCATGCTAAAAACACTCAATACATTTGGTATTGATGGAATGTATCTCAAAATAATAAGGCTAGTTATGACAAACCCACAGCCAATATCATACTGAATGGGCAAAAACTGGAAAAATTCCCTGTGAAAACTGGCACAAGACAAGGATGCCCTCTCTCACCACTCCTATTCAACATAGTGTTGGAAATTCTGGCTAGGGCAATCAGGCAAGAGAAAGAAATCAAGGGTATTCATTTAGGAAAAGAAGAAGTCAAATTGTCCCTGTTTGCAGATGACATGATTGTATATTTAGAAAACCCCATTGTCTCAGCCCAAAATCTCCTTAAGCTGATAAGAAACTTCAGCAAAGTCTCAGGATACAAAATTAATGTGCAAAAATCACAAGCATTCTTACACACCAGTAACAGACAAACACAGAGCCAAATCATGAATGAACTTCCATTCACATTTGCTTCAAAGAGAATAAAATACCTAGGAATCCAACTTACAAGGGATGTAAAGGACCTCTTCAAGGAGAACTACAAACTACTTCTCAGTGAAATAAAAGAGGGCACAAACAAATGGAAAAACATACCATGCTCATGGATAGGAAGAATCAATATTGTGAAAATGGCCATACTGCCCAAGGTAATTTATAGATTCAATGCCATCCCCATCAAGTTACCAATGACTTTCTTCACAAAATTGGAAAAAACTGCTTTAAATTTCACATGGAACCAAAAAAGACCCCGCATTGCCAAGACAATCCTAAGTCAAAAGAACAAAGCTGGAGGCATCATGCTACCTGACTTCAAACTATACTACAAGGCTACAGTAACCAAAACAGCATGGTACTGGTACCAAAACAGAGATATAGACCAATGGAACAGAACAGAGTCCTCAGAAATAATACCACACATCTACAGCCATCTCATCTTTGACAAACCTGAGAAAAACAAGAAATGGGGACAGGATTCCCTATTTAATAAATGGTGCTGGGAAAATTGGCTAGCCATAAGTAGAAAGCTGAAATTGGATCCTTTCCTTACTCCTTATATGAAAATTAATTCAAGATGGATTAGAGACTTAAATGTTAGACCTAATACCATAAAATCCCTAGAAGAAAACCTAGATAATACCATTCAGGACATAGGCATCGGCAAGGACTTCATGTCTAAAACACCAAAAGCAATGGCAACAGAAGCCAAAATTGACAAATGGGATCTCATTAAACTAAAGAGCTTCTGCACAGCAAAAGAAACTACCATCAGAGTGAACAGGCAACCTATAGAATGGGAGAAAATTTTTGCAATCTACTCATCTGACAAAGGGCTAATATCCAGAACCCACAAAGAACTCAAACAAATTTACAAGAAAAAACACAAACAACCCCATCAAAAAGTGGGCAAAGGATATGAACAGACATTTCTCAAAAGAAGACATTCATACAGCCAACAGACATATGAAAAAATGCTCATCATCACTGGCCATCAGAGAAATGCAAATCAAAACCACAATGAGATACCATCTCACACCAGTTAGAAAGGCAATCATTAAAAAGTCAGGAAACAACAAGTGCTGGATAGGATGTGGAGAAATAGGAACACTTTTACGCTGTTGGTGGGATTGTAAACTAGTTCAACCATTATGGAAAACAGTATGGCGATTCCTCAAGGATCTGAAACTAGAAGTACCATATAACCCAGCCATCCCATTACTGGGTATATACCCAAAGGATTATAAATCATGCTGCTATAAAGACACATGCACACGTATGTTTATTGCATACATTGGCATTAAAAAGCAAACAAACAAATAAAAAATAAACATATTAAAAAGCAAACAAATAAAATGAAACATACAGGGTTTTTTTTCCCACAATTCTGAATCACGGTGCAACCCATGGTGAGGGTTGTCTTCCTGGCTTGCAGACAGCCTTCTAGCTGTGTCCTCATTTACCCTTTTATGACTACATTGATTCTATTAGATTAGAGTCTGGCTGTTATTGTGTCTGGAATTGTTTCCTTCTGGTGGGTTCTTGGTCTTGCTGACTTCAAGAATGAAGCCGCAGACCTTCGTGGTGAGTGTTACAGCTCTTAAAGATGGTGTGTCCGGAGTTTGTTCCTTCAGATGTTCAGATGTGTCTGGAGTTTCTTCCTTCCAGTGGGTTCATGGTCTTGCTGACGTCAGGAATGAAGCCACAGACCTTCACAGTGAGTGTTACAGCTCTTAAAGGTAGTGCGGACACAAAGAGTGAGGAGCAGCAAGATTTATTGTGAAGAGTGAAAGAACAAAGCTTCCACAGCGTGGAAGGGGACCCAAGCAAGTTGCCACTGCTGGCTTGGGTGGCCAGCTTTTATTCCCTTATTTGGACCTGCCCACATCCCACTGATTAGTCCATTTTACAGAGTGCTGATTGGTGCATTTTTACAGAGTGCTGATTGGTGCTTTTACAATCCTCTACCTAGACAGAAAATTTCTCCAAGTCCCCACTCGACCCAGGAACCCAGCTGGCTTCACCTCTCATTTTGACCTTGTTTAACCCTTTATCATCTTTTCACAGGCCCTATCTCCAAATGCAGTCACACTGAGGCTTAACACTTCAATATATAAATTTTCGAAAACAGAAATTTTCAGTTCATGGCAAATCTGAAAAATTTATAAGTTCCCAAACAATGCATACCTTTTAGCTTTACTTCTTGGGGAGGGGTAAAGGAGGAGGAAGAAAAAAGGAGAAGAAACAGAAGGAGGAAGGAGAAGAAAGAAGGGAGAAGGAGGAAGGAGAAGAAAGAAGGGAGAAGGAGGAAGGAGAAGGAAGGAGGAGGACGAAGAAGGAAGAAGGAAGAGGAGGAAGAATGAGAGGAAGGAGAAGGAAGAGAAAGGAGGAGAAAAGATGGAGGAGACAGAGGAGAAGAAAGAATAAGAAAGAGCAGGAGAAGTAAGAAGAGGAAAAGCAGAAGCAGCAGAAACAGAAGAAGAAAATGGCATCCAAATAGAATGCAAATAAAAATGGAAAAAGTGAAATGACCTGTTTGCTGAGGACATGATCTTATATATATACAGAAAATTCTAAATACTCCATCAAAAAATGTTGTAAATGGTAAACAAAATTCAGTAAAATTGCAGGATACAAAATCAATATACAAAAGTCTTTAACATTAGTATACACCAGCAATAAATCATCTAAAAGAGAAATTAAGAAAACAATTCTACTTATAATATCATTAAAAAATACTTCGGAGTAAATTTAATCAAAAAAGTAAAAGATCTGTATACTGAAAATTATGATGATAAAAGGAATAGAAGAATACACAAATAAAAGATATCATATGTTCATGGATGGAAATAATATTGTTAAAGTGTTTATACTATCCAAAATGATATGTTGATTTAAAGCAATCCTATCAAAACCCAATGTCATTTTTCATAATAGAAAAAAACTCTACAGTTTGTATGAAGCCACAAAATAATCAAAGTAACCAAGGCAATCTTAAGAAGAGCAGGCCAGGTGCGGTGGCTCAAGCCTGTAATCCCAGCACTTTGGGAGGCCGAGACGGGTGGATCACGAAGTCAGGAGATCGAGACCATCCTGGCTAACCCAGTGAAACCCCGTCTTTACAAAAAATATACAAAAAACTAGCCGGGCGAGGTGGCGGGCGCCTGTAGTCCCAGCTACTCGGGAGGCTGAGGCAGGAGAATGGTATAAACCCAGAAGGCGGAGCTTGCAGTGAGCTGAGATCCGGCCACTGCACTCCAGCCTGGGCGACAGAGCGAGATTCCGTCTCAAAAAAAAAAAAAAAAAAAAAAGAAGAGCAAATCTGAAAACATTACATTATCTGATTTCAAAATATACTACAAAGCTGTAGTGATCAAAACAGCATGGTACTGGCATAAAATCAAGCACATTGACCAATGAACCTAGATAGAGAGCTCAGAAATAAATCCATGCATTTATGACCAATTGATTTTTGACAAAAGTGCCAAGATCACACAATGGGGAAAGAGTCTCTTTAATAAATGATGTTGAAGAAACTGGATGTTCACATGCAACAAAATGAAATTAGACCTTTGTCTCACATCATGTACCAAAATCAACTAAAAGTGTATTAAAGACTTAAATGAAAGACCTGAAACTGTAAAATTACTAGAAACATTGGGGACAAACTCCACAAAATTGGTTTCAGCAATGATGTCTTCAATATGATTTCAAAAGCACAGACAGAGCAAAAATAGAGAAATGGCATTGAATCAAACTAAAAAGCCTTCTGTACAACTAAGGAAATAATCAACAGAATGAAGAGACAACCCATAGGCTGGGATAAGATATCTGTAAACCATATATCTGATAAGCAGTTAATATCCAAAATACATAAGTAATTGAAACAACTCAAGAGCAAGGAAACAAATCACACAATTTAAAAATGGTAATTAACCTAAATAGACATTTCTCAAAAGAAGACATACAAATGGCTAATATGTTTATTAAAAATGCCCAACATAATTAATCATCAGGAAAATGCAAGTCACAATCACATTGAGATATCATCTCACCCCAATTAGAATAACTGTTATCAAAAAGATGAAAGGCAAGTGTTAGCAAGGGCAAGGAGAAAAGAGAACATTCATACACTGTTGGTGGGAATGTAAATTAGTACATACATTATAGAAAACAGTATAGATGTTCCCAAAAAGTAAAAATTAGTATTAACAAATGATTCAACCATCTAACTTCTGGTTATATGCCTAAAATAATTGAAATTGGAATGTTGAAGAGATATTTGCACTCCTATATTCATTGCAGCATTATTCACAGTAGCTAATGTGGAATCAACTTAGGCATCTATCCATCAACAGATGAATGGATAAAGAAAATGTGGTATCTATACCCAGTGGAATACTACGCAGTCTTAGGAAGGAAATTCTGTCATTTGTGACAACATGCATAAACCTAGAGGATATTATGCTAAGTGAAATAAGCCAGGCACAGAAAGACAAATACCCATGACCTCACTTATATGTGGAGTCTGAAAAGTTGAACTCAGAAATAGAGAGTAGAATAGTGATTACCAGAGACTGGGGGTGGTAGAGATTGAAAAGGAGATATGTTTGTCAAAGTGGGAAATGTTTCAATTAGGTGGGAGGAGAAGTGTTTGAAATCTATTGCACAGCACAGTGACTGTAGTTAATAATAATGTATTGCATATTTTAAAACTGATAGAAGTGTAGATTTAAATGTTTTCATCATAAAATATGGTAGAAATGCGAGATGATGGATATGTTAAATACCTTGATAGAATCATTTCACAGTGTATACATATATCAAAATGTCACATTGTACTCCATAAAATATACAATTGTTATTTTTCAATTGAAAATACAAAATAATAATAATGAAAATAATTTCCTCAACTCACTTTTCCATACCTAATGGTTGGAAGGAAGATATCTACTTCAACCTGAGAACAAAAAATTATTTTCAATTTAGGACTAAAGCATATTTGATGATCCAGAAGTGATTTGTATCATAAATTTAAAAAAAAAATACCTGAGAAACCACTCAGCCTATGTGGAGAGGAAACTGAGAAACAAAATACATGAGCAGTTTACCTTGGCTAGAGAATCAAGTCAATCTCTTTATAGGGCAGTAGGCTCTCCAGATCTGGGCTCAGTCTACATCTTCAGCTTTTCTTCCTCACACTCCATGGTTCTTCCTTCTGTGTGCTCTAGTGTATTGCCTATAATTTCTTCTTGCACCTGTGATGTTTATCATGTCAGTGTCATTGCCCATATTGCTCACTAGGCAAGGACTCGCTTCCTTACCCGTCTAATCCATATTCACCCTTGAAAGCTAAATTCTAATGTCACCTACTCCTGGAAGATTTTCTTCAGCTTTTCAATAAATGACTTTTCTTTATTATTTCATAACATACTCTATATATGCATATTATTCTTGTTACTATCCAAATTACAAGTATCTGTACATGTTTCCTCCACTAGATTGTGAGCCCCTTGAAGACAAAGACTAGGTATTTTTTCTCTCTCTCTTTCTCCAGAGCTTAATATAGCACCAGATACATTGTAGGCTCAGTGATATGTGTGTGTCAAATAAATCCATAAAGGAATGAAAAAATTAAAGACAAAATGTCCCAAAATGTCTGAGCCTACCTCAGAAAGAAGAGAAAACATTTAGAGTAGCATATCCCTCAAAGGGAAACCTGAGCAAAGCAGGAGAATGCAATCATGTATCAAGGCATATACAAAACCACCTGAAAACTTGGAAGAAATTTTGTTGTGGTAGTCATTTTTGTATTTGATTTAATTTTTTTTCACGTGTATACAAAAGCAAAATCCAGAAAATAACACTTTCTGTATTGGCTAATTTGGTGTCTTCTTCCTATTATTATGATAGCTCTGAAAGTAAAATATTCATACACAGAGTAATTACAGATTACAGTATGTGTGTATGTATGTGTATCTGTGTGTATCTGTGTGTATATGTGGGAACCTGGGAATATTGGTGCTATTTTTATGTCACAGTGAAGAGGATAAGACACTGTTTTTAGTAGAGTTCATTATGTAGAACTCATTATAACTGGCCCTGTAACCACTACCAGCCTGCGTAGCAAAGGAACTGGTGTGCGTGATTCCCTGTCAAGCCCATTGCAGCCTGCAGGTTAGTTATTTGAAAATTATTATTTTTTTCTTTCTGCTTCCCTCAAAAAAAAAAATAACAACAACAAACACACACACACAAACTGGCTCACAAAAATCATTTCACCTTTCTAAACTTATGCTCACAAAGTTTGTTCAGAAACAGCGAAGTTCTAATAAGTTCCTGTGCACTTCACCTCCCAATTACTTCCTTTGCATCACAAAAGAAATAATTTTGTGATACTTTAATATAATTACCGTTTTTAGTTTGATTCCACTTCTGACATACTACAATATTTAATTGCTTAAACTCAGGATATGGATTGGAGGCTAAAAATTGAAAGTTTGAATCATAAAGGAATATACAAGAGAATGGGAATTCAGAAACCTGCAATTAACAAGGATTATGACAGAGATGATGATGATCACACTATTGGCTGTGATATAGTGACTCAGAGTTTGATTATTTAGGAGGTGATTTCCAAGGTAGAAATGAATGTAACAAAGTTATTACACTGAAAATATAAATAGAGACTAAACCCAGAGTCAATGTAGAGTCAAAACCTCCTCTCTATTCCCTCCAATGTAAAAAGTACTTTGACAAAACATTTTGATCAATACAAAAAAAATTTGATCAGTACTGGAATACAGCATGGTTTCTCCTAATCTTTAGCCTGTGGACATATTTTTATTCCTATAGAGGGGCCTGAAATTTAATCAGCAAAATTTTTAAGCTTTATTCAATACTGTCTCTGTTTTAAAGAATGTGAACAACGATGGCACAATTTACAGAGAAGTTCATGTTTTTATTATGGGAACATGGCAAAGGAGAATTGGCACAGTAGCTTTTGTGCCATGTTGTCACAGCCACTGCTGGAAAGGAGTGGGAAAGGCAATGACAAGCTGGTATCTATGGTACTCTGCCATCAAACAAAGGCATCATTGAATTAATTCAGAGCACAAGTGCACAAAACGGTGACTTTCCATTTGGAAACAAGGAAGAGAATTTCCAAGCTCACAAGAAATGTCTTCAAATAATTAGAATCATAAAGGGCATATGTGTAGTTAAAGTCTAACAAATCCTACTTATATAGTACTGTGATAATACTACATGCTCTCTTCATCCCCATTACATGGGGACTTCATAAGAAAATAAATGGTTTGTACTTCTAGTTATCCATAAAACTTAAATGTAAATATCAGGCATATCTATGCCTAAACATCTCAGATCATTTTCTTGTACAGAGGAACCTAGCCTATCTTCCCATAGTACCCTCTCCTCTTTGACCCCACCCTGGGTTCCTACTATTCACACAAAATGGCCATTCAAGGTGTGTTCCCCAACAAAGTTAATTCTTTCTTTAGGAGAAATACTGGTGATGTCATTTTAAAGCTACATTTGTAAAAATTTAAGTTTGTGCAAATATCTGTTAAGTCTTTTTAAAACTACATTTGCAAAGTTTTCATTTGTACAAATATCTCTTATAATTACATAAATGCTGAAAATCCAGTTTAACAAAGGCTTAAAGAGAATTCACTGAAGCTCTACAAACACTTTGTAATTGCTGGTTGGGAGGTAGTGAACAGGATGACAACTTTCTTACATCAATTTCTATGAAAGGTATCATCAAGAGGTGTTAAAAACCAAAGCGTAGGAGGAAAACCTTCTTAACAAGTAACATTCCAGTACATGTTAACCACTCTGAGACATAACAAATAAGTGATAATTTATCATCAACCTTATTATCTACTAAGTCCATCAATGTTGTGCATATGCTTTGTACAAGACTCTTAGTTCCTGTCTAAATTCCCTGAAGATCCTAAAAAGGGAAATGGATTTATAAATATCTTGAAACAGGGAGAGGTTATTATTGATTCTGAAATTTAACATTTAGCCCTCTAAGTAGGCCACAACTATGTCTGGCATATACATAGTGTGATGTACACTTTTAAATGAAAAAAAAAAAAAAAACTAAAGGCACCAAGTTTCCTAAAGTTAACATTTAAACAATAAGCTTTAGGCAATACCTGTATGTTCTTTATATTGAACTGTTCAAGACAATGTCTGGTGTTTTTAGTTTATTTTACTTTATATTATTTCATTCTCCAGTGTACGATTACCACTTAGCTGGGTTCAATCAGTCAAGTTTACTATATAATTTTGTCTGTTTCAATATTAAAATCAGACCAATCCTTGAAAGAATAACAATCCTGCATAGATTTCGACTTAGGACCTTACGACCATCACACAGACACAACACATCAAAATGACATCATTTTACTAGTCATGTTGTATCTACTCCCCAAATATGTAGCTATTTCTGAATGATAGGCACCCAGTCAAAATATAAAGTCAAGCACAGGAAGAGGTTTTCAACACCATTAACCATCAGGCATATGTAAATCGCAACTATAATGAGATACCACTTCACATCCACTAGGAAGCCTATAATAAAAAAGACCCACAATAACGAAGAGGATGTTGTGAGAATGGGGGAACACTGGAACCCTCTGCTGGTGGAGATGTAAAATGCAGCCACTTTGGAAAACTGGCATTTCCTCAAAATACTAAACAGAGTTACCTTATAACACATCAATTTCACTCTTAGAATAATGAACACATGGTCACACAAAAATGTGTACATGTATAATGGAATTTTTCATAATAGTCAAAAAGTCAATCTAAGTGTCAAAAGCAATCTAAGTGTACTTCAATAGTCAAAAGCAATCTAAGTGTACTTCAATTAAATAAAATGTAATCATAGTCACTGAATACAATATTACTTGACAGTAAAAGAAATGAAGTTCTGATACATGCTACAAAATAGATGAAACTTGTAAATGCCAGTCCCCAAAGATAATATGTTATATGATTCTATTCATATGACATATCCAGAATAGGCAACTACAGAAAGGTGCTTAGTAGTTTCTTCAGTGTGCAATGGGGTGGACTGGGGGCATAATGGAGAGTGACTACTCATGAGTACAGAGTTCCTTTTAGGAGTAGTGCAAATGTCCTAAATTTGACTGTGATGGTGGTTGCAGAGCTATGTGAATATACCAAAATCTGAAGTGTATACTTTGAGTGAATTGTGTAATATGTGAATTATATCTCAATAAAGCTGTTACATATAAAAATAAAAAGGCAAAGACAGGTGAAAAACTGGAAAGAAGGTCTTAGCAATATTCTGCTTGCCTCACTTTGATTTGGAGATACCAATAAAATTTAGGCCAGTGCTCTTCATTCTCAATGCTTACATGAAATGAATCTCAGAATCTTTGCAAATTCCTACAAGATTAAGGGAGTGAAATAGTTCCTTGCCTTATTATTGCATTTATTTATTTATTTATTTTTTGTTTGTTTTTTTAATTTATTTATTTATTATTATTATTATACTTTAAGTTCTAGGGTACATGTGCATAACGTGCAGGTTTGTTACATATGTATACTTGTGCCATGTTGGTGTGCTGCACCCATCAACTCGTCAGCACCCATCAACTCGTCATTTACATCAGGTATAACTCCCAATGCAATCCCTCCCTCCTCCCCCCTCCCCGTGATTGGCCCTGGTGTGTGATGTTCCCCTTCCCGAGTCCAAGTGATCTCATTGTTCAGTTCCCATGAGTGAGAACATGCGGTGTTTGGTTTTCTGTTCTTGTGATAGTTTGCTAAGAATGATGGTTTCCAGCTGCATCCATGTCCCTACAAAGGACACAAACTCATCCTTTTTTATGGCTGCATAGTATTCCATGGTGTATATGTGCCACATTTTCTTAATCCAGTCTGTCACTGATGGACATTTGGGTTGATTCCCAGTCTTTGCTATTGTGAATACTGCCACAATAAACATACGTGTGCATGTGTCTTTATAGCAGCATGATTTATAATCCTTTGGGTATATACCCAGTAAAGGAATGGCGATTCCTCAAGGGTCTAGAACTAGATGTACCATATGACCCAGCCATCTAATTATTGCATTTCAGAAAGGGCAGCGAGCACTGAAGCCTGACAGTAAAAAGTGAAACGGTCCAACATGCTGTTTCTTTAGAGTCTCAAAGAATGAAAACAAGCAACCACTTATTTCCTCCAGGCCCAGGGTTGTCAATGTAAGCACAACAAAGAACTATAATGTTTTGGCAGCTATGTATAAAATGCAAGTAGGACATCTGAAATTTGTGCTTCAGAAAATATTCATAGAGATGCGTAAACTGAAATTATGTCTCCCAAGATTGACTAATGAGCAATCAGTGAAGAGTTTTTTTGCCAGGGGAGAAATAGTTTATACCCCAATGTTTGTATAGTGTTCCCAAATGTTTCAGCATATCTGATTTGACCTCAATCATAGCCTTTCAGACTTAGAAACATCTACTGAAAAACTTAGGTTGAAATGCAAACTCTGAGTGACTGATATTTTTAGAATCTAAACACAACCACAACTTCCATAAATATACATATTTTGCTTTGTACTCATAATAAATAATACATAGATACTTTGTGATCAATAAATTGTTTTCATAAATTCTTCATGATATTAACTGTGATATTTATGTTATGCAACTCAATTTTTCTACCTGCAAAATATATAATAATAATATATTCCAAGGTTGTCACCAGAAAATTAACAAAGATTGCTTAAAACTGCCAGTCACTTTAAAATAGTCTATTTAATTTGGCAACATGGCCTGAATTATAATAGTCATATAAGTACTACATTGACCAAGGGTCTATGTATAGCAGCACCCATCACTGTGCTTTAACTTGGGATATTATTAAAATGATAAAATGATTTGTTGAGAACAGAGAAACCTACACCATAAAAATATACAGGGCACAGTTTAGTAAATGTTAGCTTACACATAATCATAATCAGTAAGCCTCGATATTACACAAATATATTTTGATATTAATTTTTGGCTTCTACTTAATAAGAAGCATATCAATTCCTGGTCAGCGTGCTTACAGTTCCAGTGTGTTCCGGTTTGATAAGTATTCTTTCTTCCCCATATTCTGCTGCTCTACTTTTTGTCCCATACCCACTGATACCGTCTGTCTTTGACGGATTCTTACTCAGTTGAAACTCATTACTATTTCTAAAAAGTCATTAGTCTTTATAAATTTATTTCTGGGGAGATTTACTTTTCTCAATAAGCTCCCTAAGTGTTGGCTGCCACTTATACTTGTTTCCCCCACCAAAATAATAGAGAAAGTGACAGTAATTTCCCTTTGGTCAAAATATTCTCTTTCTAATTGGTGTCTGAACTGATGGCAAGTTCTCACATTACCCAGTACCATGACACTACCTGTGTTAAACATTAAGGTGTTCCCTCATCAGTAATAGCTCAGAGCTTTTACTATTCCATCACTTTGTACTCACTGCAGCACAGTTTTATTAACAAGTTAAAAATCATGGTTTAGTGATTCAGCTTACAATCTTTATACAAATTAAACCTAGATAACACTAATTTTAAAATAAAAGTATATAAAAATGAATGTCTAGATGTATTCAACATCAAGAGTGATATTTTGATTATAATAACACTGATAGAGGTTGAATTACTGGAGTGTATTAGTTAGGAGTTGCTGTATAATAAAAAACTACACATTTCGTGTCTGAAAAACACACGTATTATCTCGCAGTTTTTGTAGATTAAGAGTATGAGCACGGTTTGGCAGTGTCTTCAGTTTAGGGTCCCACAAGATTTCGGTAATGATTTTGGCCAGATAACATTTTCATGAGACCTGAAAAAGATTTCGCTTCCAAGTTCACTTAGGTTGTTGGCAAAAGTCATTTCTTTGTAACTGTAGGATTGAAAATCTGGCATTTAACTGGCTGCCAGACAGAGACTGCCCTCAGGTCCTAGAAGCTATCTGGAGTTCCCTGTCAGATGGGCTTCCCCAGTATGTGTGCTTACTTCATCAAGCCAGCAAAGAGGCTCTAGAGTGACTCTGCCAACAAGTCTTACAGCATGACACAATCACAGAAGTGAGGTCTCATTATGTTTACCATGTTCTACTAGTTAAAAGTAAATCGGCCGGGCGTGGTGGCTCACACCTGTAATCCCAGCACTTTGGGAGGCTGAGGCGGGCGGATCACGAGGTCAGGAGATCGAGACCATCCTGGCCAACACGGTGAAACCCTGTCTCCACTAAAAATACAAAAAATTAGCCAGGTGAGGTGGCGGACACCTGTACTCCCAGCTACTCAGGAGGCTGAGGTAGGAGAATGTCGTGAACCCGGAAGGCGGAACTTGCAGTGAGCCGAGATCGGGCCACTGCACTCCAGCCTGGGCAGCAGAGTGAGACTCCTGCTCTAAATAAATAAATAAATAAATAAATAAATATAAGTCACAGGTCCCAACTACACTCAACAAAACTAGATAAGAGTAGGTAGGAGGTTGGGACCATTGGAGCCACCTTACATATCGTTTCTAAGTAATTTAATTGAAAAGTAGCAGTAAATTAAATATAATACGTATTTTTGGTTGTTTTACTCTGGAGAGCAATTATCTAAAACATAACAACAAAAAAATATGTGTGGTAGTATTTTTCTTTTTCTTTCTTTCTTTTTTTTTTTTTTTTTTTTTGAGACAGAGTTTCACTCTTGTTGCCCAGGCTGGAGTACAATGGCGTGATCTCGGCTCACTGCAACCTCCCCCTCCCAGGTTCAAGCGATTCTCCTGCCTCAGTCTTCCGAGTAGCTGGGATTACAGGCATGCACCACCACGCCCGGCT
Source organism: Theropithecus gelada (assembly GCF_003255815.1). Taxonomy (NCBI): domain Eukaryota; kingdom Metazoa; phylum Chordata; class Mammalia; order Primates; family Cercopithecidae; genus Theropithecus; species Theropithecus gelada. The sequence continues at coordinate 45,064,483 of NC_037673.1, read as the reverse complement.
AATTTTGTATTTTTTAGAGACAGGTTTTCCCCATGTTGATCAGACTGGTCTCGAACTCCTGACATCAGGTGATCTGCCTGCCTCAGCCTCCCAAAGTGCTGGGATTACAGGCATGAGCCACGGCTCCCAGGCATGTTGTGGTATTTTTCTAAGGCCTGCCAGGTATGCCAAGACAACAAGACCTTGACTGCTCTTTTTGCAGGGCCATTTTTCGAAGTTGTTCATGCAGCTCATAACCTTGAGAAGTTGTAACACCCCACCTGCTTTGGATGCTTGCAGGTTTGCTTACTGCTCTCAGTAAAAGCAATGGAATCCCCAAGATGATTGCCCCTCAGCTATGACAGCAGTCTGTTGTGTTTATGCATAGCATCCATCCGGGCCCACTGTCTAGTCCCGGGGGACTCTGCAACAAGGAAAACTGACAAATATATCTGCTGCTCGTGCTTCGTGTTGTGCCAGGAGTAATAAAGCCCTTTGTTCCTGACTCGGGAATCTTGTGTTATCTACCAGCATCTAAAAAGTGGTCACACGCTAATGGATTAGCTTGTAAGCAGTATAAATTAAATCCCAGCTCCTTCACAGTTCTTGTCACGATGTAATCTTGAAATTTTAGATTAAAGAACTACTTTGAATTTCATTCATCCAAGTTTAAAATAATCAAACATATAATAACTATTTTTGTTGCTTATCCTGTTAGTCTAACTATTTTAAGATACTTTGAATTTCACTTGCAAAAGCTAAATTAGCAAACAAAGCCATAGTACCTTCCAAGGTTTAGTAACTTAGCCTTTGCATTAACTTTGGAATTGATTGTGACCATTATGAAAGTTGTAAGTACAATAAAGTTCTTGAGATCTAATGGTACTTATGTTGAGGTCTTCAAGTTGGGAGAAAATAATAAGGGGAAGTCCTTCTTAATACATAACATTTTGATGAAGTACAACAAATTTTCTGAGAGGTTCCTATTTAGGGCACATGAGGCAGCCTGGTTAAGATGTGTAGAAGCATTCCCATGGGTAAAGTTTTAAGCTGTAGTGGGTTTCATGTTTCCTACTGTTTGATATTCAAACTTCTGTCCATTCCCTGGACACACTGCCTCCCCAACGTAGGTTGTCATGTTCAGGTACCTTTCATAACGTCGATTTTCCCAACTCTCTCTATGACGTAAAGTCAATCATATCACAATCAATGATCAGAACTGATGGTTACTAGAAAGCAAATGCTGATAACTTCCATTAACATATTTATACTCATAATAGCACAACAATCATATCTACTGTGTGTATGCTTTTGTGCCAGAAACTAAGATAAGCATTTATATACATTATCTTATTATCCTTGAGGATATTTTCAGAAGGTATTATTATCAGTCCTATTTTATAGTTAAGAAGGTTTCATAATTAAGAAGATACATGTTTTGCAAGGTAAGATAATGTGTCCAAGCAAGCTAAAAAGAGGCAGAGCATGCTTTGAACTCATGTTTTTTTCACTCCAAGACCTGTCTCAGGCTTGACATTTTCTCCTTGGAAGCACTTTTGGACTTGAGAGATATATGTATGTAGAGTATATACCATATATATATGTGTGTGTGTGTATGTGTAAGTGTGCACATATGTGTGTGTGTGTGTATGTGTATATATATATATATATAAAGCGAGAGAGAGACAGAGAGAGGGAGGGAGACAAAGAGAATATGTATAATAAATGGCTTGTGACTGACAACTTCATTGGCAATGCTGAGAATAATTAACCATAGAAAACATCTTAAAGCAATATTACTTAATGAGGTATTCAAGATAGAAAACGTTCTGATAAATGAAATATATCCCTTTGGGCAACAAATGCTTCTCTCTCCCTTTTAACCATTTATTTCCTGGGAACGTCAATCAATGATATTAAAATGATTTTAATCATATTGGTATAGTCATGACTTTAGACATTATAGGGAGAGGAATGGATAGGTTCAAGGTCTATGACATAACTTTAAGTAGGATTACAAAATATCATCCCAGTTCCTTTTGATTTTTGATCATGTCTCCCTTTTTCATAAAGTAAAATATTGGAAACACGGCTCTAGAGGTTTGTAACTTGGCTTTCTGCAAAGTATATTTTTGATTCACTGGTTGAAGTTTTTAATCTACTCTATGATTTCTTTAAACTACAACATTTTCATTGTCAGAAGAAAAGGATGATACCTGAGCAGACAGAAATCAAGTGACAATTTGCTTCAAATTGCCCTTTAATATTTGACCTAGAACAGAATTCACTGTTTAAGTAACATTATATGGTGCATCTGTTGGGATGAGAGGAATAAAAACCTTATATTTTTGCATTGAGTGGACTAACTTCCTTTTTATACCAAAGAGCACTCTATTTCACAGATTTAAAACATGAAGAATCATTATTCAAGGACAAAATGATCATTACTCACATGCACACACACACTCACCCTTCTATTTTAAACTCAGTTTAGAGTCATATGCACAATGTTATTTGTTATACTCTATTAAGTTTTTATTTAAATACAAGAAAAATCACTTTAACTGAAAGCACCAATAGATCAAAGCCAGTGAGAAGTTTTCTTGGTGCAGTTTTCCCTAGTTTACACTCTATACATAAATGTTCTAGATCATTTTTTAAACACAGCATGATCTATTGTTGGGAAAAATCATAAGAAGAAATCATTCTTGAAAGCAATGAAGTTTATAGAAATATATCGAGAGGAAGGATTTTACAAGAGCTGCCAACACCATCTTCCCAACACTTCAAACTAGTGGGCAAAGAAACAACCTTCAAAGGCTGATTGGACACAGTTTTCTTTTTTTCTGAAGGATGTAGAGATTTTGAAAAGCATTTCCTTCAGGCTTGAAAGTTGTCAGGAAACCAGATATCTATACTGAAGGGCGCTGTGCTAGTGCTGATGTGCCTAGATGTACTTTAATAAATTCAGTTTGTTTGTGTTTGTAGTATGCAAGGCCCACTACCATGCAGGGCAAAGAGCAGGAGCCCCTTTACCCAAGTGTAAGAGTGAGTGGTACTGCTCAAAACAACAAAGTCAGTACAATTGCTATCCTCATTTAAGCATATGAGGAAGCTGGGGCACAACTGAGGAAACTGAGGCACAGAATGATTAAGTAATTTACCCAAGGATGGCGGCTAACAAACAATAAAGGCAGATCCAAGATAATCAAGATAAACCTAGAATTCAAGACTTAACTACATTGAACAGTGCCACAAAGCTTTAGGACTATTGATGACTCAGTCATATGCTGTCCCCACTCCTCCTTACCGACCTCAGAGCTCTTCAGTCTTCAACTTAATCCTTCTCTACTGTTGAAGATTTGATTGCTGTCCTGCAACACCTTTCTTTGAACTGCTTCTATATTTATTATGTTTATTATTTTTAGTTTTTTCTTCCCTCCTCTCTCACTGTCCTTTCCTTTATATCATTATATCCATCTGTCTTCAGTCCCACTAACTTTCCTGTTTCAGATTATGCAATGCCAAAAAATTAAAATGTCTGCCATCATTTTTCATTATGACAGAGATTTTACAACATATTAAATCAAACACCTGCTAAATTATGGAAATTGTAACATTGTGTTGACTTTATATTTTGCTGTCTTACTAGGTTTTAGTTGCTCTTGTAAAACAGAAAGACTTAAATGTGCAGGATGTGATTAAGCTTTGTGGCCACTTTGAATTCTCATGGAATTTTCCATATTCACAATGCTACTCTTCCATTTATTCATCTCTCACTTTTGCTTACTATAAAGAAAGCACACATTGAATCTTACTGTCTTTCAAAAAAGAATGGTGAGCAGAACTGTGACAGAATTCTTCTGTAAGTATAAAAGTTTTTCTTTTAAGTTAACTTGTATTAAACATCTTTCTTCAATTTTAATTGGAAAATATTACTGAGTGCTTTGTTTCCAAAGTGGACAGTGCTATGAAGTATAATCATAAAATATTTAAGCAAATTCTACAACTTACCTCAGATCATTTAACTACTTCATACTTTCAAGGGAAATTTCTTGAAGTTCTATTTGCAAATATTTAACAATGAGCGGGAAGTAAAATAAACTGGTGTCAGTTTGTGCAGAGAAGATTTTTCAGATAGTATTGTTATTATTACATTTACCATGGTGAGAAAAATCAAGTCATACTATGTAGGTTCCTATGAGAAATGAGTTATGATTTAAAATGCACCACAGATAAGAAATAAATTTGTGTTAACGAGATCCGGCCACAAAATAATTTTAATCCTTGACTGTTACATAAATTTTGGGTTTTTTAAAAATACAATGAAGCAATTAAGTTAATATTATTTATTTTTTTCTAAATGTCTTAGGGAAAAAGGGTGAGTCTGTGGAAAGTATGTTCCTATTTCCTATATAACCATCCAGGGCCAGTATGGTGCTTTTCCTTTTCTTGTGTATTGAAAAAAGATGGGGAAAAACCAAAAGAGAACTGATACCCTATCATGGTTTGAAACAGACAGTGTGTATAATCTCTTATTTACTTAGTACTTTGAGATGGAGTTTAATCCGAATACTTTACCTGTAGAAAAAGGACCAAATGGGAGCCACCTAAAGTTCATCATGGTCCCAAAGGGAATTATTAAGAACCCATTCTTCATTAGCCACATGTGTCTCAAGGAAGTTTCTGAGACTTTTCTGCTTGGAGGACACGGAAGGGAGAATTCTGAGGGTGAGGAGAGTGGGCAGACATTGAATATTACTTCCCTTTATTTATAAAATTCTGTATACCTATAAAATAGGTATACATACACGCATATGCACACACACCGACACGCATACATTTTTAGAATCAGTTTTAAGGTGACTGATTCTAAAAACCACATGGAGGGGCTGGGAAGTCATTTTGATAAGACGATTTTCCCCCTCTAGTTTCTAGAGTTAACATTATTGAACTGCTGTCTTTTCATCAGTGCACAACGTAAAATGACTCTTCAGTTTTCCAAAACACAGGTTTCTATCCACATAAATGTCCATATCTCAATGGTACACCAAATCTCAATGGTTTCTATAGCTTTTTAAAAAAAGAATCTTTAGCAAAAAGATTTATTTCTTCTTCAGTAAGCAGCAACAAAGAGATAATAAGGATCCCCAAACCAAGTGTTAGATTCTATTCATCTTGATTAGACCACACATAAATGGAAAGAATTTGTGCTTTAATTGGTTGGAAATAGCTATAAATTATAGTAAAGGTGGCTATTAAATCCCGAGTGCACACTATGTTGAATGCTTTGCATACTATAAAATCCACACCAAATATTGTGGTGGTTAAAAGATAGATTCTGGAGATAGACTAACCAGCTTTTACTCCTGGTTGCACCACATCATGAACTGAGTGACATTGAGCAAGTTTGTTAACTTTTTGTGACTCAGTTTTCTCATCTGCAAAATGCTGATGTAACAATAGTATCTACTGCATAGAGTTACTATGAGGATGCCTGAGTTGATATTTATAAAGTACACAGAATAGTACTTGACATGCAGAAATACAAAGGGCATAAGCAAACTATACAGGGCTGGCAATGCTTTCCCTGTTTCAGATGAAAAAACTGTCTCAGAGAGGCTCACCAGCTTTCCTTAGATTGCATGGTTTGTGAAGGCTTGGATTTGGTAGAAATACTGGAAGTGAGGAGGCAAGGTCTGTGACAGACATTGCCAAGTCAAACTTAAGGGTTATAATTTTTATTATTAGAATTGACAGGACTTAGCAGCTCTTTAATCTTAGGTAGTAAAATACTTCTTAATATTTCCATACTCAACATGACAGTTAAAAATGAAAGCTTCATCTGTTATTTTTAGTTGAACCAAAGTGACAAGCTTCTGTCCACTGTCACAGATTTCTTTTAGAACTAAACACCGAAAAAACTTCTGTTCATTTAGGTCATTGTACCTTCAGCTTGAATGTTAATCTGTTTTTTTTTTGTTTTTTTTTTGTTTTTTTCACACAGCTTTTTACAGAATGTAACATAATTACGGGGGATAAGTATAAACATGAAGTCATTTAAAAAGATTAATGTTTTCTGTCTCCTGCCATTTGCTGGGAAAACTTTGTGTGAAAATTTCACCCTTCCCCCCAAATTTGTACATTTACATTTACAGCAAACATTTTTTAAAGTGAAAGCTACTGTGAAGTTAAACAATTTAGAAAGGGCTTCCTAGCAGTGTGTTCTGCAATTTAAGAGGGAGTGAATATCTTTTTACAAAATCACTTAGTGAGCCATTTTGTAAGCCTCTGCATTTCATTCTGTTGAGGCTTGGTGGATAAGAAAAGAGTGATGTGACAGAGTCGGCCTGCTTTTGTTTACTCCTCATTTCCATGGTGTAGTAGCATATTCAGCCAAAGGAATCTTAATTAATTCAAAGGTTTCTAATAATAAAGCTATTGTTGATGTTGTGTAGAAGAAACTGTGCATTATGGCAGCAACAAAATGCCTTGGGCATCAAGAATATTTCAGGTTTCTGGAGAGAGCCAAAGCATCACAAGGCTTCATCTTGCCCTTTGCCTTCAACCCACAGTCCCACTGATTTTAATGGCTCTCAAACAGAACATCCAAGATTTTGTCTGCTGTGGGGGAGGAGTAACGGAATAACTTAAGAGGTCTCTGTGTGGCATCTATGAGAGGGAGGGGGGAAATGGATGATGACTGATACTGAGGGGTGACTAACTGGGACCCCACTTTTCTGCAAGTTTTATATTTTCTGGAAAACATTCCTTAAGCACAATGGGCAGTCTAATTTATCAAATAACCTCATCTTCTGTTGCTGAATAATTCTACTATCAATATAAAAGGTCCTCAGTAAACTTCACAGTGAGTTTAATGAACATATAAGCTTTTTAATCAGTTCCCAGAGTACTGATTAGTCAAACAACCAGAAGTTTTTGCCTCAAATTTTCAGTTACTTTGTTCAATGAGTCAAAATAAATTATGGGTGGAGAATTGATGCTGGAAGACAAGGCACAGTAGAAATATTACAGGGGACAAGGAGACATTTTCTCTAGTTAGATATTTGATTGGAAGAGCAAACTTTCCCAAGGACTGATGTATAGTTACTGTATCTATGGGGATTTCCTCCAAAATAGGACATTTGAGCATAAAAATACTGATACAAAAGTAAAATTATAGAAATAATGACAAAAGTAAACTGGTATGATGTTTAATCACTTTGCCATATTATAAAATAAATATATATTAATTGTAAAAATACATCTAGAACAGTTGTTTTATTTTCACATAAAACTTATTTGAAAATAATCACTGAGGAAAACAGAAATCCCATTTCCTAATGATAGTTTATAATCCTACTACAAATGCCATATATACTTCAACATAAACATAACTTTGAAGCCATAGAAAATAGAATAATAAAAGTCATTCATGATCTTCATGGATCAAGGACTAACCACAGTTAATCAATGTTGATTGGTCAGATGTTGTGATTAATATTTTTACAGTAAGGATATTCAAAACTTAGTAGGTAAGACAACTATAGTTAGCAATAATATATTACATAGCTTCTAATAGCTAGAGGGAGAATATTGAACATTTCCAATTCAAAGAAATGATATGTGTTTGAGATGAAATACATGCTAATTACCCTGATAGGCTCACTATACAGCACTTCATAGTTAATTTTCATAAAATCAACTTAAAATCCTAGATAATTAAGCCTAGCTGAATTAATACCAAGGTGATATGTAGCCTATCATGCAATAATAATTTCACATTTTAAACACATGTTGCAATAAACTGAATATTTATGTCTCCATCCCCCTCCCCCCCGCCCCACCAATTTACATGTTAAAATTCGAACCCCTAAGGGAACAATATTAGGAGATGAGGTCTTTGGGAGGTGATTAGGTCATGAGTGTGGAGCCTCGTGAATGGGCTTAGTGCTCTGACAAAAGAGGCCTGAGAGAGGCCATGTGAGGACACAGCCAGAAGGCACCATCTATGAACCAGAAAATGGGTCCTCACCAGACATCAGATCTGCTGGTGTCTCGATCTTGGACTTCTTTGCCTTTAGAACTGTGAAGAATAAATTTCTGTCATATAAGCTATAAGTTACCTAGTTTATGGCATTTTGTTATACCAGCTTGAATAGAACAAGACATATGTATATAATGTTAATGGTCTAGGGTTCCATATTGCTCATTCTCTTTATGGAGTCAAATTTAGGAAGCACATTTTGGCACCAAAAGTAAGTTGAAAAAAAGAGTTTATCTTTTAGAGTCCTCCACATTCAACTTAAACCCCACACTAACATGTTCCAGAGCTGCTTTCCCCACTACCTCATTATCTCTAATCAGCAGTTGCTTGGGAAACACCCACAATTCAGACAGCCAAATTTTATTTTCTCTCTTCAGGCCCTTACTATGCTATTTTGAGTGTAAATTGCAATTTAGACAGTTTGGCCAATTGCACTCCAAAACCTAATACAGTGTCTCCTCACTCTTTAGTTCATCTTTCTTCCTATACATTGAAGCATTAAAAAAATCAACTTGCCTCAGTGTGTGGGGATAAGAGGCAATTCAATTGTAAATAATGGGCTTTTTTTTTGGTGGTGGTTGTTGTTGTTGTGTATGTATATAGGTGATGGAGGAAGGAAAACTGTGACCACCTTTCTAGTAATTTATTTTTTTCCTGCCATAGGACCAAAGTTTGGAGTTTTGATGGATTCTATTAGCAATGCTCTATTTGAACTCTAAAGTTGAGGCACATTGTTTTTTATTTTGGCCTAGTATATTAGTTAGGGCTCTCCAGAGGGCAGAACTAATAGGATATATGTATACATGAAAGGGAGTTTACTAAGGACAATTGGCTCTTGGGATCACAAGGCAAAATCCCTCAGTAGGCTGTCTTCAAAGGAGACTGATGTCCCAGGGCAGAAGGAACCAGTGGAAGCCTCCAGCAGGAGAGAAAGAGGAAAACCCAAACACTCAGCAAGCCAGCTTATCCCACCTTCCCTTCTGTTTCTTTTTGTTGTTTTGTTTTGTTTTTGTTGTTTTTGAGGCAGTCTCGCTCTGTCGCCCAGGCTCGAGTGCAGTGGCGCGATTTCGGCTCACTGCAAGCTCCGCCTCCCGGGTTCACGCCATTCTCCTGCCTCAGCTGGGACTACAGGCGCCCGCCACCACGCCCGGCTAATTTTTTTTGTATTTTTAATAGAGACAGGGTTTCACCGTGTTAGCCAGGATGGTCTGGATCTTCTGACCTCGTGATTTGCCCGCTTAGGCCTCCCAAAGTGTTGGGATTACAGGCGTGAACCACCGCGCCCAGCCCCACCTTCTCTTCTTCTGCCTGCTTTGTTCTAGCCCTGCTAGCAGGCAATCGGATGGTGCCCATGCACATTGAGGATGGGTCTTTTTTCCCCAGTCCACAGGTGCAAATGTTAATCTTCTCTGGCAACACCCTCGCAGACACACTCAGCAACAATACTTTACCAGCTATCTAGGCATCCTTCAATCAAGTTAATATTGTCTTAATATTAATATTAACCATCACACCTAGGTGTTATGAAATATCCAATGAAGCACGTTAAAAGCATTGCAAAGTAGATGAATGTAAATACAGTGTGTGTATGCACATGTGTTTTGTGTAAATGTGTCACTGACTGTGCATGTGAGCAAATAGTTAATATACGGTTAAGGAAGAGAGTTTTCTAACTCTCAAAGATTGAGTGAAATTCCTCAAGAGCAGAGATAGCCCAGTTATTTCTTTGAGCAGCATGAGAAACCTGACTGAAGATAGGAAAATCTTTTCATGGGAAAGAACTGTAGTGAGTTATAACTACTTCTGCAAACAAGGGAGATTATTGTAATCCTGAAGAATAAAAATGAAACCAAGATGAAATAACATGACAAGAAAAAAAGAAAAAATTTTAAAAATGAAAATCTCACACCTACACACACACAAATAATAATGAAGTTACTGGAATTTTATGTTTTCCTATTATCACTTTATGTGGAATGCAGAATATAAAGGAAAAATTGAATTAATTGTAAACTAGTAGGATTAAATGCATGTTTAAATAGATATTATTATGGGTGAAATTACAACGTGCTAATTCTCTTTTGTGGATATTAAAGTGATTCCCTTCTGAATGACAATATTTTAGGTGGAAAAAAAATAGTGAAAATTCCAGAGATATAAGCAAATATTTTAGTAGTTTTGTTTGTTTGTTCTTTTTTGGGTTTTTTTTTGAGATGGATTCTTCCTCTGTTGCCCAGGCTGGAGTGCAGTGGCGCAATCTCAGCTCACTGCAAACTTTGCCTCCCGGGTTCAAGTGATTCTCATGCCTCAGCCTCCTGAATTGCTGGGACTACAGGCGCCTGCCACCACACCCAGCTAATTTTTGTATTTTTAGTAGAGATGAGGTTTCACTAGGTTCTACTAAAGGTTGAGGCTGGTCTTGAACTGCTGACCTCAAGTGATCCACCCGCCTCGGCCTCCCACAGCACTGGGATTACAAGCGTGAGCCACCATGCCCGGCCAGTAGTTTCTTTGTTTGTTTGTTTTTTATTGTTTTGGAGTCTCACTCTGTTGCCCAGGCTGGAGTGCAGTGGTGCGATCTCGGCTCACTGCAGGCTTCACCTCCCAGGTTCACACCATTCTCCTGCCTCAGCCTCCCAAGCAGCTGGGACTACAGGTGCCCGCCACCATGCCCGGGTAATTTTTTTATATTTTTTTAGTAGAGGTATGGGCTTTCCCCATGTTAGCCAGGATGGTCTCGATCTCCTGACCTCGTGATACATCCACCTCAGCTTCCCAAAGTACTGGGATTACAGGAGTGAGCCACTGTGCCCAGCCAGTAGATTTTTTTTGCATATGCCACAAGACTGCCAAAGTTATGAAGTTAATTGAATTATTTTAGACCAAAATTATAAAATATCCAATGATCCACACATTAAAATTGATATTTCTGTTCTAAAACACACTAAATTATCTAATTTGACTACCTATGGTTCTTCTCAAATTTAACGCACCCATGAGCACATAAAAGCCTTACTGAAATGCAGACTCTAACTCAGTGGGTATGTGGTAGTGCCTGAGATTCTGCTTTCCTAGTGAGATCCTGTGTATTGTTGCTGCTGCTGTTACTGCTCCTGGTCTTGTTTTTGGACCATATTATGCATAGCAAGTGTCTATACTAGCATTGTTCAATAGCACTTTATGCGATGATGGAAGTGTTCTGTATTTGTTGATGGCTACTGAGCAGTTGAAATGTAGTTACTGTGATTGAAAATCTGAATTTTTATTTTATAAAATTTTAACTAATTTAAATTTAAATAACCACACATGACTAGTAGCTACCTATTGCACAGTGGAGGTATCCTAATGACACATTGAATCATAAAATTGCCACTGATATATGGTCTGTGTAAATGCACACCATCTGAGAATGTGCCATACTTCACAAGCCTTCATGAGAACACAGGTGTGCAGGTTGTGGAATAAGCACTTCAATAAATTCCTCTGGTAAGATTTATTATCCTGGCAGCTTTTCAATGGGAAAGTTCATTCTGTAATGTTCTGAGTTTTACCTGAAGGAGACTGGAAAATAGAAAATGAATCATCAAGAAATGTTGTGGATTACCAAGGATCTTTTAAGGCAAAATAAACTGTTCTCGTTTTTTTCTCTTTCAGCTAAGTGAATGCATGCACGCGCGCGCGCGCACACACACACACAAAACAAAACAAAACAAACAAAAAAAACAAGTCTTTTGCAAACAAAACCCTATTTTTCCAAAACAATTGCAATTTCAGATAAGCTTTTACTTTATGATGGTTTACAATAAGAAAATGGAAACATCAAAGTCATTTTGGAGCCATGTGACGATAAAGCTACATGTCATAGACTTATAGCCCAGATATGAGAATGATAAATTAATTCTGGCTTTGTTCTTGATATCCTTTTCCCTTATCTTGGCCTTGGGCAAGGTGCTTGCCATCATCATATTCACCATGCACACATATACACGAAACTATAATGACAAATGATGATATGAATATTCATTGCTCCAACAAATATAATAATGATACTAATAACAAAAATGAAAATAATATTTTACCCTTGTAAGTTACTTTGGTGTTTATAAAGTACTTACACATGATATTCTCCTTAATTTTGTGTTACTATAAAAACCAACATGCCTATGAAAAACAGCTGTCCCTGTTTTGGGTTTATTTGCTCTTTTCTTGGTATGTTTCCAAATAATATACTGTTATAGCCTCAAGTTCCTTTGAAGATGTGTTTTGAAGTTTTGCAACCTACATTCTCCTTCTCATCATAGTCATCATTGTCATTATCATCATCTTCATTTTTATGAAATGTCATTAAAAGCTAGAAGTATCGCTATTTTATATCCTCTTAAAAGCCAATGGTGTTTTATGCAAGAATAAAGATAGTACTCTCCAATTTATAAGAACATTTTTCCCAGTGACATTAGCAAGATAGCAGAATAGGAGGTAACCCACTTATATCCCCCTACAACAACAAGAATTCTACACCCTTATATAAACAAAAGACTCTCTGCAGGAGCCTCAGGATTCAGGTAGGAGGTTGTGAAACCCTAACGAAGCCCAAGAGCCAGGAAGGTTGTTTCGAAGTACAGACTGGCACTGGCACCCAGGTGGCTGATCTGCCAGTTATGCTCCCAGGTGCAAACCCAGGAATGGTCCTATTCCCCAAAGAGCTTGGCTACAGCCCCAGTTAACCTTGAGCCTGCAAACAAAACCATCTGCCAAGGGGTCCAGGAGGACTAGAACACACTAGTGCCTCCATGAAGAGGCTAATCTGCCTGCTGACATTGTTCATGGCAATGAACCTGAAAGTTGCCCTGTGGCACTCTTCCAGGCCCCTCAGCTGAGGTCCCAGATCAGAGTTATTTACACAAGGACACAGATGGAGACTTGCCCATATCTCAATGCCTGGAAGTCTGAGCCTTCATGAAAAGCTTGCCAACCACTGTCCCAGAGCAGATCTTGAGGGGGCCCAGTCTCAGCTTCAGCCCCTCATGCTTAAGTCAAGGAACTATCCCATCAGTGCAGAGACCTGCTGGGAGATATACATCTGAGTCAACTATATGGCTCTCTCACCTCCATCCCACAGTAGATCTTAAGGGGGCCAAGTCTCAGTCTGGGCCCTCCTGTAGCAGTCAAGGAATTATGCCACTTGTGCGAAGACCTTCTGGGAGATGTGTGCCCATGTGAGCCAATGGAATGGGCTCACCAGCATCCCACAGCAGATACTAAGGGAGCCGAGTCTAAACTCTGGCGCCTCTTGTTGCAGTCAAGGACTTATCCTGCCTGTGCAAGGACCTGCTGGAGGGCATACACATCTGAGCCAACAGGACTGACTTCTGGGCTCATGTCCCTGGCCAGCTTTACCACACAGCCCTAGTATCCTCCTTGGGTCTTCTCTAGGTCCATTCAAGCAGAAAACCTTGTCAACTTCAGAGCACTCACAAAACTGATTAAGCTTGGGCTTATAGTGCCCTCTAATGCTGAGATGGCTGCAGTGCTCACAGGCTCATGAAGTACAAGAGTCAGTCTGCTTAGAATTTCTAGAAGACCCACTGAAAAATGACAGGGAGAAACAAATCTATACTGTAAAGGATGAATATATACCTAGCCCTCAATCACAGAAATAGTCACATATTCACAAGCAGCTAGAGCATTCTAAATTGACAAAATGAGGTGCCAGAGACTGATCCTAAAGTGATGATGATGTGTGATTTCTTAGACAAAAAAAGATTTTAAATAGCTATTTTAAGGAAACCCAGCAAATTTCAATAAAACACAGAGTAACAATTCAGAAATTTATCAGAGAAATTTAGCAGAGACTGAAATAATAATAATAGTTAAACAGAAAACCTAGAGGTAAAATATACAATAAAGGAATTGAAAAATGCAATAGAGAGTATCAGCAACAGAACTGATCAAACAGAAGAAAAATAAGTGAACCCAAAGATAGGCTACTTAAAAATACACAGTCAAAGGAGATAAAAAGAAAAAAGGAATACAAAGGAATGAAGAAAGCTAATGGGATTTGTGGGATAACATCAAAAGAGCAAATATTTGGGTTACCGAAGTTAAAGAGGGAATTGAGAAAAATGTAAAAATAATAACAGAAATAATTATTCAAGCAAATAATAACAGGAAAATTTCCAAGCCTCTATCCAGATATAAGAAGATCAAAATTTACCAATCAGATTTAACCCAAATAAAAATACTCCAAGACATACTGTAATCAAACCCCAAAAGTCTAAGACAAATGGAAGATTCTGAGAGTAGTGAGAGAAAAAAGCAAATAACATATAAGGGAGACCTGATATATCTAGCATCAGACTGTCAGTAGAAATCTTATAGTCCAGGAGGGAGTGGGGTGATAAATTCAGAGTACTGAAAGTAAAAAGAAAAAAGAAGAAAAGCTACTAACCAAGAATTCTGTATACAGCAAAGCTATTCTTCAGAATGAAAGAGAGATAAAGACTTTCCTAGACAAACACAAACTGAGGGAATTCATCACTACCAGAGTCAAACTGTCAAAAATGCTAAAGAGAGTTCTTCAATCTGATAAAAAGGTATACTAACATGATTGTTACTCTAATACTGTAATTGTGGTTTTTAAACCACTTATATTTTTAATACAAACATTAAAAGATGAAACTATTTAAAATAATAATTTATTGAGAGGTAGGCAGTACTTTAAAAGGGGGAATTGTGGGTTGGGCACAGTGGTTCATGCCTGTAATCCCAGCACTTTGGGAGGTTGAGGCTGGTGAAATGTTGGAGCTCAGGAGTCTGAGACCAGCCAGGGCAACATAGTGAAGCCCTATCTCTATCAAAAACACACACACACACACACACACAAAATACCTGGGTGTGGTGGTGTGCATCTGTGGATGAGGTAGGAGGATTGCTTAAGCCTGGGAGGTGGAGGTTACAGTGAATCGAGATTGCACCAATGCATTCCAGCATGGATGATAGTGTGAGACTCTGTCTCAAACAGGCAGGCACACACACACACACACACACACATATGTGAATTATGACATCAAAAATTCAAAGAGTGGAAAGTGTGGAGGGAGACTGAAGTGTTGAAGTGTACAGGTTTTTTGTTTCTTTCTTTTCTTTGCAATCAAAATTAAGTTAGTGTCAGTTTAAAATAACTTGTTATAGCTATAGAATGTTTTTGTAAACCTCATGACAACCACAAAGCAAAAACCTAAAATAGAGAAACCAAAAATAAAAAGCAAGATATCAAAATGTACAAGAAGAAATCACTTAACCACAAAGGAAGACTATAAGAGAAGAAAGGAAGTATGAAACTACAAACTACTAGAAAAAAATAACAAAATAGCAGTAGTAAGTCCTTATCTATCAATAATTACTTTGAATGTAAATGAATTAACTTCTCTAAGTAAAAGACAGAGTGGCTTAATGGATAATAAAATAAGGCCCAACCATACGCTGCTTTCAAGAGATTCACTACACCTGGAAGAATACACATAAACTGAAAGTGAAGGGATGGAAAAGGCTATTCTATGCAAATAGAAACTGAAAATGAGCAGGAGTAGCTATACTGATTAAGAAAACAAATAGATCTTAAACTAACAACTATAAAAAGCAACAAAGGCAGTCATAATATAATGATAAAGGGATCAATACAGCAGGAAGCTATAACAATTATAATATGTATCATTCAATGTAAGAGTTCCTAAATTTATAAAGCAAATATAAATAGACGTAAAGGGAGAGATCGCCTGCAATACAATAGTAATAAGGGATTTCAACACCCCACTTTCAGCAATGGACAGATCATCTAGACAGAAAATCACCAAAGAAACATCAGAGTTTAGCCACACTGTAGACCACATGGACCTAAGATACATTTACAGAGCACTACATATAAGTGCCACAGGACACACATTTTTCTCAAAAGCATGTTTAACATTTTTCAGTATAATCATATATTTAGCAACAAAACAAGTCTTAACAAATTTTGTTAAAATCAAAATTATATCAAGTATTTTTTTTACCACAATGGAATAAAACTAGAAATAAATAACTAGGGAAATATTAAAAACTGTACAAATACAAGGAAATTAAACAACATGCTCCTGAACAACAAAGGGCTCATCAAAAAAATTGAAAAGAGGCTGAGTGCGATGGCTCACATCTGTAATCCCAGCACTTTGGGAGGCTGAGGTGGGCATATCACATGAGGTCAGTATTTCAAGACCAGCCTGGCCAACATAGTGAAACCATATCTCTACTAAAAAAAATAAATGAATAAGCCGGGCGTGGTGGTGAGCACTGGTAATCCCAGTTCCTTGGAGCTTGAGGCAGGAAAATAGCTAGAACCCAGGAGACAGAGGTTGCAGTGAGCTGACACAGCGTCACTACATTCCAGCCTGGGTGATAGAGTGAGACTCCATCTCAAAAAAAAAAAAAAAGAAAAGAAAAACATTTTTGAGAGAAATAAAAATGGAAAAAACATACCAAAAACTATGGGATATTGCAAAAGCAGTTTTAAGAAAGAAGTTTATAGTGATAAACACCGGGATTAAAGCAATAGAAAGTTCTCAAATAAACAACATTGCTCCTCAAGGAACTAGAAAAACAAGAAAAAAACTAAAACCAAAATTAGTAGGAGGGAAGAAAATGGAGCAACAGTAAGCAAAATAGAAACTAAAATAAAATACAAAATATCACTAAAATAGAGGGTGTTTTTTTTTTTTTGAAAGATATAATCAACAAAACTTTAGCTATATTAGCTTAAGGAAGAAAAGAGTTTACTGAAATACACAAAATCAGAGATAAAAAAGGAAACATTACAAGTGATACAACAGAAATACAAAACATCATTATAAAACTATAAATGAAGACATGCCAACAAATTGCAAAATAGAAGAAATAGATAAATGTTTGGACACCTACAAATTACTAAGATTAAATCATTAAGAAATATAAAATTTAAACAGACCAATAATGAATACTGAGATTGATGTAATAATAAAAACTCTTTCATCAAAAAAAAAAAAAAAAAAAGCGAAGGATCTGATGAATTCACTGTTGAATTCTACCGAATATGTAAAGAACTAATACCAATTGTTCTCAAACTAGTACAAAAATTTAGAGGGGCTGGAGCTGAGACTGGACCTCCTCAGGATCCACTGTGGGACAGAAATTAGCAAGCTCCTCATGGAGTTTCAGAGTCCCAGGACAATTTGACTTCTTTTCCTAATTGAATACGCTTTTTTCTTTCTCTTGACTGATTGCCCTAGCCAGAACTTCCAACACTATGTTGAATAGGAGTGGTGAAAGAGGGCATCCCTGTTTTGTGCCCGTTTTCAAAGGGAATGCTTCCAGTTTTTGCCCATTCAGTATGATATTGGGTGTGGGTTTGTCATAAATAGCTCTTATTATTTTGAGATATGTTTCGTCAATACCGAATTTATTGAGAGATTTTAGCATGAAGGGCTGTTGAATTTTGTCAAAGGCCTTTTCTGCATCCATTGAGATAATCATGTGTTTTTTGTCTTTGGTTCTGTTTATATGCTGGATTATGCTTATTGATTTCCATATGTTGAACCAGCCTTGCATCCCAGGGATGAAGCCCACTTGATCATGATGGATAAGCTTTTTGATGTGCTGCTGGATTGGGTTTGCCAGTATTTTACTGAGGATTTTTGCATTGATGTTCATGAGGGATATTGGTCTAAAATTCTCTTTTCTTGTTGTGTCTCTGCCAGGCTTTGGTATCAGGATGATGTTGGCCTCATAAAATGAGTTAGGGAGGATTCCCTCTTTTTCAATTGATTGGAATAGTTTCAGAAGGAAAGGTACCAACTCCTCCTTGTACCTCTGGTAGAATTCAGCTGTGAATCCATCTGGTCCTGGACTTTTTTTGGTTGGTAGGCTATTAATTATTGCCTCAATTTCAGAGCCTGCTATTGGTCTATTCAGGGATTCAACTTCTTCCTGGTTTAGTCTTGGGAGAGTGTATGTGTCCAGGAATTTATCCATTTCTTCTAGGTTTTCTAGTTTATTTGCGTAGAGGTGTTTATAGTATTCTCTGATGGTAGTTTGTATTTCTGTGGGGTCGGTGGTGGTGATATCCCCTTTATCTTTTTTTTATTGCATCTATTTGATTCTTCTCTCTTTTCTTCTTTATTAGTCTTGCTAGTGGTCTATCAATTTTGTTGATCTTTTCAAAAAACAGCTCCTGGAGTCATTGATTTTTTGAAGGGTTTTTTGTGTCTCTATCTCCTTCAGTTCTACTCTGATCTTAGTTATTTCTTGTCTTCTGCTAGCTTTTGAATGTTTGCTCTTGCTTCTCTAGTTCTTTTAATTGTGATGTTAGGGTGTCAATTTTAGATCTTTCCTGCTTTCTCTTGTGGGCATTTAGTGCTATAAATTTCCCTCTACACACTGCTTTAAATGTGTCCCAGAGATTCTGGTATGTTGTATATTTGTTCTTGTTGGTTTCAAAGAACATCTTTCTTTCTGCCTTCATTTTGTTATGTACCCAGTAGCCACTCAGGAGCAGGTTATTCAGTTTCCATGTAGTTGAGTGGTTTTGAGTGAGTTTCTTAGTCCTGAGTTCTAGTTTGATTGCACTGTGGTTTGAGAGACAGCTTGTTACAATTTCTGTTCTTTTACATTTGCTGGGGAGTGCTTTACTTCCAACTATGTCATCCATTTTGGAATAAGTGTGATGTGGTGCTGAGAAGAATGTATATTCTGTTGATTTGTGGTGGAGAGTTCTGTAGATGTCTATTAGGTCCACTTGGTGCAGAGTTGAGTTCAATTCATGGATATCCTTTTTAACTTTCTGTCTCGATGATCTGTCTAATGTTGACAGTGGGTGTTAAAGTCTCCCATTATTATTGTATGGGAGACTAAGTCTCTTTGTAAGTTCCTAAGGACTTGCTTTATGAATCTGGGTGCTCCTCTATTGGGTGCATATAGATTTAGGATAGTTAGCTCTTCTTTTTGAGTTGATCCTTTTACTGTTATTTAATGGCCTTCTTTGTCTCTTTTGATCTTTGTTGGTTTAAAGTCTGTTTTATCAGAGACTAGAATTGTAACCCCTGCCTTTTTTTGTTTTCCATTTGCTTGGTAGATCTTCCTCCATCCCTTTATTTTGAGCCTATGTGTGTCTCTGTATGTGAGATGGGTCTCCTGAATACAGCACACTGATGGGTCTTGACTCTTTTTCCAATTTGCCAGTCTGTGTCTTTTAATTGGACCATTTAGTCCATTTACATTTAAGGTTAAGATTGTTATGTGTGAACTTGATCCTGTCATTGTGATATTAGCGGTTATTTTGTACATTAGTTGATGCAGTTTCTTCCTAGCCTTGATGGTTTTTACATTTTGGCATGTTTTTGCAATGGCTGGTACTGGTTGTTCCTTTCCATGTTTAGTGCTTCCTTCAGGATCTCTTGTAGGGTAGGCCTAGTGGTGACAAAATCTCCAAGCATTTGCTTGTCTGTAAAGGATTTTATTTCACCTTCACTTATGAAACTAAGCTTGGCTGGATATGAAATTCTGGGTTTAAAATTCTTTTCTTTAAGAATGTTGAATATTGGCCCCCACTCTCTTCTGGCTTGTAGAGTTTCTGCCGAGAGATCTGCTGTTGGTCTGATGGGCTTCCCTTTGTGGGTAACTTGACCTTTCTCTCTGGCTGCCCTTAACAGTTTTTCCTTCACTTCAACTTTGGTGAATTTGACAATTATGTGTCTTGGAGTTGCTCTTCTCGAGTAGTATCTTTGTGGCATTCTGTGTATTTACTGAATTTGAATGTTGGCCTGCCTTGCTAGGTTGGGGAAGTTCTCCTGGATGACATCCTGAAGAGTGGTTCCCAGCTTGGTTCCATTCTCCCCGTCACTTTCAGGCACATCAATCAGATGTAGATTTGGTCTTTTCCTATAATCCCATATTTCTTGTAGACTTTGTTCATTTCTTTTTACACCTTTTTCTCTAAACTTCTCTTCTCACTTCATTTCATTCATTTTATCTTCACTCACTGATACTCTTTCTTCCAGTTGATTGAGTCGGTTACTGAAGCTTGTGCATTTGTCATGTAGTTCTCGTATCATGATTTTCATCGCTATCAGTTTGTTTATGGACTTCTCTCCATTGGTTATTCTAGTATTCCATTATTCCATTCTTTTTTCAAGGTTTTTACTTTCTTTGTGCTGAATATGTTGTTCCTCCTTTAGCTCTGAGAAGTTTGATCAACTGAAGCCTTCTTCTCTCAACTCGTCAAAGTCATTCGCCATCCACCTTTCTTCTGTTGCTTGGAATCAACCCAAATGACCATCAGTGACAGACTGGATTAAGAAAATGTGGCACATATACACCATGGAATACTATGTAGCCATAAAAAATGATGAGTTCATGTCCTTTGTAGGGACATGGATGCAGCTGGAAACCATCATTCTCAGCAAACTATCGCAAGAACAGAAAACCGAATACCGCATGTTCTCACTCATAGGTGGGAATTGAACAATGAGATCACTTGGACACAGGAAGGGGAACATCACACACCGGAGCCTATTGTGGGGAGTGGGGAGGGGAGGGAGATAGCGTTAGGAGATATACCTAATGTAAATGATGAGTTAATGGGTGCAGCACACCAACATGGCACATGTATACATATGTAACAAACCTGCACGTTGTGCACATGTACCCTAGAACTTAAAGCATAATAAAAAGCAAAAACAAAAACAAAAAAAAAAAAAGAAGACACAAAAATGGCTATCAGATATATGAAAAAAATGCTGAAAATCATTAATCATCAGGGAAATGCAAATCAGAACCACAATGAGATATAACCACTCTCTATTTTGAATGGGTGTTATCAAAAAGACAAAGATAACAAGTGTTGGTGAGGATGGGGAGAAAGAGGAACACTTACTGTTGATGGAAATGTAAATTACTACAGCCATTATAAAAAAATGTTTGGAGTTTCCTCAAAAAATTAAAAATAAAACTACCAGATGATCTAGCAATCCCACTACTTGGTATATACCCAAAGCAAAGGAAATCCTTAATTTGAAGTGATATCTCCACTCCCACATTTACTGCAGCACTGTTCACAGTAGCTAAGATATGGAATCAACCTAAGTGTCCATCAAAGGATGAATGGATATGATACATATACACATAATGAAATGCTATTTAGCCATAAGAAAAGAATGAAATTCTGTCATTTGTGACAACATGGATGGACCTGGAAGACATTGTGTTAAATGCAATAAGCCAGGCACAGAAAGACAAATTCCACATGATATGACTCATACATGGAATTTTTGAAAGTTCAGCTTATAGAAGTAGAGTAGAATAGTGATTATTAGAGGTTGTGGAAGGGCGGAGAAGGGGTGAACAATTGGTACAAAGTTACAGTTAGACAAGAGTAATACGTTTCAGTGCACTAATGCACAGTTGAATGACTATAGTTAACAATAATGAATATTTCAAAGAGCTAGAAGGGAGAAATATTTATATTGTCATCACAAAAAAAAGATAAATGAGGAAAATTTATGAAAATACTACTTACACTGATTTGTCATTATACAAAGTATCTGTGTATCAAAACATCACACTGTATCCTAAATATATATGTATATATAATTATTATGTCATTTTAAAATTAAAAATTAAAAAAAATTTTTCCTATTTTAAACTCCACCTCTTGCAGGTCTTCCCTGGTTAGATTAAAGAAAATTAACTTTCAAAATCCATAAAATAAAATGAAAAATTAAGAGATCCTTTGGATTGCTAATAAGCATACAAAAAAAAATGTAATATTAAAAACAAAACAACCGCAACATATAGCATAAAACAATGCCTCCAGATAACTTTTATCTTGATAGTTTTGTCTTTGAAAGTCATAACAAGAATTCTGACCTCTTAAAAATATACTCAGCCAAAATATATGATCTTGGTATCATTTTCAAATTACAAACAGTTTAATGCAGTTAATTTGATCTGGTGTTCAAGGGATATTTTTAAAATGGCATCTCAAAAATTTATGTTTACAATGAAAAACACAAAATCAAATATGCATAACTTATTTTTGTTAGAAAAATTCCAAAATGGAGACTGGGTCATTCCAAGATGATTACTTTTAAATTATTTTTTAATATCTTAACATTGTTTTTGAAAGTTTTTATCACGTCTTAACATAAAGAGAAGTAAAAGCTATAAACTCAATTACAAATGCAAGTACATAAAGACCATTTAATCTTGAACCATAATAGCCATTAAAGTATCTAATTTGGGTGTTTTGGGGGATTTATAAATTCTTTATTTCAATATCTTCAGTTTTAAAATGAAAGTAGTTAGCTGGAAAGAGAAAAAGATTGGTTGTTTATTTTTATCCATTAAGCTATTTTAAAGTGTCTAAGATGTTATAAGTGTCTCAGTAAATAAATTATGAAATAAATTAGACATAGCAGTCCCCTCAAGAAGCATACAATTTAGTGAAAAGACAGACATGTACATAAAGCACACTATGCTATGGGAAGTGCCACAGTAGAAGAGCAAGTGCTACGGTTACCAGATTTATGTCAATAAGAGATCCAAAGAATGCTTCATGGGAAGGAAATTTTGAGGTAGTTAATATTGGGCTACAGATGAGAATTCATATTTCTGGGCTATTTATTTGGTCTACTGTTCTTTACGCTAGATACAAAATGTTGCCCTAGTTATAATGATAACTATGGCAGTTTTCTTGGCCCTAGCACTTTGCATTACAATATTTTAAAAGAGTTTCATTCTAATGACAAAGACAGAGGGCTTTTTCCATTAGTTTGCATAAATCAAACAATTACAAGTTATCTTTTACCTAAGCCCTTCTCACATTTTGCATGAATATCTCAGCATAAATTTTGACTTACATGAATATATGTATGTTTAACAGAATGTTGAATGAGAATTTCCCTCCTGACTCATAGCTTTGGCTAAAACCATAATACTGAGAATAGCAGGTAATTATGTGCTAACGATTATCTTTAGGCTCCTCCTTATAGGACTTAAAAAAGATAGCAGAAATTATTCTAGAATCTGTCGAGCTTCATCACTCGCCTCCCAGCTGTATAGAAAAATTCTATAAATATGAAAGACTGTTGAAGAAAACCTTTGACATAGGGGATTATTGGTCTGAGGCAAGGAAGGAGTGTGGCTCTTATTCAACACAGGAAGGAATAGCACTCCCAAGCTGGAAGGTTGGGAGTTAGTTTCCTGAGGTTACTGTAATAAACTCAGTGACTTAAAATAACAGAAATGTATTCTTTCACAGCCCTAGAGGCTAGAAGTCCAAAATTAAGGTGTTGGCAGGGCCATGCTCCCACTGACGTCTTCCTTTCTTTCTTCTCCCCCTCCCAAGTCCCAGAAATATCTTTGTTTGTGGGAGCAGATCTTCATTTTCTGTCTCCATCTTTACAGGATGTTTTCTGCTTTGTTTCTGCTCTCTTCTTCTTGCAAGAACACCAGTCATACTGAATTATTATTAGAACCACCTTAATGAGCTCATCATAACTCGATGACATCCACCAAGACTCCATTTCCAAATAAAGTCATAGTCAACAGTTACCTAAAGTTAGGACTGTTACATTTGGGGTTTGGGAAAGAACACAATTCAACCCATAACAGTTGTCCAGTTGAAATTTTTAACTAAATTTAAAACAACACTTACAATAACATCACATGTTCCTCATATGACAAAACTTTATTTTGAATCAAGGCATTTACATTATTTTCAAATTTTACTTTGATTCTATGAATTCCTGTTCATTACATTGTTTCTGAAAAGGATGGATAAAAGAGAGACTGGTTTTTTCTTAGAACTATTGGGTTGCTATTACAGAATACTGTAGACTGGTTTGCTTATAAACAACAGTAATGTATTTCTCACAGTTCTGGAGTTGAGAAGTCCAAGCTCAAGGAACCAGCAAATTCAGTGTCTAATGACAGACTGCTTCCTGGTTCATCGATGGCCATGCAGTTGTTTCCTCACATGGCAGAAAGGGCCAGGGAGCTGCTATGGTCTGAAAGTTTGTGTCCCCACCTTCCCAATTTCATATGTTAAAACCTAATCACCAATGTGATGTTTTAGAAGTTGGATATTTAGGAGGCGAGTAGTTCATGAAGTCAGAGGCTTCATAAATAGGATTATGTCCTAATAAAAGATGACTGATAACCTATAAAAGAGGCTCCTTCCACCAAGGGAGGATATAACCAGAAGGTGCCACTTGTGAACCAGGAAGTGAATCCTCACCAGACACTAAGTCTGCCAGAGCCCTAATCTTGGCTGGACCTTCCAAGAGTCTTTGACTTCTCGGAGACCTCACAAACTCATCACCTATCAAAGGCCCTGCCTCCTAATACTATCACATTGGGAGCTAGAATTTAAACATATAAATTTTGGGGGGCTGGACACAAACATTCAGTCTGTAGCAGGTTTGTTGGTAATTTTGCAGACTTGACTATGTGTCAGACTGAAAACTCTGTTTAGTTCATCACATATATGTGTTGCCCACTTATCAAACTGTGGCACATGATAGGAGTACAGAGGCCCAACAAATTCACCTCAGCTTATGTTTTCTTTTAAGAAGATGAGAAGGAGGCCAGGCGCGTTGGCTCACGCCTGTAATACCAGCACTTTGGGAGGCTGAGACAGGCAGATCACAAGGTCAGGAGATTGACCTGGCTAACACGGTGAAACCCCATCTCTACTAAAAAAAATACAAAAATTAGCCGGGTTTGGTGGCAGGCGCCTCTAGTCCCAGCTACTTGGGAGGCTGAGGCAGGAGAATGGCATAAACCCAGGAGGCGGAGCTTGCAGTGAGCGGAGATCACGCCCTGCACTCCAGCCTAGGCGACAGAATGAGGCAATGTCTCAAAAAAAAGTAAATAAATTTAAAAAAAAAATGAGAAGGAGAAAGAGAAGAATGAGTAGGAGAAAATAATCTAGAATAGTTACTAAACCAGATTCTCCCTAACCATCTAATGTAAATGGTAACCATGCCCTTACCCAGTCACTGGCCTACACTTGTTGCATGTCTCATTCTTCCATATTATATATTTCCATTATCTGTTACGTGGTCAGTTTTCTCTGTTTAAATTTTCATGTTATTTATCTCCTTGATTGCATTCTTCACCCTCTGTAGATGTAGATTCATCCCATTCTTCAATATTGTCTAATTTAATGTTTACTCTAATTTAAAATATTTATAGAAATTAGCACTAATAAAGTAGCTATACGTCCCTTTTTTGCTTGAGATTCTCCAATGATGTTTTCTTTAAAACTCATTAATACATAAATAAAATATGATTTTATAATTAATAATCCATAAGAAAAGTGTAAGCTTTTTCTTAGAGATCTTCAGGGATAGGTCCACTTTCACATTCTTTTATCCATTTCAAAATAAATGTTTCTAATGACTTCTGAGAATCTCTTCCCTTAACACATATTACTATTGTCCATGATCTCTTTAGATTTAAGCACAGAATTTTTACCTGCATCAGTTTTAAGTGAGCAGATTATCTTTCTGAATTCTGTTTCAGAATGTTACTCGATAACCTGAGTCAACTGTGCATAGCTCTGCATATTGACCAAAGCTTTGGTGAACATAGTGGAGCTAACAATGATTTTGTTTATTCTGTAGCCACAGATATGTATACAATTTTAAAGTGAAGGTATTTGTCCTGGCTTATTTGCTTCTAAGATCTCAAATACATGCACTAGTAAAAAGATACTTTTTGTTCAATTTATCACACTCCATATAAGTTAAAATATCTACTTGACAGAGTATTCAATTGTAGAAAGCTAAAGATATAAGAAATAATTTTTTAATGGGTCAAAATATCCACAGGTTTATGACTGTTACTTTAATACACAATTATGATGTTATTAGATTACTGTACAACCAACAAATCTATATTATAGAAATCTATATATACAGACATAGAAAAACCTTAATAATACACTAATAAGTGAAAAAATTCTTTAGAACATATAGTTATTGAATGCTGTCTTAGTCTGTGTAGACTGCTATAACAAATAACTATAGTAGTTTATAAACAAGAAAATTTTATTTTTTACAGTTATGGAGGTTTGGAAGTCCAAGATCAAGATGCCAGTAAATTTCACGTCTGGTGAGGATTCACTTACTGGTTTAATGACAACTGTCTTTTCACTGTGTTCTCATGTGAAAGCGGTAAACAAGCTCCCTTGTGGGGAGGGGGCTCTTTTAAAAGGGCACTAATCACATTCATGATGGCTCCACCACCCTCATTACCTAATCATCTCCCAAAGACCTCACCTACAAACACCATCATCGTGAGGGTCGGGATTTCAATATATGAATTGTGGGGGTGGGAAACATAAACATTTAAAAAATAGTAAATGCTATATTTTTCCTATATTTTATGAGCAGAATTATAGAGACACACACACCAACATAAAACAAAACATCTTTACACATTGCATTAATCCGTTTTCACACTGCTGATAAAGACACACCTGAGAGTGGATAATTTATTAAGAAAAAGAGGTATAATGGAATCACAGTTCCACGTGGCTGGGGAGCCCTCACAATCATGGCGGAAGGTGAAAGGTACATCTTACATGGCAGTAGGCAAGAGAGAATGACAGTCAAGCAAAAAGGGAAACCACTTATAAAACCATCAGATCTTATGAGACTTATTCACTACCATGAGAACAGTATGGAGGAAACCACCCCCATCATTCAGTTGTCTCCCACCGGGTGCCTCCCACAACATGTGGGAAATATAGGAGCTACAATTCAAGATGAGATTTGGGTGGGGACACAGTCAAACCATATCATTCCACTCCTGGCCCTTCCCAAATCTCATGTCCTCACATTTCAAAACCAATCATGTCTTCCCAGAAGTCCTCTGAAGTCTTAAATCATTCCAGCATTAACTGAAAAACCCACACTCCAAAGTCTCATCTGAGACAAAACAAGTCCCTTCTGCCTATGAACCTGTAAAATCAAAATCAAGTTATTACTTCCTAGATAAAATGAGGGAACAGGCATTGGAAAAATACATTCATTCCAAATGGGAGAAATTGGCCAAAACAGAGGGGCTAAGGCCCCATGCAAGTCTATAATCCAGTAAGGCATCAAAGCTTAAAGCTCCAAAATGAGCTCCTTTGACTCCACGTCTCACATCCAGGTCATGCTGATGCAAAAGGTGGGTTCCCATGGTCTCGGGCAGTTCTGCCCCTGTGGCTTTGCAGGGTACAGCCCCCCTCCTGGCTGCTTTTACAGGCTAGTGTTAAGTGTCTATAGCTTTTCCAGGCACACAGTTCAAGCTGTGGGTGGATCTACCTTTCTGGGGTCTGGAGGACTGTGGCCCTCCTCTCACAGTTCCACTAGGCAGTGCCTCACTGGGGACCCTGTGTGGGGACTTCAACCCCACATTTCCCTTTCACACTGCCCTGGCAGAGATTCTCCATGAAGGTCCAGACCTGGTAGAAAACTTCTGCCTATTCATCCAGGCATTTCCATATATCCTCTGAAATCTAGGTGTAGGTTCCCAAACCTCAATTCTTGACTTCTGTGCACCTGCAGGCTCAACACCATGTGGAAGCTACCAAGGCTTGGGTCTTGCACCCTTTGTAGTCACCGCCCAGTACCTTGGCCCTTTTTAGCCATGGCTAGAGCAACTCGGATGCAGGGCACCATGTCCCGAGACTGCACAGAGCAGAGAGCCCTGGGCCCGTAGCATGAAACCATTTTTTCCTTCCAGGCCTCTGAGCCTGTCATGGGAGGGGGTGTCACAAAGGTCTCTGACATGCCCTGGAGACATTTTACCCATCATCTCAGTGATTAACATTTAGCTCCTTGTTACTTATGTAAATTTCTACAGGTGGCTTGAATTTCTCCTCAGAAAATGAGCTTTTCTTTTCTATCACATCATCAGGCTGCAAATTTTCTGAACTTTAATGTTCTGTTTCCCTTTTAAAACTGCATGCTTTTAACAGCACCCAAGTCACCTCTTGAATGCTTTGCTGCTTAGAAATTTCTTCTGCCAGATACCCTAAATCATCTCCCTCAAGTTCAACGTTCCACCAATCTCTAGGACAGCGGCAAAATGCTGCCAGTCTCTTTGCTAAAATGTGGCAAGAGTCACCTTTATTCTAGTTCTCAACAAGTTCCTTATTCTCCATCTGAGACTAACTCAACCTGGGTTTCATTGTCCTTGGCATTATCAGCATTTTGGTCAAAGCCATTCAACAAGTCTCCAGGAAGTTCCAGACTTTTCCACATTTACCTGTCTTCTTCTGAGCACTCCAAACTGTTCCAACTGCTGCCTGTTACCCAGTTCAAAAGTCCCTTCCATATTTTCAGGTATCTTCACAGCGGTGCCCCACTCTGCTGTTACCAATTTACTGTATTAGTCTATTTGCTGCTTGTCAATATCATGTCAATGATTAGTCAATATCATGCTGCTGATAAAGACATACCCAAGACTGTGTAATTAAAAAAAAATTTAAAAAGACGTTTAGTGGACTCATAGTTCCATGTGGCCAGGGAGACATCACAATCATAGCGGAAGGCAAAAGGTGCATCTTGCATGGCAGCAGGCAAGAGAGAATAAGAGCCAAGTAGAAAGGGAAACCCCTTATAAAACCACTGGATCTCATGAGACTTATTTACTACCATGAAAACAGTATGGGAGAAACTGCCCCCATGACTCAATTACCTGTCACTGGGTCCCTCCCACAACATGTGAGAATTATGAGAGCTACAATTCAAGATGAGATGTGGGTGGAGACACAGCCAAACCATATCACAAATATACCTCAAATTTGTAATAGTAATTATTATTAGGGAGTAAAATTATGGATGATTGGCTTTATTTCTCTGCATGTTTTCTGAATTTTCTGATATAAGCATGAACTACTTTCTTTTTTCTTTTCTTTTTTTTTTTTGAGATGAAGTCTCACTCTGTCACCCAGGTGGGAGTGAAGTGGTGCGATCTCAGCTCACTGCAGCCTCCACCTCCCGGGTTCAAGCAATTCTCTGCCTCAGCCTCCCTAGTAGCTGGGATTACAGGTGCCCGCCACCACAGCTGGCTAGTTTTTGTATTTTTAGTAGAGAAGGGGTTTCACCATCTTGGCCAGGCTGGTCTTGAACTCCTGACCTCGTGATCCACCTGCCTCGGCCTCTCAAAATGCTGGGATTACAAGTGTGAACCATTGCGCCCAGCCAGCATGAACTACTTTCTAACTGGAAAATATATTATTTACACGTATGTATGTGTATGTGTGTTTAATCTCTTTTTCCTCAAATAATTTTTATAGATATTTTGCACTGAGTAAATATTAAACCACAAATAAAAATTAATAATCTCATTTCTTATTATATTGCAAGCTGAATTTCTGCTAAAATATGATCCTTAATTTTTAAATGCTGATTAACACAAATAATTGACTTCAGTGTTACCACAGACGTCAAAGTGAGAGGGCAAGGACCTTATTCTGTAGTTAAGTTTTTCTAACACAATATAATTGTCATGGATAAAGCAATTTTCGTTTTAAATGCTTAAAAATATTTTAACATCACCCATGCCATAGCTTTGCTTGGAAAGAAGCCTTAGCCTGTAATAGCTGAGGTAAAAGTTGTGTTTGTTTACTTCTTCAAGGGAAACAGAATACCACCGAGATAATGTATTAGGCAATTTTAACAATTGACAATTGGAAAATTAGGCAATTTAACAGTATGATTCACTAACTACTACTCCTGGAGAAGAATAATTTATCTTGCCGTATTTTGTAAAATACTGAGAGCTAGTTTGGGTATCAAAGTTGATGATGATCATGACTACAGATAAACTGTAGTAATAAATTCAATTCAATTCAGCAAATCCTCAGGAATAACTACATTGCTTTGCTAGGCTATGAGCCTAGTTATACACAGTGCCAGCTCTAAAGACAATTCCTATGTAAACTCTGGATTCCAACACTTCATATCTCTGTGACATTGGACAGGACAGGTTACATAACCTCTTTCTGCCTTAATTTCCTCAGGTGTAAAATGGGGATTATAACTACTTCATAGGATTAAGTAAATTGGAAGCACGAGGGCCCATGCACGTTTTAGCAACAAAGTTGAAAAATGTCATCTTCTCAAATGCAGAAAGTGTGCTCTTTATACCAACCCCATCTGAAAAGGTGATAATTTGTAGACAAGCTTATAAGTATCTCAAGGTAGTCTCAAATTGATCTTTTAAGAAAAAAGTCTTTCCATATTTAATCAAGAAAGCCAGGACACCAGTGTGTTTATCATTCTATCATTATAATGTTAAGATGTTAAGGTAATGCTTGTGTATTTTTTTGATAAGCAGAATTAAAGAAAATTATGTCATTGTATCTGTAACAAATGTATGGATCACTATTAAACTGGAAGTGTATAAACAATACATAATTTTATTTTTCTCTCATCATTACCTTCAAACATCTGCAGTTAAACCTCTCTTCACTGTCTGTCCTTTAAAGATTTCTTGGGTAAATTCCATGATTCTCTGACCAGTTTTAGGTTTCAAATTTCAGTGCACTCTACTCCAGTTTAAAACCTCAAGCTCTTATTCACATTATTGCTCAGATCCTCCCCTTTCCCCATGGTTGTGACCTGGTTCAGAAGGAATCTGAAAGGGAGTGTGGGCATGGTCAGCTCTTCCATATCCCCCTTCTCTTCCTCGACTGGGTCCATTTGCCCAAGGGTTTTGAAGACTAGGATTAGTGTTTAGAGCAAAGTGGGCAGAGACGTTTTACTTAATCAGTTTTATGATAGTTCTCTCCTGCCTTTCATGGCTTCTCTAGCTAATCTGAACTCTTTGTGCCTCTGAGTGGCAGGAATACCACTAGCGCTCTCTTGGGCCACGCGTGCTGGAGGAGGGGAAGTCAGGTGATAAAATGCTCTAATTTCTTCCATGTCAACTTGACTTTCATCCTCAATACATAATGGATATCCCAGTGTTTGACTCCTTTTATCTGTCTACCTCATCAGCTCCCTCTAGTTCTAGCATGTCCCCTGTTAGTTCTGCCCAGAGGGCAGAACATCAAGTCTATTGTGTGAAAAGAAGCTCATCCAGGAAGTGAGTTGCCAATGTCACCTTCTTTCATGTTTCCCTAATCTCTTCTACTGATTCCTCTGGAGCTTTTCCCCATTTGGCTTGTCAGGAGGAGAGGAAAAGGAGGAAGAATATATTTTCTCTGTGGAAGACTCAGGATTCTTTGAATGCGACAAACTTGCATCATATATTTTTGGTGATTGGAAGGGAATATAAGGATGCAGGAGTGGTGGAGAGTAGCAAAGCTGACTTGGCTACTTTTTTTTTTTTTTTTTGAGACAGAGTCTTGCTCTGTTGTCCAGGCTGGAGTGCAGTGGCAAAATCTCGATTCACTGCAACCTCCGCCTCCTTGGTTCACACCATTCTCCTGCCTCATCCTCTCAAGTAGCTTGGACTACAGGCACCCGCCACCAAGCCTGACTAATTTTTGTAGTTTTAGTAGAGATGGGGTTTCAACATACTGGCCAGGCTGGTCTTGAAACTCCTGACCTTGTGATCCGCCCGCCTCGGCCTCCCAAAGTGCTGGGATTATAGGCTTGAGTCACCGCGCCTGGCCTTGGCTGCTTTTTAATAAGCCCTGGACAAAGTTCTAAACTCCACTGCTCTCAGCTCTACTTTGAATAGGGTTGTGATAGGCAGAAGAATGGCTCCCAAAGATATCTATCCCTGGAAACTTCAAATATGTTAAGTTACACACTAAAGGGAAATTAAGGAAGCAGATGAATTTATGGCTGCTAATCAGCTTACTTTAAGACAGAGATATTATCTTGATGTATAATCACCTGGGTCCAATGTAATCACAAGGGTCCTAAAACGTGAATGACAGAGGCAGAAGGGTCAATATCAGAGTCATATGATGTGAGAAAAGCCATTGCTGGCTTTGAAGGTGGAAATGGACGACAGACCAAGGAATTCAGGCAGCCCATGAAATCTGCACAAGGCAAAGAAACTAAGGAAATGGATTTTCTCTTAGTGCATTCAGAAGGAATGCAGCCCTGCAGACACCTTGATTTTATCCCAGTGAGACCTATTTTGCATGTCTGACCTCAAGAACTGTGAAATTTGAAGACTGTATTGTCTTAAGCCATCAAGTTTGTGGTAATTTGTTTCAGCAGCAATAGAAGGCTAATACAGAGTTCACACTATCAATTTATTCACAAAAGGAAAAAATCTCTCTCTTTTCTTTTTCATGACTAAGAGAGACCACATCCTGCTTTGTTAACGTAAATTTGTTGCTTTACTTTGAAAGTGTATTCTGGTTGTATCATGTAGTATATTGAGCTCTCCATTCAGATTTAACACACTTTGTTCCAAGGCTATAATTTTACAGTAGTGTTTTCATTTGCCTATTCTTCATGTCTCAGATAAATAAAATCATACAGTATATAGCCTTCTGTGACTGACTGCTTTCACTTAACATTTTATATATATGTATATATACATATATGAGGGCATATATCTCTTAATACTCAATGGTAAGCAATTAAGTTAAAAAATGGGCTAAAGACATGAACAAACATTTTATCAAACAGAATGTATAGATGGTAACTGAGTACATGAAAAGCTATTCAATATTATCATTCATCAGAAAAATAAAAACTAAAATGACAATGAAATATCACTATATACTTACCTGAAGGGTCAAAAAGATAGTGATAATACCAAATGCTGTCACTGATGAAGAAAAATTAGATTACTCATATCTTGGTAGTGAGTATGCAAAACAGTACAATGGTTCATTAAGTCAATTTGGCATTTTCCTAAAAATATCAACGTGCAGCTACCAAACTTTCCAACAATTGCACTTCTGAGCATTTATCTCAGAGAAATGAAAACCTATGTCCATAGAGAAATCCGTATATGAGTATTTATAGTGGCATTATTTGTGATAGTCAAAAACCAGAACCAACTCAGATGTCACTCAATGGGTGAATGGTTAAACAAACTATGGGACATCCATTCAATGAATACTACTCAGTAATGAAACGGAACAAACTATTGGTACACACAACAACCTGTGTACATTGCCAAATTATTATGTTGAATGAGAAAAGCCAACCCCAAAAGGTTACATATTCTATAATTCCATTTATATAACATTTTTGAAATAGCACAATTATAGAAATGGAAGCAAGATAAGTGGTTGTCAGGATTAAGAATGCAGGAGGGTGGAAGGTAGGTGAGTATGGTTATAAACTGGCACCATTAGGAGTCTTTGTTATGAGGAAATTATTCTTTCTTTATTTTATTTTATTTTATTTTATTTTATTTTATTTTATTTTATTGAGAAAGAGTCTTGCTCTGTCACCCAGGCTGGAGTGCAATAGTGCAATATCAGCTCATTGCAACATCCACCTCCCAGGTTCAAGCAATTCTCCTGCCTCAGCCTCCTGAGTAGCTGGGATTACAGGTGCCCACCACCACACCCAGCTAATTTTTGTATTTTTACTAGAGATGGAGTTTCACCATCTTGGTCAGGCTGATCTTGAACTCCTGACCTCAGGTGATCCACCTGCCTCAGCCTCCCAAAGTGCTGTATTCTATATCTTGACTGTGATTGAAGATGCACAAACCTACACTTGATAAAAATGTATATAATTAAATACATATACACACACGTGACTACAAGCACAGCTGAAAAAATCTGAATAAGATAGCTGAATTGTATCAATATCAATCACCAGTTTGCAGTATGGCATTATAGTTTTACATGATAGTAACACTTGGGGAAACTGGGTAAAGAGTATCTCTCAGTATTATTTCTTAAAACTGCATGTAAATCTATAATTATTAAAATTTCAATTAAAATAAAAAAGTGTAAAAAAACTGTTTTATATCACTTGTGCATATCATTTCTCTTAGTCTGTTGCATTTCTGTAAAGGAATACCAGAGAGTAGGCAATTTATAAAGAAAAAAACGTTCATTTGGGCTGAGCACAGTGGCTCACGCCTGTAATCCAAGAACTTTGGGAGGCCTAGGTGGATGGATCATGAGGTCAAGAGATCAAGACCATCCTGGCCAACACAGTGAAACCCCATCTGTACTTAAAAATACAAATATTCTGAGATCCGGCCACTGCACTCCAGCCTGGGCGACAGAGCGAGACTCCGTCTCAAAAAAAAAAAAAAAAAAAATACAAATATTAACTGGGCATGGTGGCGCATGCCTGTAGTCCTAGCTACTCGGGAGGCTGAGACAGGAGAATTGCTTGAACCCAGGAAGTGGAGGTTGCAGTGAACCAAGATCGTGCCACTGCACTCTAGCCTGGCACAAGAGTGAGACTCAGTCTAAAAAAAAAAGAAAAAAGAAAGAAAAAGAATAAGATTCATTTGGCTCATGGTTCTGTTAGCTAGAAGACTCAGCATCTGGTGAAAGCCTCAGGCTGCTTCCACTCATGGTAGGAGGAGAAAGGGAACCAACATGAGCAAAGATCACATTGCAAGAGAGGAAACAAGAGAGAAGAAGGCTCCAGACTCTTTTTAACAACCTTCTCTCCCGGGACAAAATAGAGAGAGGACTCACTTTGCTACCCCACCTCCCCACCATGCCAGGGAGGGCATTAATCTACTCATGAGTTAGGCCACACGTCCCCTCCAACATTGGGGAACAAATTTCAACATGAGATTTGGAGGGGACAAATATTCAAACTATAGCGTCACTCAACAGCCATATTTTAAAATTCACTTATTAAATTATTTCATTGGGCACCATCTGAGCTGGGGGGTGGGTCTTTCTATGTCTCAGTTGCTTGTGACTACTGGGACCCAGCAACTGAATGACTTTACAAATGACAGAATAAGAAAACCTCAACTCACATTCTCAAAATTACTGAAAGAAAGGCATTTGAAGATCACTTTTATTAGCATTCTCATTGGAGAGAGTAGAGACAAACACATACCTCAGAGGGTTGTTAAAAATAATAAACAAATATGCTATGCGTTATTTATTTTAACACACCTAACTCTTGGACATTCATCAGTCCTACTGGTGCCACAGTGTTACTGTCCTTTCACTGAGTTTAGCAGGTGAATTCACATTTGTAAGACAGTCTATTCATTGTTAAATACTTTACATTTGCCAAGATCTCTAACATCAAGGAGAGTTGCTCTCCTATTTTCATCAATGTAGCTAAAAAACATATTGCACTGCAGATGTAAAAAGGTCAAATAGCATTATAATGATCTGTCGGAAGAATCTATGCATATATCTGTGGTTGATACAAGGCTTTAAAATGTTCATTCTGTGACTCTGCTATAATTTTGAATTTTGATGCTTTCATATAGCTTTTTTTCCATGCACCTTTTCTAGGTGTATTTAAATTGAAAAATGCCTCTTTACATAACAGCATAATGCTAGATTATCAGTACAGACAAATGGAACTTGCACATCAGAATCTGGATGTCTTAATCCCCTAGTTCTACTACCACCATTACAAATACAAATAATTCCTACAAGAAAAAAAATATATATGTAATGTTCATACTCTGATGTGGGGCAGGAAGAAAATGAAGTAAATTAGTGGTGTGAGGGAGGTGTCAATTCAGGTTCATTATCTGTAATGAATGAATCCAGCAGTTATTAGTGCCTGCTCTGTGCCAGGAGCTATTCACACCCATCTATTTTAATTCTCACCAAAGTTCCCCAAGTTGTTTAGAATTTTCCCTCTGTTATAAGACCAGTAAACTGAGACAGACTTTCAGCAGTTAAATTGCATTTCTGTCTCCAATATTACTCTATGAGTTTACGAATTCTTAGAGAAAGAAGTTACCTGTGACCTGATAAGCAAGAATACCTTGACACTTGTTTCTGTCTGGTTATAATTAGACAAGTTACTGAGCTCTAAATATCAATAATGTTGCTGCTATCAAGTTTTATACTTCCAAGTACAAAAGGTTCTTGTTATTCGAAACCAGACTAAGACACTGAACCATAAGTCTGAGGATTGGTAAAAATGGAGACTCAGATACAAGGTTTGCTTTCATTTTTATTTAATACAGATCAACAAACAGTGCAAAGGAAATGAACCAGACAATGATAGAAATGAATGGAAGCAGCTCTCCAACACTTACCTAGTTTCTAGTTACCTAGACACTGGTCTCTCACAAAGTGCATCCAAATTTCAGGGGCCAATGCAACCTGATAGGATAATCATCCTGCCAGATTAGAGTTAGTCAGCCCTCTGGTGAAATGGTTTGGCTCTGTAACCCCACCTAAATCTCATTTCGAATTGTAATCCCCACTTGTCAGGGGAGGAACCTGGTAGGAGGTGATTGGATCATGGGGGGCAGTTTTCCCCATGCTGTTCTCATAATAGTGAGTTCTCACAAGAGCTGATGCTTTTAAAGTGTGACACTTTCCCACTTCAATTTCTCTCTCTCTCTCGCCACCATGTAAGATATGCCTTGCTTCCCCTCACCTTCTGCCATGACTGTAAGATTCCTGAGGCTTCTCCACCCATGAGGCACTGCATCAATTAAACCCCTTTTGTTTGTAAATTACCCAGTCTCAGGTAGTTCTTTATAGCAGTGTGAAAACAAACTAATACATGTGGATTCCCTGCTTTATATACCATTAGTCTGAAAGGGCCAAGTCAGCATTCAGGAATTTGCCTAACTGATATAAGCTATTTTAATTCCCCACTCGGTCTCTTACTGTGTCACTGGCACCAGCACATCTGGCCATGACAAAATTTGCAGTTGCTTATGTTTCCTTCAATACACAAAGGTGTGGCTATTTGAAAATATTCCTGCCTTCTCAATTTTCTGACATTTCTTCCCCTAGAACTGCTTCAACAAATAGAGTACAGTAGCAGTGAGGAATGAGTTATGAAAGGTGATGCAGCTTCTATCTTGTTTGTTGAAACACTTGTACTTGGAGCCTTGTACCACTCTCTAAGATGCTTGAGTACCTTAAGGCCACCATGCTGTGAGGAAGCCAAATCATACAGAGAAGACTGTAAGAGTATAGCCGAAAATGCTTGGCTTCAACTCTTTACATGTTGGCTACAGATCTGTAAGAAGAAAACCTCCAGATAATTCTAACCCCTAACTCTTGAGTCACCCCACCTTTCAGCTCTTTTCGGCTGAGGCCCCAGAGACCATAGAGCACAGTCTAGCAGTCCTCTTATACCCTGTCCAAATTCTTAATCCGCAAAATTCTTGAGTGTAAAAAAGGCTCAATTCTTGATTTAAGCCACTAAGTTGTGTTGGCATGGTGTCAAACAGCAATAGTAAGTACAACAAAGGGTCAGACACTAATCACTTTTTTCAGTGCACCCTTTGGAATGTATAGAACTTAAAACTCAGTGTAAGGTAGTGGATTACTGTTTTTAAATGTCATTGTTTTTAACTTCATGCCTATTTATCTGGCTCTTATAGAATTTGTTTGTGTGTATACCATAAGTATAATTTAAGGATTTCTGAGAGCTTTATGTAAAAAGTGACCTTAACAAAAGTGCTATCAAAAAAATATTTAAACTATAAGAATATGTGAATAACATCTTGATTCTGCTTGTATTCCCAAAGATAATTTGGGAGAGATTTTAGTTAGGATTTAATTTTGCTACTTGGGAAAGAAAACTGAAGTCAAGAGTGGCTTAAATGCATAAGATTTTATCCAAATCACTTAACAGTCTCAGATGTAGGGGTCAGACAACACACCTAAGTTTGAGCCATGTGTCACTAAAAATATACAGGCTTTTCTCAGCTTTCTAACCAATCCATTTCTAGGGTTTGTCTCTCTTCTACATGATCCAAAATGACTGCTGTTCCTCCACCATATGTTCATAAGAATCAGGAAAGAGAAGGAGTGTTCCCGGACCAAACTGAGGGTCGGGCTGCTATTTCTTGTGGCCCAATAACAAGATGCAGATAAACTGGGGAGGAAGACAATTTTTTTTTTTTTTTTGAAACAGAGTTTCACTCTGTTGCCCAGGCTAGAGTGCAGTGGCACGACCTCCACTCACTGCAGGCTCCGCCTTGCAGGTTCATGCCATTCTCCTGCCTCAGCCTCCCAAGTAGCCAGGACTACAGGTGTGCACCACCATGCCTACCTAATTTTTTGTATTTTTAGTAGAGATGGGGTTTCACCGTGTTAGCCAGGATGGTCTCGATTTCCTGACCTCGTGATCCACCCGCCTTGGCCTCCGAAAGTGCTGGGATTACAGGCGTGAGCCACCACGCCAGGCTGAGAATTATTTTTCTTTTTAATTTCTGTAACTGGTTACAGGGAGAAGGCCTGGAGATTATCACCAGATGAACTCAAAATTACAAGTTTTCCAGAGCTTATGTAGCTTCTAAGCTATATGTCTACATTTAAGTGTGCATTCATCTAAAGACATAAATGATTAACTTTTTTGAATCTATGACTGAGACCTCAGTCTTGGAGACCTTCCTCTGGAGCCTCAGTAAATTTACTTAAACTAAATGGGTCCAGATACTGGGGTGATTACCCTTATCTTGTCTCCTGCTAATTCATGTAGGTTTAGAGAGTTCTTCAGATCCCCAATAAAACTTGTTTAATCTTAAATGGGTCCTGTTAAGAATTTATTTGTTGTTTTGTCATGCTTTAAGGCCCAGGAAAGACGTAGGCAAAACTCTTGATGGTTTTTTTTTTTTTTTTTTTACATTCCAGCCTGTGTATTAGGACACCGGCTCTTTCAGCTTCTAATATTTAACTTAACCCCCTCAGTTAGTACTTAAACTCTTGTTATGGAGGCCTGCATTAGTGACACCTGGCCTGCCACAGGAGTAGGTCAAGTACTGGTCTAGCATACTCTTAGGAAGTTGAACACTGTATTCCTATTTTTATATTCCTCAGAACTAACATGGCCACACTCAACTGGACGGACATCTGAGAAATTGAGTATGTTTAGGGAAGAAATTTGCCCAGTTAACATTCAGAAGTTCTGTTACTAAGGACAAAGTGGAGAATGGATTTTGTAGTACTACTAGAATTCTCCTCCACAGAGTGGATGCATTGAAAAGTGTTTCAATTTAATATATGTTTCAGAGAAGAGAAAACATTAATGCATAGAAAGGAAGCACCTACACCGTGTTAGAGACTACATTTTTACCTTAACCTGTGATGTAGAAGTTATTGGTCTCATTTTATAGAACAGTTATATATTCATCAAAGTTAAAAAACATGCCCAGTTTTTATTGCAATAAGTAGCAGAGTCATAGTTCTAAGCTAAGAAGGCTTTCTGACAGCAAATCTCATTTTCCTTGAGAGAGAGAACTCTGGAGAGTGATATGGGCAGTGACCTTGAAGAAAGGAATGTATATTTTGCTGGTATTGAGCTACCAACCATTCACCATGATGATTGATAATGAAGATGATGATGATGGTGATGCTAACTTCTATTGAATGTTGCCTGTAGGAATTCCTTTAAAATAACTGTTTAAAACTTCGGGTTTTAAAACTTTGGGTTTCTTTCTAAAGAATAGGACCATGATTTTGTTCAAATATTTAAAATGATTGTCAACGATTCCTCTTTTAGTGCTATAAACCTTCTTTGACCTTGCACACAGTTGCATTCTCAGTAACTTATCTTGACTGAATTGAAGAAAAAGGTTTTGTATTTTTAGTTGTTTCAGTTCTTCTGAAGATGAAGCTCTTTATTCAGCTTGCTAAACTGGAAAATAATTCAAATGTCAAATATTAATGTTATAAGGAGTTCTGTGACCTTTTAAATTTCTCTGATGTACTTTGGAAATTGTTATTTCCAATATCTTACACTTGGCTGTGCATGGGTTTATTCTTCGTTAAAAAGTAAACTATTTCACGTGCCTGAGAAATTTTTGAAGGCTGGTGCTACCCAACATGTTTGGAATATATAAAATTATTGTCTTTAAAGCAGCATAGTCCTTAAAATCCGTAAAGCTTGCAATAATAGTTCTAAGAAAATATTCAGCGACCAGATTAACACCCTTGTGAAGTAACAGCATAAATAGAGTAAGACCAGTTAAGAACACTGCTCCAAAGTGGGCTGTGCTTTCAGGAAACGAGATATCATAACAAAGATTCAAACAAATTTGGAAACAGTGCCTGAAGGAGGCCTATTAGTACTAATGTCATTAAACTACAACGTATTTTCTAGATTTAATATTTTTTGTTGGTTTCTTTAATTTCCTACTTGCTTTCTCAATTCTTCAAGTAAATCCAGGGTTAAGTAGCAACATTATTTCAAGGCAAGAAACAGCTGCATTTTCCCTAGTGTCTCAAAAGCAGTAAAGCTGAGGATAATAGCTTCTGTTAGATTTCTTTATAGGAAATCTTAAATCACGAATCTCTTGGTTTTACAAGATAAGTATGTTAAAAAAATGAAAATAAAAATCTGTATGTGTTTAAATAATTAAATATAAATTTATATTGTCCATAGAAATATCTAATCATATATGTTTCTATATTCCTAAGTCTTTAAACTCAAACTATTTCAGTAGGTGGTAAAGTGCTGTGTGTTGCTAAAATGTATGCTATAAGTTTTGAACTCACAATCTCAGTGAGGTATATTATAAAATCTTGAGTCTGAGATTTTATAATAAATTATAGTAAAGTATCTACTAGTATCTTTATCTGTTAATATATCTATATCTGCTATTTTCCTCTTCTCCA
The DNA here is from genome assembly GCF_003255815.1 of Theropithecus gelada. Lineage (NCBI taxonomy): Eukaryota > Metazoa > Chordata > Mammalia > Primates > Cercopithecidae > Theropithecus > Theropithecus gelada. Next base: position 45,023,711 of record NC_037673.1, on the reverse strand, counting down.
AATTGTGGTTTCTTTTCAAATCAAAGTATTTATAAGTCAACGAGACAGAAAAATTTCCAATCTTATAAATTAGAATTCATTTTAAATACGCAGCTGCTTGTGTCATGCACATGGTTTTATTTGTCATCCATGTTGGATAGTTCCAGTACTAGAATTAAGATTTTAGTCATTCAGATGCCCCATGGAGAAGACTGACTGTAACTTCCATAACCAATCAGTTACATTCTTAGTTCTGAACATTTCAAATGTGAAATAAAAGAAAGAATACATTTTGAAGCATAATACATAATTCTATATGTTATTGTTTGTTAGATTAAGACTAACTACAATAATTTGATGCATTAAACTTTGTGATGATTTAACATTTCTTAAAGAAGCTAATTCCCAAAAATTAAAGTGTCATCCTCAGATATTGCCTCATGCTGTAAAAAATAATAAAACAATTACATTATTTACAAATCATGACATGAGGCCTGATGAAATGGTCTGGGCTTGAAGCAGGCATGCTATGTCCTCTGTCTCTCCTCGTTTATCTTTGTTATATAGTCTTGGAATGAGTTAGGTGGCTGCCAATAGTCCAAAGCTAAAAACAGTTTTCAGCAAACCATTCAGGCGAAAGACTGGAAATGGAATATGTATAAAGAATGTGAGGGCAAAGGATTTAGCAGAAGAATTGCTGAAGACACAATATCTGAAATTTGAATGGCTAAATGTGTGACATAAGCAATTTTCAAGCATGTTAATTTCAGTTCATTTTCATTTTGCCTGGACAGGGTATTCAACATATAAGCGATCAGTCCTCCAATATCCATCACAATCTAAAAATTAGATCTTGATCATTTTATCTTTTATCTTTTTGTGACATTTTCTATTTTAAACAGATTTATCTTTAGCTGATTTGGATGTTTGTTTTGTTTCCTATTATTGACAATATTAAATTATTTCGTGAAGGAAGCTTTTAAAAAAATGACAAACCTTTTACTTGTTAAGTTTCATTTATTATTATTTGAAAGAAAAGCTAATTATAAATCATTTCAAAACTAATGATACTATTTAATTTTATTTTAGGTTAAGAAGATATTCTAAATTTCCTTTTATAAAGTTGAGTTGTGAAAATTTTCTAATATAAAACAAACATATGATATACCTATAGTTTTCTTTTTTTTTTTTTTTTTTTTGACAGCGTCTCACTCTATCGCCCAGGCTGGAGTGCAGTGGCACTATCTCGGCTCGTTGAAAGTTCCGCCTCCCGAGTTCATGCAATTCTCCTGCCTCAGCCTCCCAAGTAACTGGGACTACAGGCGCCCACCACCACGCCCAGTTAAATTTTTTGTATTTTTAGTAGAGACCGGGTTTCACCGTGGTCTGGGTCTCCTGACTTCGTGATCCACCCGCCTCAGCCTCCCAAAGTGCTGGGATTACAGGCGTGAGCCACCACGCCCGGCTAGATAGTTAAAGTTTATATACTATCCATAGATCAGATTAAAATATCATATGTAATTAAAACTACACCATGAAAACCCACATAGCTGCCATAATTTGGTATACTGGATATAAAACTAATTTTCATTAGAGGTTTGACCTTTCATCTGTTTTAAAAACTATACGTATTTTGAAACCTTGAACAAAAAAGGGCCAATTCTTTTTCACAAAAAGATGGTAAATTAGATGTTTAAAGAATAAAAATTTTAAGTCTGTATTATAAACAAATCATGATGATGAAGATTAAAAATTGAAATCTAGTTAGTAAAGGTACACTTAACCAAATAGCCTTGGTGGTATTTTAAAATTCACTTCTAGTAAAATTTTTCAATCAGTCATAAAAATGCGTATAGTTTGTTCTATGTTGAAACCCTGGCCAATTAAGGCACCAATGGTGAAGGCATGTTTTCTTTACACCACTAATGGCTACCTGTCAAGAAATGAAGGATGCCTTGTTGGAGCACGTCTTAGAAACATTTCAGGCCTTCCCTTACCCATGTATACATATAAATGTTACTTTTCCTCAAAAGGATAGCAGAAAAGTACTATTTAGATAGTTATTTCTTGCTCCTGCCATACCCATCTATTGTAAGTGGTTTGTTCAGTGACCTCTTGCATACACGTGTACAGAAAGTGTAAGTGGATGAACAAACTAACTAATATATAACAGGAAATGGTGAAAATTGTGGGAAATCCAAGAGCACATGTCCCATGTAAAAAGCACATTTCCCAAATAAAAAGTCTTATTTCTTTTTCTTCTTCTCCTCGCCTTCTCCTTTCCTTCCTTCTTTCTTCTTCTCATAATCCAGAAGTTAATTCTTATGTGGCATCTCCAATTTGAAACTAATTTAATGAAGTGTATTATCAATTAAATATGTATCAACGTGGATATTGCCAACAAGCCACCAGTCCAGTCTATCCTCATTTTACAAATAAGTTAAAGAGTTCTTATAAAACTAAGCACAAACAACTATGTGGTGAAAACAAAAGAATTCGGAATTCTCTATGTCCATACCATTGTTCAGTTTTCTAAATCTCTGCCTCTCTTCCAATAGTTTAGTTGCCAATGAAGTGAGTTTGTTGCATATCTCATTAACCAAAAATAACTTAAAACTATTTGGTACATTATTTTATCTTTAGGATCAATCTGTGTATTTCATGAGGAAATAAAGTGGCAAAACCCATCTGTATAAAAAATAAAAATAAATTTAAAAATTAGCCAGGCATGATGGCACAAGCCTATAGTCCTAGCTACTTCGGAGGCTGAAGTGGGAGAATTGCTTGAGTCCAGGAGTTTGAGGGGTCAGTAAACTATGATCACACCAATGCACTCCAGTTTAGGCAACAGAGTGGGACCTTGTCTCTGAAATAATAATAATAATAATGATAATAAATCTCCTCACAACCCAGAAAACCTTTCCACAAAGAAAGAAAACAGTTTTATTATTAAGTACACATTAAATCACAATGTGATGAGCATTACAGGCAATCTGCTAAGAGATTACCAAGTCAAAAGGAAATTTCATCTTTTTAAATAGCCAAGCAGGCACAACCCATTACACACATATTCTCAGGATAAACAATTAATAGTCCTCAAGTAAGAGGACTTCACATACCATTTATCACATACAATTCACCTTAAAATCACCTTATAATTGGGGTGACCACCTGTGTTAGCTAATTGGCTTTATCTAAAAGAAAAATAAATATCTTTATGACAAGAGGTAGAACATTCGTCAGCTCAGGGTGCCATAACAAAATACCAAATACTAGGTGCTTTAACAGAAATTTATTTTCTCATAGCTCTGGAGGTGGGAAGTCCAATATCAAGATGCTGACCTCTTTGGTTCCTGGTAAGAAGCCTCTTTCTGGCTTGCAGATAGCCATCTTCTCACAGAGTCCTCACATGGCAGAGAAAGAGCAAAAGAAAGATTTTGATCTTTCTTCCTCTTCTTCTAAGACCATAATCCTATTGGATACGGCTACACCCTTATGACTTATTTAACCTTAATTATCTCCTAAAGACCCTATTTCTAGCTACAGTCCCATTAGCATAATGAGCTACAACATATGAATTTAGGAAGACACAATTCAGTCTACTTCAGGCTTTGCAACTCAGAATCCAGTATCAGCCAGTCAGCCTCCTACCCTTTCACAGATACTCTTTCATAGAAAGTCCTATCTTCCTTGATGATTGCATTTCAAAGAGATGATTCCTAAGTCCTCAAGAAAGACATTCCTGGGTTGCAAGCTTGGCAAAAGGCTTATTTAGCTTTTAAAACCATTTATGTACATTTCAGGGAAACAGAAATGTTTAGGAACTCACAAGTTTTCTAAAGTAAATGCTTTAAGAAAAGTTTAGAGGAGGAGGGATCCCTTATTTTCAACAAGTCTCAGCAAGTCTCATTTTTCTTAAATTTTTTAGATTGGATTTGCCCTTACACCCTGCATAGAATGAATGTTGAATTTAATTGCTCTGATATCCATAGTGATTTAGCTCTTTCAAAATATTTATTTTTGCTGTTTTATAATTTTTATAACTGAAAAAAATAATCTACTCTAAGATAGATATATATTCTTATTTCCACTTCAGAACTAGAAAAACAAATATTAAAAAATAATTTTTTTATGTAATTTACATATAGAACAGCCAACTGTACTTTTGAAATTACGTTCGCAATTTCAATATGGAGATATTTCTTCATTTTATAAGGTATTATCAAATTATTTTCAATCACCAATCCTTGGCACACTCTAGCATTTTCCAGTGGTTGTCTTTCTTCTGAATTATTACTTGACTGAGTTGTCTAGAGTTATTTTTCTCCAATCTAGTATGTCAAACTTTTGATCCTTTTTGTTGTTAATATGTGTGTGTGCGTGTGTGTGTGTGTGTGTGTGTGTGTGTGTATACATGTGTATATGTTTTAGTTTGTTGATCTCTTTTCATTTTAGTTTAGATATTGTACGGGAGGAGTTTGGAAAATATAGTTTTCACTTTATTTCTGTATTCCAACTTTTGGTCTAAATTTTTTACAATGAACATTTTCTTAGGTATTTTTTGGTGGATTTTCTGCTGAATGGCTGCCAACAGTTCCATGTCTGTACACTCCTGCCACTTGTTCCCTAAAGAACTAGAGTCTATTTCCCTCCTTTTGAAACTGGTCTGGCTTGTTACGAAGTGATTCTGTGCCACTTTTGGGCCTAAGCATCAAGAAAGATCTTGGCTTCTCCTTTCCATACCCTAGAAAGCCAGCTGCCATGAAAAGTTGGATAGCCTGACTAAAGAGATGCCCTGGGGGATGAAACACTATGGAGAGAGAGAGGTCACCTGAAGAGAAATGATATCCCATGTAACTGAGTCCATGAGACTCCATGAAAGGAGAGAGATTCAGTCATCTTAGAAAACATGTAGCCATTGAACCACCCAAGATGAGGTTCTCAAGGTGTGAGAGAGGACATGTTAAATCCTTTAATTCCAGTTGAGCTGCCCTAGCCCAGTACCCTGTGAAGCAGAGGAGCCATCCCATCCCCACATAGTCCTGCTGAATTCCTGGCCCACAGAATCATGAGTACATTTGTTGTTTTTAACTGTTATATCTTAGGTAATTTATTATGCAGGAAAAGATCATTGAAACAGTAGGGCTCAAACAATATAAAATAGAGATAAGAGTTGGCAATTACCTAATGAATCGGGTTTGAATAACCTACCATGAGCAATTACATTTGTAAGTACTCATAGTTTTCTATTTCTAAGATACTTTAACAAATATTTTATATGTGTTACTGCAGAGTTCTTTATAAACCCAAAGATGAGACAGTATTATTTTAGTACTACATAGATTAAAGGAATTGAGGCATAACAAGATAGAATTATTTGTACAGAGCCACAAAGCTATTAGGTTGTAGAGCAGTTCTACATGCTATAGAATCAAAAGCTTGTGAGCTCAAATACTGTGTTCTTTCAGACAAAATCTTTTGCTTTTAAAAAATCTTTCCAGACACTACGTTACTTTTATTATGTAACTATGCTGGTTACAATTATCAAATATATTTATTCATTTATTTAACAAATACTTAAGACCAATTATGCACAAAACAGCATTATAAGTGTTAGAATGAATAACAAGAGAACAAGTCGTTGCCTCATGAAATTTTCATTTTAATGAGGTTAGACAGGCAACAGATAAACTATAATAAGCTAGGTAGAGTTAAGTGCTATGGTGCTAGATAAAGCAACATAATGAAGACAGGGATATAGGGGAATATTGTTGGAAATGCTACTTTAAATAGGATGAACAGGGTAGGAGCCTGTTTGTTATAGTTACATTTGAGAAAAGACAGAAAGAAATATAAGACTGATTTTTGTGAATATCTAGAGGTAGAATATTCTAACCAGTGGAAACAACAGGTAGAGGCCCTAACATAGAGGCATGCCTGGAGGACAAACAGGAGGCTTAAATGGTTGGGGCAGAGTAAGTGATGGAGACATTAGGAGGTATGATAGGAAGGATTCTAAGATAACTTTCATAGTCTCAGCCCCTGGTGTTACACCCAGTATGGTTCCTTCCCTTGAATATGGGTGGGATTTTTGCTTCTAACAAAAGAATAGAGCCAAGGTTATGGCATGGAATGACATTCCCTTGATTAGGTTACATTATATAACAAGGATGCATAAGTGATGAGATTTGCACCGGTGATGAAATTAGATCAAACAAGACTTCCTCTTAGTAGAATGGAGCACATTCTCTTAACATATAGGGAGTCAGACCTAGTCTTGACTAGGATCCTGAGGGACCTCAGAAACACCAAAGATTAATTAAAAATCCTATGGTACCAGAATTTAAAAATCTATTTTGGCAGTCAGAACAACAAGGAAAATAGGGAATTATTTAAGAAAAGTTAAAAATCCTTGCTTACTAGATGGCTCTTAGATTCTTTGTCAATTAAAATTATCTTCTGAATTACAGAAGAAAATAATAATGGACAGGAGAATAATTAAATCCAAGCTCTTTCATGAAACAAATGTGAGAAGAGGTCACTCCGCTGCTTGAAAAATGTTATGGTTTCATATGTATTTAGAGTAAGATTCTCCCTGACCACCTTCTCCATCAGAGTAGTTTCCTTTTATTTTTCCTTGTTCTCTATTGATAACATTTTTCATTTTTAAACCTTTTTTATTGTGAGATAGTTGTAGATTCACGTGTAGATGTAAGAAATAATGCAGAGGTTTCATATACACTTGACCCAGTTTCTCCCAATGGTAATGTCTTGCAATCGTGATATCTTTACATCAAGATACAGAACTGTCTTAACACAAAATTCCCTGCTGCTTTCCTTTTGCAACCAAAACACCTCACTTCCTATTGCTAAGGCCTAGCTACAACAATTGTGTTTTCCATTCTATAATATTGTCATTTCAAGAATGATATGTGAATGGAAATTTATAGCATGGAAATTTTGAAACTGGCTTTTTTCACTTAAAATAATTTTCTTAAGATACATCTGGCCAGGCACAGTTGCTCATGCTTGTAATCTCAGCACTTTGGGACGCCGAGGTGGGTGGATCACGAGGTCAAGAGATCAAGATCATCTTGGCCAACATGGTGAAACCCCATCTCTACTAAAAATACAAAAATTAGCTGGGCGCGGTAGTGCATGCCTATAGTTCCAGCTACTTGGGAGGCTGAGGCAGGAGAATTGTTTGAACCCAGGAGGTGGAGGTTGCAGTGAGCCGAGATTGCACCACTGCATTCCAGCCTGGCCACAGAGCAAAACTCCCTCTAAAAAAATAATCCCAGCAGTTTGGGAGGCCGAGGCGGGCGGATCACAAGGTCAGGAGATTGAGACCACGGTGAAACCCTGTCTCTACTAAAAATACAAAAAATTAGCCGGGCGTGGTGGCGGGCGCCTGTAGTCCCAGCTACTCAGGAGGCTGAGGCAGGAGAATGGCGTGAACCCGGGAGGCGGAGCTTGCAGTGAGCCAAGATCGTGCCACTACACTCCAGCCTGGGGCGACAGAGCAAGACTCTGTCTCAACACTAACTAAAAAAAAAAACAACAACAACAACAACTACATCCAAGTTGTTGCATGTATCAGTAATTTATCACTTTTTATTGCTGAGGAGGATTCCATGGTATGGATGTGCTACAGCTGACTTTACTTACCACCTTTTGAAGTTCATTTGGATTGTTTCATTTTTGGCCATTACCAACGAAACAGCTATTGACATTTGTGTAAGTTTTTCGTTGAACATGTTTCCATTTCTTTTGAATAGATGCCCAAAGCTTTGCAGTTGCTGAGTTTATGGTAAGCACGTTTAGTTTTAAAGAAATTGTCAAATTATTTTTCAGAGTGGCTATATTGTTTATATTCCCACCAGCCAGGTACAAGTGGATTCAGTTTCTTTGCATCCTTGCCAAGATTTGGCATTAATATATTTTTTAATTCACTTGTCATTTAAAAATTACATATTTATTTGTTTACTCAAAGTTTTTTCATTTAGTGGATTTAATTTGAATTACAAATTTCCTTTGAACTTGATAACAAATGTTTAAGGTGCAATGTCTTCAAAAACAAGTATAACATACTACTTCATTCTTAATGTTTTTTTCAATACACACTAAATTAGTCAGATTAAAATTTTCATGTTGAATAATACTTTCATGGGTTAGTCATTGAATAATTGATATATACATGATCTTTTTCTGATATTCTTGTTATGGTTTTATACTTAGTGATTGATTGTTTTTAATAATATTTTGCAGCAAGAGGCCTTGGTCTCCTTTGCTGATTCTTGTTCATCTCTTTTTTCTCTAAATGAAAATACCCCCGGAGTGCAATCTTTGGACATCTGTTCTACCTGCATTCACTCCCTAGATTATTGGCAAGTCCTAGTCCTTTAATTACTCTCATTCTGCTAGTATGTATTAAATGTATATTTCCAACTGCTGCTTCCCCTTATTCCAGTCTTATGAATCAACCACCTGCTCAGCCTGCTAGATTGGGAGGATCTTTAGCGAGCTTTCACACTTAACATGTAAGAAACCAAAACCCTGACTTTCCCTTAGTAATGTTCATTTTCCAGTTATTTTTGCAACAGCACTTTTTGTAAAGTTATTCAGATGAAAAAAGGAAACTTAGATTCAGCATCATTTCCTTTCTTTTGCTTTCACCCCACAAGCAATTAACAAAGAAATCCTGTAGGCTCACCTTCCAAATAATTTTCAAAACCCAACCACTTTTCTCATTACTCTGCTGCCTATTCAAGCCAGTACACTCTTTGATTAGTAAAATGGTTTCTTAAGTAGCCTGTCTGCTTCTACCTTTCTTCATATAACTACCAGAGTGGTCCTTTTGAAATGTAAGTTTGATTGTATCACCTTTCCACTGAAACCATGCACTGGTTTCCCACCACACTCACCGTAAAAGCTGAAGACTTTACTTTGGCTTATAAGTCTTCAGTAAGCTGGCTCCTACTCTCACCATACCATGTTACTACCTTGATCTGCTTTCCTCCTGCATTTGTCTTCTATTATTATGTAACAAATTACTACCAACTTGGTAGCTTAGAACTATGCATGTTCATTATCTCACAGTTTTTGTGGGTCTGGGCACAGCTCATCTTCTACTCTGGGTCACACAAGGCTGCAATCAAGGTGTCAGCCTGGCTACATTCTCATTTGGAAGTTGGTCTGCGGGAAGATCTACTGCCAAGTACCCTTAGGTTAATAACAGAATTTGCTTCCTTATAGCGGTAAGACTGAAGTCTCTGTTTCTTAAAGGCTCTTGAATGGGAGCCACTTTCAGATTTAGAAGTCACCTCCAGTTTCTTTCTATGCAAGTCTCTCACAAAATGATAACAAAGCTCATCTTCTATTTCTGCTGCTAGTTTTCATTCTCCTGGAATATCTTACTAATAATTCTATAACAGCTAGTTAAAGAAACATTTCCAGAAGGCAGAAAAATTCCTCTTGTGAGTACAACCTCTGCCCTTCATTTAAATATATATATCCTGAGGTCCCATTTTATCTTTCTCTCTGAACTTGTGGCCTCTTAATACACTCATTTTAACACTTTTACTTGGGTTCTTCCAATATTGGTAGATTAAAAAAATATTTTTTCAAACTTAGGAATCTTACATATCAATTATAAAATAGGTTTATGGAAAATACTGAAAACAGAAATAAATTGGCTTATGGAAAATACTGAAAGCAAAAAAATTCATTATAATACTAGGTAATGTGTCCATTTAATTAAAAAAAAAAAAAAAAAAAAAAAAAAAAAAAAGAGAAAAAGTGTCCATTAAAAAAAAAAAAAAAAAAAAAAAAAAAAAGGAATACCAGAGAACAAGAGAGCAGTGAAGGAAATGTATCAACCAAAGCAGTTTTGACTTTACATCCAAAATAGCCCTATTCATTCCAATTGAAGCCAAACTCAACAGTCAGTAGCAAATTTTGCAAACCTCAGCTCATTGTATATGTTGACCTTCCTGCAATATTCTTACTGGTCTACGCTGCATTTCTATATTTAGAGTAATTTGTCTTCCTTCTGGTTACGTGTCTTCCTTCTCATCTTCTGTACATGCATTTTTAATAATCTGAACACACAATAAAGTTCTCTCTACAGTTATGCCATTTTCTACCACTACCATCCTTCTTTTCTTCCTCATTAATATAATTTGAGATTTACATTGTCAGAGTTATATCAATAGCAGTTTGCTACTTTTCTGAACTTTCTTCTGAGTTTTTTATACCTGAAATTTTTGAAGTCTTCCTTCTTAAAATCTAGAGTAACCATCCAATGAAAATCCCTACCATTATGCTCCTAATTCTAAAATGAGATGGTCAGTTTTTCCAAAGGCTACTGTCAATTGCACTTTATGAACCACATTATCCTTGTTGGTCCAAATTAGGTTGAAAATATTAGTTTCTATAATCACTTCATTTACCCTTCAGGATGCGAAAATATCAGTAAGACCAGGTAAGAATGTGTCAGTTGTTCAGTTAATATGCAATAGACTTTCAGAAGATGAGCAGATTGCTGAAGTTTCTGTGTCACTTTTGAATTTTCCATTATGACACTTTTGTGACTGTGTGCCATGCACATCACCAACTGACTCCCTCTAAATGGACAGAAAACCATAAGATCTTGCCATATCTGAATTACCTTTCCTATTCTTTCCCTTTATCTCATTTAATACACTCTCCAACCTTCATCCATGTTAAGGTGCACAGATTTCTCTGCACAGCATATAATTTCATGGTGTGAAGTAGTGTCTTAGCTTTACTTCTGATTCCCGAATTTGAAATTTTGAGGACTTAGTTAAATACCTGTGAGCTAAAATAGTACTAGTGTGTAGTAGGTGCTCATTAAATAGTTGTGAGAATTTCACATCATGAGGATCTTTTTTTTTTTTTTTTTTTTTTGAGACGAAGTTTCACTCTGTTACCAGGCTGGAGTGCAGTGGTGTGATCCCAGCTCACTGCAACCTCCGCCTCCCAGATTCAAGTGACTCTCCTGCCTCAGCCTCCTGAGTAGCTGGGATTACAGGCACGTGCTGCCACGCCCAGTTAATTTTTGTACTTTTAGTAGAGATGCGGTTTCGCCATGTTGGTCAGGCTGGCCTCGAACTCCTGACCTCGTGATCTGCCTGCTTCAGTCTCCCAAAGTGCTGGGATTACAGTCATGAGCCACTGCATCCGGAGATTTTTTTTGGGGGGGTGGGTGGGAATTCTCTCACATTTATTTGCAGCTTGTCACTGGCTTTTGTGTCATTAATCACCATTGGTGCACTTCTCTAACTATCATTGAAGACTGGATTCGTGTGGGAGATGGGATGACTGAAGACTGAAAGTCCTTGAAAAATATGTCTAAAATAATGAGTTTGAGGCTTTCATCTAGCCTGAAACTCATTATTTGCAGAAAGCTTTTGAATTGTGGTTACAGCAGAAAGAAAGAACACACTCAAAAGATGCACAGAAAGCAAAAATAGGTTATGGCAATGGTTTAAATATAGGACTGCAAGAATGAGAGTTTTTAACCTCTCTGTGTGTATAATGGAAGGCGGACAGGATAATAATACTGCTAGATTTATGAGAAGATTAGTGAAGTGGATTGGTGTAGAATAAAAAGACTAGGAACTCATTTTTAAAAACCATATTGCATTTCAGGGATCAGAAAGATATCTCTAACCAAAATAATGAGATCTGTAGTTTAGAATACATAAATTTCTTTCATCAGATAAAGGGACAATAGTGGCTTCATTCATTCTAGAGAAATAATTCAGATCCAGTTTGTTGTATGTTACCACGAAGGGATATCGCAAAGATTCTCTGTAAGTGAGGATTTTAGGCTTTGGTTTTGCAGAAATGGAAATACATGTGCCAGTGTGGCCCTCACAATACTCTGTATTTGGGCCATGGATTTGAAAAAACATAGGTGATGTTTTTCTTGTTACAGAAAATAGAAAAAAAAAGTGTACAAATACAAAAATTAATGAACGAAGACATTTATAATTCAAACTTCCCTGGGACTAATTTCTGTGTGTTTCAAGATAGGAATGAGGAAGAAATTTGAATATAAGATGAAAACCTATTTCTCTACAAAAATAATTCATAGTAGATACTTTTCTTAAAACTAATTATTAGCTCTAATAAAATCTGTCATGATGTTTGTTCCTACATTGTCTCTATAATATCATCTGAGGGCTTCTATAAACATTTCATGTAAAAAAATTCTTCATAATTAAAGGTCTAGAAAAAAATTACATTCACTGAGAACACGGTATGTTTCCCATGAACAGTGAAACATATATAATCAGCATTTTTATTAAACCACTACAAATCACAGAGCTAAATATATTATTCAAGCTTAGACATCTTCTGAATTTTGTGGTCTATCTGCATTATTGACTTTCTGTTCTAATTTACATTTTCACAGGCACCCGAATGTAATTTATTCTTTGTACATTTGATTTCTGTAGAATATTCTGTACTACCTCAAATTCTTCCTGAAATGAGACATGTTGAAAGAAAAGAGAGGAAGAGAAAAAAGGGAAGGAAAGTGAAAGCATAAGCATTATACTAGCAAGCAGCGGATAATTTAAGACAATTTAGTTATTGCCTATTGTCTATTGTCAATCAAACTGGTGGGCTTTATTACTGCAAGATAAATAACAATATCACTATAATAAAAATACTATGAAAAAATTCCATTTCTATCTCTTTCCATCACTGTTTGTTCATCAAGATACTTGAGATCTAAAAATTATGCATACACACACACAAAAAAAGAAACTACTAAATCAATATTTATCCATATTTTAGTATATGCCAGAATTTTGTTTTCTTTTTAAGGCTACGTAATAATTCATGGTATGTATATAACACATTTTACTTATCCATTTTGTATTAGTCTATTTTCATGCTACTGATAATACATACCCAAGACTGGGCAATTTACAAAAGAAAGAGAGGTTTAATGACTTAACAGTTCCACATGACTGGGGAGGCCTCACAATCGTGGCAGAAAGCAAGGAGAAGCAAGTCACATCTTACATGGATGGCAGCTGGCAAAGAAAGAGCTCGTGCAGGGAAACTCCCCTTTATAAAACCATCAGATCCCATGAGAGTTATTCACTATCATGAGAACAGCACGGGAAAGACCTGCCCCATGATTCAGTTACCTCCCACCAGGTCTCTCGCACAACATGTGTGAATTCAAGATGAGATATGGGTGGGTACACAGACAAACCATACAAGTTTATTTGTTTAGTTTAGCTATTATGAATATTTTATCCACATTTTAGCTATTGTGAATAATGCAGCTATGAATATGAGTGTACAAATTTCTCATCAAGACTCTGTTTTTAATTCTCTTGAGAATATATCCAGAAATAATATTGATGAATTTTACAGCAATTCTATTTTTAATTCTTTTGAGGAGCTGCCATACTGCTTTCCACAATGTCTGTACTGTTTTACACTTCCACTAATAGTGCACAAGGTTCCCAATAAGGACATTAAGCTAAGTGAAATAAGCCACACAAAAGACAAATACTGTACAATTCCACTTACATGAGGTACTTAGAGTAGTAAAAATCATAGAATCAGATAGTAGAGTGGTGGTTGCCAGGGGATGGGGGAGGCGTAAATGGGGAGATACTGTTCACTAGAAAGTTTCAATTTCATGAGATAAAAAGGAAGAGTGATGGAGATAGATTGTAGTAATGGTTGCATAACATTATAAATGTATTTGATATCACTGAACTGTACACTTAAAAATGGTTAAGATGGTAAATTTTATGTGTATTTTACCAACATAAAATTGGGGGAAAAGGAAACTATGAGCATGTAAATTTGTAAATTATTTGTGTGTATGTATATATATATATGTATGTATAAAATGTTTATTTTACAATCCAGCCCCCCAAAATTATAAATGCAATAACATAAAAATATTATTCTAGAACTGGTAACTATAATTTCAACATTGAAGGGAAAATACATTGAAAGTCTACTATCTTTCTAGGTTTCTTTCAAATTCCTTTTTTTGTGTTTTTGGTAATTTAGTAACTACTGCACTTATAATAGAAGCTTAAAAATTATATATCTCACCTAAAAAAGTTACTTCAGGAATTAACCCCGAATTAAGTGTATTCTGAGTCAACTCCAAAAAGCTGTCTATCACTCCAATTAAAAAAACAGATCTGGATTATGTAGGGCAGAGCATTAGAAACCTGAATTCTGGCGAGCCCCTCACCAGCTGACTAAAGTGCCCTGGGGTCCTGAATAAATTTGAAAGGCATTCTAGGCCAGAACAACTGTCATCCTGGGGCAAGTCCTAGTGAGACACTGTGCTCAACCAGGCTCAGAGACAGTGGATGCAAGGTGCACATGACCCAGGGGTGGCCAAGGAAGTTCTGTTTCACCCCTCCCCCAATTCCAGGCAGTGCCACTTGGTGAAAGACTCTTTCTACTTTCAGAAAGGAGCAGGATGAATAAAGAGAACTATGTTTTACAATTTGATTACCAGCTCAGTCACAGTAAAGCACCAAGAAAATGCCAAAAACCCTCAATTCCAGGCCCTAGCTCCTGGATGGCAATGCTAGACTCAACCTGGACCAGAAAGGAACCTGTTGTACTGAAGAGAAAGACAAAGTCCTGACAAAATTCCCCACTCGCTGATTAAGAGCTGGTGGGCCTTGAATAAACATCACCAGTAGCCAGACAGTAGTTGCCATGGCCTTAGGTGAGACCTAGCACTGTGCTGGCTTCAGGTGTGACCCAGTGCATTGCTATCTGTGGTGACCATGGGAGTGACTATATCACACCTCCCCAAACTCCAGGCAGCCTGGAACAGAGACGGAGACTCTGTCTGGGGGAAAGTGAGGAAAGAGAACAAGAGACTGGTAATCCAGGGAATCCTCCTGGATTTTACCCAGGCCTACCAAGACATGAGAAGTCTTCAAGAGTTGTACTGTTACTGTACTTGGTAACTCGCTAGTGCAGATATGGCTGCAGTGACCACACTCAATTCCCTTTGAATACCGGGAAAGCCTTCTCAAGAAGGATGAGAACAAATAACCCCAGACTGTGACGAGTAGACTAAATACCTAACTCTTCAATGCCTAGACATTGACAAATATCCATCAGCATCAAGACCAGTCCAGAAAATATGACCTCACCAAATGAACTAAATAAGGCACCAGCAAACAATCCCAGAATGATAGAGATATGTGACCTTTCCGACACAATTCAAATAGCTGTTCTGAGAAAGCTCAATGAACTTTAAGAAAACACAGAGAAGGAATTCAGAACTATGTGAGAGAAATTTAACAAAGAAATCAAAATAATTTTGTTAAATCAAGCAGAAATTCTGGAGCTGAAATGTGTTGGGGGGAGTCGAGTTAAAGTGTAGAGTTTACATTAGTTTTGTCTTTGCTTATTTGTTTATTTGCTATTTTCTTGTGTGTATAACCAGAGTTTAGTTGTTATCAATTTAAAATAACTGGTTATAAGATCATTTCAAGCCTTCTGGCAAATCAAAAAATCTACAACAGATACACAAAAAATAAAAAGCAAGAAATTACACTACTAGAGAAAATAACTTTCATATAAGGGAAAAAAGGAAGGAAGGAAGGGGAAAAGTACCACAAAACAACCAGAAAACAAACAGCAAAATGGCAGTAAGCAAGTCCTTACCTACCAATAAAATCATTGAAGGCAAAATAACTAAACCATCCAATCAGAAGACATAGAGTAGCTAAATAGTTAAGAAAAATACAACCCAATAACATACTGCCTACAAGAAACTCACTTAACCTGTAAAGAAACATACAGATGGAAAATAAAGATTTGGAAAAAGATATTCCACACAAGGGTAAACCTAAAAAAGAGCAGAAGTAGCTGCACTTAAATCAGATAAAATAGATTTTAAGACAAAAACCATAAAAAGAGACAAAGAATGTCATTATATAATGATAAAGTGGTTCATTCAGCAAGGGGACATAACAATTATAAATATGTATGTACCCTACACTGGAGTACTCAGATATATTAAGCAAACATATTAGAACTAAAGAGAGAGATAGACCCCAATACAATAATACTTGGAGACCTCAACATTCCATTACAGCATTGGACAAATTGTCCAGACAGAAAATCAACAAAGAAACATCAGACTTAATCTGTACTATAGATCTAACAGACATTAAGAGGATAGTTCATCTAACAGCTGCAGAATACACATTCTTCTCATCAGCAAATGGATCATTCTCCATGATAGACTATATGTTAGAACATAAATTAAGTCTTAAAAGTATTTTTAATTGAAGTTATACCAAGTATCTTCTATGGCCACAATGAAAAAAAAAAAACTTCAAATCAATTACAAGAGGAATTTTGCAAACTGTACAAATACATGGAAATTAAACAATATGCTCCTGAATGACCAGTGGATCAATGAAGAAATTAAGAAGGAGATAAAAAAATTTCATGAAACAAATAAAAATGGAAGTAGAATATACCAAAACTTATGGAATAGAGCAAAAGGAATACTAAGAGGAACATTTATAACAATAAATGCCTACATCAAAAAAATATGAACACTTCAAGTACAGAATTTCATGGTGCATTTTAAAGAACTGGAAAAGCAAAGTCAAACCAAACCCAAAATTAGTAGGAGAAAAGAAATGATAAAGATCAGAGCAGAAATAAATGAAACTGAAAAAAAAAAAAAATACACAAGATCAACACAATGAAAAGCTGTTTTTTGGAAGGATAATCAACAAATCTTTAGCCAAAGAAAAAAAGAGAGAAGACCTAAATAAACAAAATCAGAGAGATCCAAATAAATAAAATCCAAATAAAAATGGATTAAAGACTTAAATCTAATACTTCATACTATGAAATGACTAAAAGCAAACATTGATGAAACTCGAGGACATTGGTTTGGGTAGAGATTTTTGTGGGTAATACCTCAAAAGCACAGGAAACCAAAGCAAAAATGGACAGATTAACTTTCACATCAAGTTTAGAACCTCTGCACAGCAAATGAGACAACCAACAAAGTGAAGAGACAACCCACAGAATTGGAGAAATGATTTGCAAACTACCCGTCTGACAAGGTATTAATATTCATAATATGTAAAGTGCTCAAACAACTTGATGGGGAAAAATCAAATAATCCAATTTAACAATGGGCAAAAGATCTGCATAGACATTTCTTAAATGTAGATATGCAAATTGCCAGCAGGTATGTAAAAAATGCTCAAAGTGATTAATCATAGGAGAAATACTAATTAAAACTACAATGAGATGTCATCTCACCCCAGTTAAAATGGCTTTCATTCAAAAGACAGGCAATAACAAATGCTGGTGAGTATGCAGAGAAAGGGGAACCCTTGTACACTGTATTAATCTGTTCTCATGCTGCTAATAAAGGCACACCTAAGACTGAGCAATTTATAAAGAAAAGAGGTTTAATCGACTCACACTTCCACATAGCTAGGGAGGCCTCACAATCATGGCAGAAGGTAAATGACGAGCAAAATCACATCCTACATGGTGGCATGCAAGAGAACATATGTAAGGGAACTGCCCTTTATAAAAGCATCAGAACTCATGAGACTTATTCACTATCATGAGAACAGCACAGAAAAGACCAGACCCCGTGATTCAGTTACCTCCCACCAGATCCCTCCCAGAATATGTGGGGATTATGGGAGCTACAAGTCAAGATGAGATTTGGGTGGGACACAGCCAACCCATATCATACACTGTTGGTGGAAATGTAAATTAGTACAACCACTATGGAGAACTGTAAGACAGTAACTCAAAACACTCCAGCAATCTCACTTCTAGGTATATACCTAAAAGAAATCAGTTGCACTCCCATGTTTATTGCAGCACTATTCACTATAGCCAAGATTTGAATCAACCTAAGTGTCCATCAAAGAATGAATAGATATATATGTAGTACATCTACACAGTGAAATATTATTCAGTCATAAAAACAGATGAGATACTGTCATTTGCAACAACATGGATGGGACTTGAGGACATTATGTTAACTGAAATAAGCCAGACACACAAAGACAAATTTTGCATGTTTTCACTCACACATGGGAGCTAAACATTAAAATAATTGAACTCATTGAGATAGAGAGTAGAATGATGGTAACCAAAGATTGAGAAAAGTAGCAGGGTTGGAACTGGGCTGGGAGTGGAGTTAGTTAATGGATGCAAATACATAGATAGAATGAATAAGTTCTAGTATTTGATAGCATGACAGGATGATTACAGTCAATAATAATTTATTATGTATTTATAAATAACTAAAAGAGTAGAATTTGCGTGTTCCTAACACACACAAAAAATGATAAATGCTTGAGGTGATGGATACCCCGAGTACCCTGATGTGATTATCACACTTTGTACACCTGTATTAGAACATCACATGTGCTCCATGAATATGCATATATACTTATTATATATTGCTAATAATTAAAAATTTAAGAAAATTTAAAATAAAATGGAAGGTCTGTGGAAGAAGAGTGGGCATAAATCCAAACACATGCCCTCAAACAAATCAATGAATATAAAGTAGAAAAATGTACACAATAATGGACATGAACTGATTAATTTAAAAATGCCTGTAAAGAGCTACTGCCAAGGTGTTTAATGATGTTACTCAGAATATCTAATGGTATTACTCAAGGCAGAAATTGTTTTCAAGATAATATTCTGGGAAGACTTCTTCACCATAAGTATAACCCTTCCTAGTAATTGGCACAACTAAACAACTGAACAAAGCTCCTGTCTTAACCACTATATTCAACCACCTCTAATGTAGTACATACAGCACGTGAAACTATCCTGAGTCTCCTTAGTAAAGCCATTCATTCATTCACTCATTATCCATCCATCCATTTATTCATGTAGTAAGTACACCTCTAATATATACCAGGCATTGTACTAGACTTTGAGGGTAAAGCTATAGGCAGGACAGCCAGGATATTCTTTAAAAGTTTTAGGAGTCCATTAGATAGTCTACATAATTTGTCAACTACTAATATGTATATATTAAAATGGATAACTTTAGTATTTCACATTCTTATAAAAATAGTATTGTTTTTAGATTCAACTATTTAGGAAATTTACCCAACATCTTTACAAAATTCATGTAAAGGATCACCTCCACTTTATACATAGAAACCTAAGATGAGTATATCCTGCATGACTATCACAGTCAAAAATAGAGGCCACTGAGAAGTAACAAACTTTTTTACACCTAGAAAATAAGCCAGGCACAGTGGTTCAAGCCTGGAATCTCAGCACTTTGGGAGCTGAAGTGGGCATATAACTTGAGACCAGGCATTCAAGACCAGCCTGGCCAACATGGGAAAAGCCTTTCTCTACAAAAAACACAAAATTTAGCCGGGTGGGTGGCGCACACCTGTAGTCCCAGCTACTCAGGAGGCTGAGACAGGAGAATCACTTGAGCCTGGGAAGTGAGCTGAAACTGTGCTGTTACACTCCAGCCTGGGCAATGGGAGTGTAACCCTGTCTCAAAACAAAAAAGAAAGGAAAAGAGAAGAGAAGAGAGGAGAGGAGAGGAGAGGAGAGGAGGGAAAGAAAGAGAAGAGAAGAGAAGAGAAGAGAAGAGAAGAGAAGAGAAGAGAAGAGAAGAGAAGAGAAAAGAAAAGAAAAGAAAAGAAAAGAAAAGAAAAGAAAAGAAAAGAAAAGAGAAAAGAAAAGAAAAGAAAAAGAAAATAATCAAAACTAATCAGCCCATTGGGAATGTTCTGTGGGAACAAAGCAATTAATTCATTTTTTTTCTATAAGATAAATTACTACTTATTTTAAAACTTGGATCCCCAGGATTCAACTTTGAATGAGTTTTCATGTGTTATAAAATATATAAATTTATTAAAAGTTTTGCTAAATGATGACATTTCTTATTTCAAAACATTACACTTTCTTCCTAAGTCATACCACTGTTAGGTACAGAACTAAAAGATTACATATAATTTGTAACTTTTCAAGACATATTATTAAAAAATTAGAGCCAGTTACATTTATGTCAGAAGTTTAAAGTATGTATAGCTCTCTTCAAATATTTTTAAATACATGAAGAAAAATACTACAATTGAACTTTATTTAAAACTTGAACTTTTGTCATTTACATTTTTATAACCTGTATAAAACATTAAAATATTGTTTAATTGCTCTGTATGGGAATCTTGCATAGAATTTAATACTTTTTCTACCACATTTTGACCTGGTTGATGACAAATAAAAAGAGATGCTTAAATGGAGACAATTGAAACCCAGGTGAGTTATACTGTAACAGTTTATTTAAAAGGTAGAGGCTTTAAGTCAAACTTTTCTTGCCCTGTTATCTCTGTCTCAGCCCTTTGTTTTCCTTGATAGTGTATTTTCAGTTCTTGAATATTCATAATTTATTAAACTTTGGAAAGGGTCGTATATACTAATAACTTGCCTTCCATTTTGTCTCATCATATCTGCTCAGCCTCCTTTGGCATTGAACTATAGTTACCTACATCTTATATGGTGTGAAGAATTTATGTATATTTTACATTCTTATCTATTCACGCTGAGTCACTAGAGGTTAGCAATGTACCTAAGCACAATTCTCCAAAACTCAAATCTTCAGATAGGAATTTTGTTTTTTAAATCCCTACACCATATGTAACATTATTTAGTGATTTTACTAGTTTTTAATGTAAATACCTGTATTTCTTTCTTTCTTTTTTTGTTTTTTGTTTTGTTTTGTTTTGTTTTTTGAGACGGAGTCTCACTGTCCCCCAGGCTGGAGTGCAGTGGCACAGTCTCCGCTCACTGCAATCTTTGCCTCCTGGGTTCAAGCAATTATCTGCTTCAGCCTCCCGAGCAGCTGGTATTACAGGCATCTGCCACCACTCCTGGCTAATTTTTGTATTCTTAGTAGAAAAGGAGTTTCACCATCTTGGCCAGGCTGGTCTTGAACTCCAGACCTAGTGATCCATCTGCCTCGGCCTCCCAAAGTGCTGAGATTACAGACATGAGCCACCGCGCCCGGCCTAAATACATGTATTTCTAAAGAACTTAATATCAGTGGGAAAATGGCTATACAAAAGCATATAGAAAACATTTTAAATGTGATCTTCATGCCTTTGCCAAAGACTGACCCTGAGGTCCATCCTTTGTTGAAAACAAGTTACAAGTTTTAGAGAACTTTAAGTAAAAAATACAGTAATACTTTTGTGAGGCTTTGTATTTGGCCTAAATAAAAGGACCAAAGGAATTGTTTCTTTGCGTTATTTGACATTATTTAGCATTGTGTGTGCATATTTGTATGTGTGTACCACCTACAATTACCCTTTAAATCATTGATATCTGTCCCACACTTTCAGAAATGTTCTACCTAAGTATATTCTTAGTGCCAAGACAGCAGAAATATCTCTAGAAAATTTATTGAAGGCTAACAGACAGGTATTTTACATAACAAGATGCCAATTAACAATAAACTAAAATAATAAGAAACAACAAAAGCAAGAAAATAAAACCATCATATAAGATCTCTATAATAAAAATATTTTTGGCTGTGGGACAAAGACAGTGTTTTCAGACTTGCTCTCTCCATCATAACTGCTAATACCCTTGCTATGTGTCATGAAACGGGGTTGTTTTATTGTTAGAATCAGGACCAGTAAATGCCTCTTTAACTTTTACACCCTAGGGACCTTTCATGCTTCACTTTAGTTCTGGCCTTGCTTAATTAATACTCATTAGTTCATGATAACTGAAGACTCTAGCTTAAAAAATGTTTCACTGTCTTTCCTATTCATTGATGAAGCTTCTTGGATGTGAAACGTGGCAAGGCGAACAATACTGACTTCAGGTAATTGCTTTCAGTGGAAATGACTTAATGCATATAAACTCTACATCCCTGGACAAATGTTAGGTATTATAATTTTATACCTATATAATTTTATGATTTTTACCCAATTAATATCCTCAAACATTGATTGAGGTCTTTCCATAGGAGTAACTAGAGAGCCAAAGATGACTACAACTCAGTCATTGCCCTTGGGAGCTTTATTTTTTTATTATAATAGAGTTCCCCTCACCCCACCACCTGACAATGGTAATACAAATTTATACTGACTGATCTCCATTCTCTTGCTTCATTTTGTGCTGTCGTTTGTCAGATGGATGAATAAAATTAGAAATGCAGTCTATGATCAGTAAAGAAAGCAAAAGTTATAGTACCTCCCAAACCAGAGAGATCTGACTATAGCAGAATTCACACCCAAGTCCCTAAAGAAGCAGTAAGTATTGAAAGATTGTGATGATGATTTTTTTTAACCTCTGGACCTGGTGAGGTTTCTGGGGAGTCATCAACTCAAACCAAAAGGATTCTGCTCTCCTAGACTTTCTATTGTTAAAAAGTCACCATTACTTAGTGAAAACCACATCTATGAAGATTGGCTTATATAAATGAGCAAACTATTGTATTCCGAAATGTTAAATCATTAATATTTTATAACATTAATTTGATTTACCATAAACAGTACCTTTTTCCTGAAGGGGTCAAATTGCCTAGAAGCAGTCATTAAGTTTCTGATAAATATACAATCACTAAAAACTTTTAATCGTCTACATAGCAATTTGTTATAAATTTTTTATGTATTTTTCAAGATTAAATTTAAAAATCTATACTATTACCCAACAAATTAATTTGGATGACTAATGATTGAATGTAATAATAATATGCACTATAATGTATTCTGATCAAGTTCTGTAAGATCTTGCTTTAAATCTGTTTTGCTCCAAACAAAAGGAAAATTTGAGATTCTCATCTAGTTTCCTGGCTTTGACATCAAGAAGTAACTCTAAGGCCTACATAATTCAAAATAACAGGTTATGGCAAGAAAAAATGTCATTATTATTGCTAGCTAGTGATTTTTCAGTAGTCCTTTTGACCTTCCCATTTCCAGTGAAATTTCTATGGAATGAGAAGCAGTTCTGTGTATTAGGCTAGCAAACATCATACTAGGTACTGGATATATAATTGATATATCCAGGAAACTCTTTTATGTGTGGATCCTCTTCCACTCTAAGTTTCCCTGGTCTGTTGATGTTAAAGTCACACAAATGCAAATTGCTGTTGAGCAGCGTTTCTCAATTTTTCCTGATTGCTCCATAAGGAGGCATTTTAGACATTTTTAAAATTGCTTCATCTATAAATTTTAATATCACAGGTATATTGTTTATCAGTCAATGTACCGTGTGTATTTCTGTGCATTATACATTAAAACAGTAAGATTTTTTTCACCATCCAAAAACAAATTGTTACTCCCTTGGGAGCAATATAACCCCTATAGTGAATGCATGCCACAAAGTGACGAATAGCACATTTTCTGACATTTAGTTACTCAATAAATATTTGACGTCAAACATGTTTAGAACACAGTTTCTTAATATGGAGTCCACAGAAATCTCGTAGAATTCTAGATGGGATCACAAGAGTTGTGTGGAAAAATACAGTTCATCAGAATTTTTCTAAGAAGGTCCACAGCTTTCACTATATTCTCAAATTGCTCCTTAAGAAAGAAATTAAGGAGTACTGGCTTTAGACCAATCAGAAAAGGGACATTTGTATTCTAGATATAATTGTGATTAATAATTATTTATTTTCTACAAAACTAGAGATATTTTAAAGTCATTAATTGAATTAATGCATTCTGTATAATAATTTCCAAGTTTCTTTGTTGAAATTAATTCAAAAAATTTAATTCAATTTAAACTCAATTTAACTCACCAAACTTTAGTTGAGTATTGACTTTGTGCAAATGGCTACAACGTGTGCAAAGAAAGTGGAATACTGTAGGAGTTTGCTTAGAACAAGAGCTTTTGTCAGTGGTTTGCACTGCTGGCCAAAGTTCTAACCTCATAGTTGCTAGTAGGATTACTAGTGATCTATAAATTTATACTGGTTATGTGTGCAAAACTTTGGATCATATCTGTGAATTTACATAGACCTTTGAGATATCTGAGTGGGATAGGTAGTAAGAAAGTCATCTGACTCTGAAGTATCTTAGGAAGGTTTAAAGATTTAGGAATTTAGTATACAGGTTATATAAAGTAAAAGTTGAACAAAGGCAGAGATTAATTTATGTTAGTGTATATTTGCCAGACAAATTCTTTTACGAGATTCTCCTAACCTCCAAGACCTTTACAGCTGAAAATGCTTAACATAGCAGTTCAAGAGAATCTTATAATAAATAATAATAAATATTTTTCCATTCAAATTTCCATTAGTATATTAAGAAAATGATGGAGTATCATGTAGCAATGAGAATGAATGATCTGCAACTATAGACAACATAAATGGACCTTGGAAACATAGTATTTACCAAATAAAACACCAGACACAGTATTCATGCTTTATGATTCCACTTACATAAATTCAAAAATAGGTACGAACTAATCTCTGGTGATAGAAATCAGGATAGTAGGTGTACTTCCTGGGGGCTGAGACTAAAGGGGACATGAGAAGGATTTCTGGGTCATTGAAAATGGTCTATTTATCTTTGTAGGCAATTTTTCACTAGTATGCACACTTTGTGAAAATTCATTCAGCCTTACACTAACAAAGTATGTCTTTTATATGTATATTATACTTCAAAAAATTTACTTAAGAAACAGAAGAGTATTTAGGTGTCTGAAATTTCCAGATGCAGATACTATACAGTAAATTGGGCCTTTTCATATTATTTTACATAAATGAAAGAATTATTTTATATAATATACATTTATGAGATATATATACTCTATGTTGAAGGTACTATGAAAGAGATACCAATTAAGAGCCACAAAAAACATAAAAACATAAAAAAAAATAAAAAAGAACAAAAAACAGAAAAACAGAAATTCAAGTTTATTGGTATCTTCCTTAGGTGCAAGAGATCTCAATGAACTGGGAAGTCATTACTCCTCAGTCATAAAATTTATCTATGAATTCTCTGTTTAAACTATATCTATCAAGCCCTGGAATGATGTAGCAAAGCATACTAAAGTGGTAAAGAACTTAGGCTCTGGACTAGACCTTGGTCAAGTGGCTTAATCTCTCTAACTTTCATTTAGTTTATTTTTAAAATGAGACAATATTAGCACTTATTTAACATGATTACCATGAATATCAATTCATATAATGTATATGCAGTATATAACCCAGTACCTGGAACATTCTAGAAACCTGGAAAAAGTTAGTTATTATGAGCAGTATTGATATAGGTTATACTAAATTGATTTGAGTTAGAGATTAACACACTTTTTGCTCTTATTCTTCCTCAATTCTTCATTCAAAGTGCCTGTATTTACCTAATTTTGCCCTCATGATATACCATATTTTAATTATGCTTTGTCCTCATCTCTTATATAACTCTAAAAATGGTCTGCTTCCTGCTAGGGCAAGGAACTCCAGGCAAAGCTATCTAATGTCTTTCTAGTGTCTGCCTGGGTATCACTTTAGTAATGTTATACCAGAGACATAGCCAGTGCTGTTTTCCTGACCATCTCAGTAACTGGGCTCAACTCTTGTGTGTTTTTCCAATAGTCATGCTTTCCTAGGTGATTACATTATTATTTTAACCACCTCAATTATCTCTCTTCCTTCCCCCCTTGATACCTTCATCCTAGCTCGTGATTTCTTTCTTTTTTACTACCTTGCTTTTCTTTGCCAAAGTGTCCATTGAGAGTTTCCAGGTTAATGAGTGGTGAGCTGGTAAACATTTAACAATTGGCTCTCCAGAGAGAGAAATGCCAGGATTTGTAGCATTTGCTTATTTTTGCAGTGCAAATACTCCCACCATGGCTTGTTTGAAGCTACCAACATGGTGTCACTGAGCACAGAGCTGGGAGAAGATGCACACAATTTGCCCTGAGGGCTGGTACAAGTACAATATAAAATGCAAAACTCATTTAGATCAGTCATCTATTTCCTCCTCTTCCTCCTTTCCCCCTCTTCCTCCCACCTCACTCAATAGTTGGGTATTCTACTCTTACAAGCTCACCTTGAATTTGCTCAGATTATGTTAACATCTTTTTCTGGCATTGTAAAGAAGCTGTAAATGCCCACCGTTCAGCGAAGTACTTTTGTTAGCTGCTCAACACCCAGGTCTATACTTGCAAGTTCTTATAAAAGATCGGTAAATTCACCAACAATTTAAAAGTTTTCGTATAAAACTAGTCCTCAGTAGAGATTAATGAAATAAATAGAAGAATGTAATCTAACCTTTAAAAAACAGTTACATCTCTGACAACATATGGTTGGCAAAGTTGCCCCTGGCAATTTAACTGTTTCCACAGAGACAAATGAAGAGGTTTGTTATGAAAACTCTAGAGAACAAAGTTTGCTCCTTTTTTTTTTTTTTTCCCCCCTAGGACAGAGGGCATTGTCAGAAAAGTCTCAAATATTTCTCTAATGTAAAAAACATTTCTTCTGTTGTTTGATATTTGAAGAGTTATTTTTGGAGTGAGACAAATTCCCTTTGTGAATTATATATCAAAAAGTTAAAATCTAAATGAAATTTCTTTGCAGTTCTAACTGAATGACAGATTTATCTTAGCCACTATGGGAAAGGCAAATCTGTCTTTGCGTGTCTTCATTTTCTCTAATCTTCACAAGTACCAGCCTATAGTCTTTAGATCTGTTGCCAGTGTAACAGATTAGTCAGGACACTTCTATTTTTAAAAGAAGGTCCCACACCAGCCCACATTCACCAAGATTGGGCCTATTTGACATCATTTTCTGTAGGAATAAAACTACAGCTATTCTGAGTGTTTCTCCAAAGCATACAAGTTAGCCTGTCAGTATAGTATATGTCATACACCATTTGAAAGCTTTTCTAATTTTAAAATGGCTTTAAAACTTTTTTAAAAAATGTCCCGCCTAGCTACGAAATGAAGTAACAGAATGGAGACTGGTCAGTGTATACTTATTACCACTGCTAAGGGAAAAAATATTCTCTTATTATAAATAAATGCCAAGTCCCAAGGGCAGTGATTGAGCTGCCGTCATCTTTGGCTCTGTAATTACTCCTAGAGAAGGACCTCAGTCGAGGTTTGAGAAAGTTAAGTGGGTGAAAAATTATAATATCTGGGGATGTAGAGTTCACATGCATTAAGTCATTTTCCACTGAAAGCAATTACCTGAGGTCAGTATTGTTAGTCTCACCATTTTTTACATCCGAGAAGCTTCAACAATGGATATGAAAGACAGAGAAATAATTTTTAACGTAGAATCTCTATTTGTCATTAGCTAAAGGGTATTAATTAAACAAGGCCAAAAACTAGGGTGAAGCAAGAAAAGCGCTCATAGTGTAAAAGTTAAAAAGACACTTTACTCTGAAGGTCTAGTAGGGCAGAGCCCTGGTCCTGGCACTATAATTATGACACATTAAGAGGAGAATTTAAATAATATTGGCTATCTCCAGCATCTATCAGTGCAGGCTATAGCCACATGTAAACTGTTCCTCAAATATTGCCATGAGCCCCAGGATATGTGTTATAAGTAGTTGGGAATAAACTCACTGGTTCAGGGACAGTATGGAAAGTCTCTATACTTTGTTGTTAAGTGGGATAAAAGGTTTTCCCTCTTTCATTAACTGAGATTACAAGCATTATTGCTTGTGTTTCAAGTCTTACTGAGGTTTTAATGAAACCACATTCATAGTTGTCCTTCACAGTTCTCCTGACATCCTCTGACCTTGGACATCAGTTCGATGCAGTCAGGACAGGAAACAAATACCAGCAGTAGAGCCTGTGTTTATTAGGGTGATCCACCTTCTGATAATCCAGAAACAGCTTTTTTGTGGAATCCTAATTAGGAAAAAGGAGTCTGGCTGGTGGGACTGAGGGAAAGCAAAAAGAGAAAGCAGATAATCTATGTGTGCCTTTCTCATGGTCTAGAAACACATACCTCTCCTGAACAAACAAATCACAGTCTTTCTGTGCCCAGCTATCACCAGAACCTGGGATGATGCAAAAAGTGAAAGTTAGCTCACTGCAATCTTGGCATTATCAGTACTGCACAAAGCCCTCTTCAGCACACAGCACAAGCACTGTCCTATAAAATCCAGGCAAACCTTTGTTTCCTTACAGTCAGCTCCTTTTTGCTAGCCTACCCATTGCTTACTTGAAACATAATTTCATACTTAATCTAATAAACTCTTCTTTACCTACAACTGTCAGTAAACTCTCCCCACATCACCAGCCCCAGATAGTAGCTACTCACCAGTGACATTTCTTAGTTATCTTTATTCTGGCAATGTCTTTCATGAAAAATTCTTTCTCTCTCCTTTTTATGTCCATTCATCCATACATCCTTCCATTAACCAACTGAGTCAACAAACATCTTTTGAGAAACTAGTTGGCAATGAAGATTCAGTGTTGGACATGGACTTCATAGCCTACTTGGGATGTCAACAGGCTTCCACATTCCACTCCACTAATTGTCCAGACTGGTCTGAAACTTTGTATTCAGGTTGAGATCCCTGCTTCAGTTACACAAAAGTTAAGAAAAATGGTTATTTTAAAAAATAATGATGATAGAAGTCTTTGCAAGCTTGGATTTTGTAGGATTATTTTTCTTAGTGATGTTTAATGAAGTATGGTATCTTTATTATCTTTATTTCAAAGATTTCTAGTCAGTTGAGGATTAGGGAATAAGTTGACAAAAAATACTCCTTTAGGGTATTAAACTATATGAAAAATATTAATTTGGCAAATAATATATTCAGTTGATTAATTATGCTCACGTGGAAATATTGTGCAACAAGATATTTTCTTTCTTAGAATATATGTGAATAAATGTTTCAAAACAGACAAAATGAAGCAATTAAACTCTAAAAAATGAAAAAGAGTGATATTTGTAGTGATCCTGAGGAAAAGTGAAATGATTGGGTTACACTGACTCTTAAAAACAAACAAACAAAATAATAATAAAAATAAAAGCTATTAATACTTAAGTAGTAAGCGGAGCTAACATCTTCAGTTATTTAATGTATTGAATACTCTAAAGACTGCTGTCCTTGAAATTAAATATAGTTCTCTAAGGCTTAATTTTTGCTTCTTGAAATTGGTTCTAAATATTCATCTACCTGATGCTACCTGCAGGAATGTGAAACATATAGGAAAAAAAAAATAGCTTCCCAAAAGCATCCCATTTTTTAAAATTATAAGTAGATGAGCATTTCCCCCCCTTACTTAATAGGCAAAGTATATATGATTTAAACTTTTAATTTTAAAAAAATCTAATTTTAATCTTGTTTCTGGAAAAGAGGTATCCCTTTTGGTCAAGGCTACATATCCCTCTCCATAAAATTATAATCTCTCCGTTTTCTCTGAAATGTGCTCTGTTATTTGCCCTTTGTGCTTGCATCTTCAAACTTCTACTTTATTAGTTATTCACACATAATGGTGTAATTTTTTCAGGTCACTAATTCAAAAGTTAAATATACACAGTTTTTACAAGTTCTTAATTTTCATTTCAAGTGCACATTCTGTGTACCCAGAAAACTTAATCTAGTTAATTATGAGGGGGTTGTCTGGTCACTGGCTGATAGCTTCTGCCTGCTTGGTCATAATTCATAACTGACACATAGAGTTCTTTCTGGTCCTAAGCTATGGTTAGTCTCTAAAGTTGATCTACATAACTGTCCCCAGAGGTAGCCTCTTTTCATAACTTCTAGATTTCAGTGTTCAACCGTTCTATCTTGCTCTTTTGCTTGCTCTCTCTTCATTTTCTCAGCTGTCCTGGGAAATGTGAGGAAATTTTTCAGTTCTTCCATATAACTCTGAAGGCCCAGGAAACCCAGCAGAGATGCCAAACCCACTTCTGTCCTGGACATTTGCATTGACCATCCCTCTTCTGGCCTCTAGTCTTCAAAGGCCTAGTTTACTCTCAGGGCTACAGATAGGAAACAGAACACAAGTTCCATTGACCCCAAACTCATAAAATTATCTGAAGTGTTCTAATGTCTGCCTTGTGTCCTCTCCTCTATGTAGGACTTAGCCAGACTTTTCTCAGACACTCTTGTCCTTTCACTCTCTTCTCTGACTCAGATCATTTTCAGGGAGAAGGCAAATGAACTTTTCACATCTGAAACCTGCATTTGGAGCTTTGGAACTTAAAAACTAAGAATGGTAGATGTTTATTTTTTGATCCTTACTCCCTTGGGGCAATGCATCTTTAAGGCCAAATGTCTGAATGAGATATGACCTGTAGGCAAAATAAGAATTATGAGCATAATGGCTGGGCACGATGATTCACGCCTGTAATCCCAGCACTTTGAAAGGCCAAGGCAGGCAGATCACCTGAAGTAGGGAGTTCCAGACCAGCCTGATCAGCATGGAGAAACCCAGTCTCTACTAAAAATACGAAATTAGTTGGGCCTGGTGGCACATGCTTGTAATCCCAGCTACTTGGGAGACTGAGGCAGGAGAATCACTTGAACGCAGAAGGTGGAGGTTGTGGTGAGCCGAGACTGAGCCATTGCATTGCACTCCAGCCTGGGCAACAAGAGGGAAACTCCGTCTAAAAAAAAAAGAAAAAAAAAGAATTATGAGCATAACATATCAGTAAATAAAAATATTTTAATCCTGACACACAGTCTCTACATTCTTTCCCTCTCTGAAATTGACTTCATTAATGTTTCTCCACAGCTACTTCAATGTTTTCCAACAACCACCACTTTATTAGCTACAAACTTATTCTTCATCTTCAAACCTCTCAAATTGTGAAGACTGGATAAGAAAAAAAGATTGAGAGAATTAGCTTCAGCTGCTAATAACAGAAAAACCTCAAATAACACTAATTTTAAAAAAATAGTAAGACAGTTTATTCCTTTAAAAAAAAAAAAAAAAAAATCCGGATGTATCCAGCTTGGGGGTAGAATAGCAGCTCTGTCACGATCAGGGACCCAGACTCCTTCAAGCTTCTCCAGTGGCTTAGATTATCTCAGGCTCTGAGATCACTGCTCCAGGGCCAATTAGAAACAGGAAGAAGGAGGGAAAAGGAGAATAAGACATTTCCGTTAATAATTTCTTATTGCAAGGAACTTAGTCACCTAGTCACATGAAACTGCCAGTCATGATCTTTTTGTCTCAAATTTCACAGGCATGGATCAGAAACCAATTCACAATGCCCCACCACTACAGGAAACATATATCAAGCTCTGCAAACAGCCCTGGTGAAACTTTCTCCCTAGATTTGAGGAAGAAGGGCAATCATCCCCACTCCCTTTTTCTAGGATGGAAGACAGGACTGAGAACACAGATTTTCCAAACCAGTCCTCTTCACCAAATCCTGTTGACTCACCAGCCACCTGACCGTTTTAGATCCTTGATGTAGATGATTCATCTAGCAGGTTCACAAACACCTTTGAAATTTCAGCTTGTTGATCTGACTCATAGCACACTGTAATTCAGAGTTCAGTCAAAGCTTTCATTTTCACATCCTGTTATACTACTATAAAAGGAAAACTCTTGATTTTTGTATGCAGCCATCTTAGTAAGTTTTCTTTTTAGTTTAAATAGGTTTTCAGTTGAATTTTTTGATTTTCTTAGGTATTCAATTATATCTGAAAACAAAACTTTTTCTTTACTGTGTTTATCCCAGTGTCTTATTCTATTATCTAGAACCACCAAAACAATATTAAATAAAACAGTGTCATTAGAACCCTTGCTTTCTTAATTTTAATGGGAATACTTTAATATTTTTTCCTCTTTTCTTGAAAGAAATAATGTTTTTGATATATTCTCTTGTTCCTCCATTTCAATTACCTCCTTAGCATCAGGAATAAGCTCTTATATCGGGGCTTTTGCCAGTATCTTTAATTATTATGTAGTATTTTAATTTATATAAGATGTGTAGTTCGATTTTTCTAAAATTTATGTGGATCACTCAAAAAAAGTATTTTTAAAATTCTTCCCACATTATACATAAAAATCAGGTTTATTCATTTTAACTGCTGGAGAGTATTCTATCATATAGCACTTAGGTTGTTTCCAGTTTTTGCTACTAAAAGCAATGCTTCCGTGGGAATTGTTGGACATGTTCTCTTGTACAGACGTGCAGTAATTTTTCTAAGTGGTATATCTAGAAGCAGAATTATTAGGAAATACTTCTTGTGCACTTTCAAATGAATGTTCCTAGACTGTTCTTAAAAATGAGGTTACCAATTCATAATACCAACAACCACTGACTTTTAGTCCTCTTCCTTTTCATCATCTTCCTATAATATTCTTTTTTTTAGAGTGTACTTTAAGTTCTGGGGTACATGTGCAAATCTTCCTATAATATTCTTGTCTGCTACTCTGTTTCCAAAAGAGATGAGTTAACACACCCAACAATCATTATGAGTTTTTAGTTTCTTCTTGCTGTTATGCCTACTTCATTTCATATATTGATCATTTTGGTTGCTATACAAGTTCACAGCTATTATATCATCTGGGGAAATACATTACTTTTAGATTAATGTCCTCATTTATAATGCTCTTTTGTCTGAATTCTATATATTTCTGATAAAACTATTAGATGCTTTATTTGATTAGTATATAACTTATCATTCCTTAATTTTCCCCTTCCCTTTGTAAAGCATTATCATTTGCAAACAACATATAGCTATTTATTTTATTTTAAATCTAATCTGAAGTCTCTTTCTCTTACTAGAGATTATTTATTATCTTTATTTTGATTACTAACATTTGAATATATGCCAACATCTTATTCTAGGTTTTAAAACATTTACTATGCTTTCCTCAGTATTGTATCTTTTTTTCTTTTGTTGCTTTCTGTTGACTTAGTAGAAATGTTCACCCTGGTTTGGAAATTAAACAGTCTGTTTCTCTTGTTTTAGTGGTTTTATTTTCTTTAAATTTTTAACATACATTAACTTTATTTCTAACTAAAAATTCTAAGGTTAATTAATATCACTATCTTCCTCCAAAAGATTTGAGAATATGTAATAAATTACATTTCCTTCAGCTCCATCCATTTAGTCACTGTAATTATTATTCAGTGTTTAAGTTCCACTTTGTTTTTAAACACTCCAAAAACAGTTGTATTTTTAGTAGTTTCAATATTTAGAACTTTGATCAACTGCTTTGCTCACTATTTCTTCTTGTTTTTCCACACTTTCCTTGTCAGTTTTCTTCTTGCTAAAGTACATCTTTTTGTAAGCCTTTCAATAAGAGTCTATGGCCAATGATTTTTTTATGTTTATGAATATCTATGTCTCTAACTTTCAAGTAATAATTTAGCTAGGTTATATCATTGTATTCCCCAGATTTGAAAATATCGTTTTATTCTCTTTATTTACCTATTTTTTCTAATGAGAAATCTGATATCCATTCAATTACGTCTCTTTGAAAATAATTTGTCATTTCTCTCCACTGTCTTCATATCTTTTTAAATCTTTGATATCTTATAGTTTCTGAACACTGTATCTAGTTATAGATTTGTTTTATCTTTCTAGGGACTTGATATATTTTTTCTTGCAATCTGAGAATTTATGTTTCTCTTTAAATCTGAATCATTTTTCATTATTATTTAATAAAATAGTGTCTCTTCTCAACTCTTTCCTGCCTGAACTTCAGTTTGATGAGATGGGAAATATAATATCATTCCTTTTTTGGGGGGAAATTTTGTCAAATATATCTTGTAGTTTATTAGTGTTTTCTTTAGCTGTGTATTGTTTAACTTACGTGTGTGGGTATACAGGATTTTTATATTTTGTTTTCTTTTTCTGTGCACTTCTCTTTTTAGAGGATTCAGAGATTGCAGGCATGTGGCCCTGATAGCAATCTATGTTCACTGACATTAAGACGTATTAAGAATAAATGCTTCACATATACTTGTGGGTTGGAACAGTTTATCTACAACTCACTTTTTCAACAGTGTCTTTGACATTTTTGCCTTGGTAGTTTTTTTCTTTTTTAAGATTCTTATATCTTACCCAACTTTTTAACTTTTTAATGCGTTTTGTGGGTAGAGCAATGGGGGCATATATTAAAATCTTTGTTAACTAATTTAACAAAATTTTTCCCACAGAAGGTTTTAATGTATATTTTTCTTATTCTATCAGCCATCTATACTTTCTTATCATGTCAACTGTTATCAATAAATACAGCTACATGGATGCTGACCTGGGTACATTATGTAGTCTTGGATCCATTTTTCTCTAGGACAACACAAAGTAAATCAAACTTTATTTCCTGAGCTTTAAAACTTTAAGAAGAGTATAACTACATTGTCGTTTCTTTCTACTCAACGATTTTTTGAGCTGTGTCTCTTACCATATAGAATTAATATTCATGTTTTGGAAATCTTCATTTTGTTACAGCCACCAATTTGATTGACCAAGAAACAATATTAGTATAGACCAAGATCTGAAAGATTGTTCCATTAAATAAATGATGAGAATTACTTAATCATCCAATTAAAACATCACTGGAATCTTAAATCCATAAAATATGTCCATTTACTTAGTGCAGTTTAAAAATTAACTACAGTCACAAATGGAAAACCTTGAATTATTTTAACAAACAATTCTAAATATTTCTATTTAAATAATTGCTCAGCACCATGAGCACATCTGTCAATTCCTTGTTAACTGACTGAAATGGGACTATAAAACTATGCCATCTGTCACCAACCCTCATTCCAAGTATCAGTTGATCCCTTAGTGTTAAATGCAAATTGACCTGTTCATTCAACTAGTAAATTTCATGTGTTTGATTTAATTATGCCACTTTGCCACTCTTTTATACTCAAACATCTGGATTTATTTTTGCCATGGCAGTCACTGTGTCAATAAACATCAAGATGTATATCACTCAATTACTATCCTCTTTTTCACTCTGAATATAGCTTCAAAATACATCCATTTTCCCCTTAGAATTTTAGCTTTATTATATAATAGAAAGTGTAACTCTTCCTTACTTATAATTTTTAACTTACATTAATAAAAACATTTTAAAATACTCATCTGATACTAACATATTTGAAAATCTAGTCGGAATAAAACAAACCATATGAAAAATCTTCAGTGTTATTTTGATAAAAACTCTCTAAACAAAACAATTTTGTATTCATTTAAAGGCTGAAGTAAACAAAGGGATATTCAAAGCTCAACATGTGGAGATGTTTATATTCTTTCACTAACACATGGGATTCCATACAAATTATTCTCATTAAAGCTAATGGTAATCTTAACTCTAACTTCCCTAGGGTCTCAGTTGGAAATTAGAGGCTGGCATTTTAGATTTCTAAAGATATCTAAAGATAAAGACAACCATGCTACAGAATAATTCAGATGTTAGCCATGACTGATAATACATAGTTTACTTAAAAAGTTTTAATATTCTATGTAACACCCAAGTTAATTATCATTCACTGTTAGCATTACAAGACTATTGTAGCAAAAGTTAAGCACCTCCTTGTAGTGAATACTGTAGCGCACTGCTCAGATTCCCTCCTCAGGACTTAAGGACTCTTTTCTTCCATTGTTGGGAGTGTTGACAGCTCTCACATTAGTTTCTCTTCAGAAACTGGCCTCAGCCAGAACGCAGACTGGCTCAAAGTTACTCCCTCCAGTCTCCACCAAGTACTCCCCCGAGTCTCCACCAAGTGTGGCCTGCATCGAAGGACTGCAGATACAGGAGTATAAAAGCCTGGCCCCTTGCCTCAAGACATAAAAATTCTGAAGGGTCATACCAGAAGGAAAGCTTTTTGTAGAACTGTCTGAGACCACTATTGCAATTGCATCATAGCTCAGCTTCTCCTGCTCAACATTGCCTCAATCACTTTTCCTAGGTGTTCCCAAGAGCCATTCCCAATAAACCTACATGAAAATCTCAGAGTCTCCAGATCTGTTCCTTGGGAACTTGTCCTATGGAATTCGTTTTCCTTGACTTATGTGATGTTTTAGTAAAACATTGTGACGTCTTATGTTCTACATGAAAAAACAAAACAAAAAACAAAAACCCACTTCCCAATCAAGAAGTAACTACAAGGAAATAATTGAATGACCTAGATACTACAACCTGGTAAGCTGTGGACATTTGGAAACACATTTTTAGTTATTCGTGCAAATCTGTTTTTACTCTTCTGTCTTAGAAGCATTCAAAGAAACTTGTTTTCTTGGGGCAGGGCAGAATGTCTACTAAAGGAATGTAGCAATACTTCATATGAACTGAAAATTTCATGGTGCATCTGTAGTAGCATTTAATTGGCCAAAGTACATGCATTTCTCCTGAATAAAGGTGATGATTTGTTTGAGAAATACTTCACCTTCAAAAAATAAACAAGAGAAAAGAAATATCATATTTAATATATTAATCAACACATTTAGGATAGGATAACCCTAACTTAGCTATGGAGAAATGCACAAATACACAAGAACTTAGGTTTGGGGAGTAAAACAGAGCAAAGATAAAGAGAATTAGATTGAGGTCCATTCCATGGCAATGTGGTCTCCACTAGGACTACTGAAATGACAAATCATTTTTGTAAATGCTGAAATGGCAAAAAAGAAAAGAAAAGAAAAAGAAAAATAGCAAACCCTTTAGAAATTCCATTTACAGTGTCTTGGATTCTGGGATACTTCTGCACCTGTCTCCTGCACCACTGGAAATTTCTAAGGAAGGAACTCACGTATACCACCTAATCATCATTTTAGTTACAGATTATGTAACTACAATTTGTTATATAAAGGAGATCTGTCAAGCTCAATATAAGCATAGTTACAGATGTTTCACTGATTTTAGACATTGAGAAAGCAAAAGCTCCCCATTAATGAATTGTAACGCTGATTTATCAGTTTCATGTATCCAAAACTTGTTCACACAAACAAACAAAAAACCATTGCATTTTTGCTCTTTTAAGCAATACAGAATAAACTCATGAGCCATGACAAACTGTGATTAATAACAAACAGCTGTGTATTATATAACTCTATATATGGACCAGAACACAATATCTCTAAAAGTCTAATGTGTTATGAATTATGCTCAAGTTTTGGGAGCGTACCAATGAAAACATTTGTCCTGCTAAACAAATATAATCTATTTAATTAAATATCCTACAGCTGAAGTTTGGCTTCCTATCTTAGCTGTGAAGAGAAAACAGCTTTATGAAGTGTTTGTATGTGAATTCATTCTATAAATATGAGCAGTTATATTTTATTTATGATAGATCTGTTCTATATATATAAGACTATGTTAAACCGTAGATCTGCCAAAACTGTAGTGATATAAAGATTTATAATTTACAGTAGTCACTGGATTTCTTAATAGAAGTTCTCAAATTAGAAGGAATGATCAGAGGTTTATTCTTCAGTCAACAGATGACTAAATTAATGTTAGCCATACTAACACCCAGGCAAGATATTATGACTGGAGACATATGAATCTATCCTTGTTAATAAAAAAGGAACATAAGACACAGACCACTAAAAAAATAAAGTATTAATTTCAAACTTTATAACTGTACAAAATTCAGTTAGTAAAAACGACAGCAAATGTTTTCTCATATTTATCTGGTCATATAGTCTTACTTATAGCCCTGATTTTCAGACATCATTTTTTCTTTTTGGGGCATTTTCTTTGAAAGATACCATGATTTGCAAATAATTTTTTCAAGAGAAATATTTTTGCAGTGCCCCAATATGTTCCTAGCATTACATTGTCATGGGAGACGCTAAGAGGGCTAAGACAAAATTTTTGTTCTCAAGGAGCTTCTGGTCTGGAGCAGGAAACGTAGGTGAAGAAATAATGGCAATAAAACATAGATAAGTACTATAATAAGGGCAGAAATTGCTGTACTATCACAGACAAGTGGGAAATTAACTCTGCCAAGGCAAGGGAGGGTATGAGTAAGGCTAAGACACATAAAAGGAAGGATAAGTAAGATTTTTTCCAGGCAGTCAAGATGTGGAAAGAGTCCAGATAAAGGAGTACAAGGGGCTAAGTCGTACAGCCATGATGTGTATGGCAAGTTTCAGAATGAACCAGGGTAAAATGTGTGAAACGTGAAGCTGGTAAGGGAGACTGAAGCCAGTATTGATGTACAACAGTATCTATGCTCCTATATTAAATGGCATTTTTCAATTTTTCATGGTCTCCATATTAAGAATAGCATTTCAAACAATGAATTAGTAAAGACAATTCCAAATCAACCTGGTCACTAAATTACAAAAAAAAAAAAAATTGTCAATCAACTTCATAACTGTTTGATCTGGCATCTCATTAAGACGCAGTGTGTCACAGAATTCTACCATCCTAAGAATTAGGAGACCTGCATCTCTCCTGTAGACCAGATAAATCATGTAACAATACTGAATGTCAGCTGTTTATGCATCAGTAAAATGATGGCATGGGGTTGAAATTTTTTGCCTCAAGGTTTCTTGCAGCTCTGAATCAGTCAGTCTGTTTCCTGTTGAACTGAGTTTCAACCCTAAAAGAAAATCCATTACAAGGATTTTGTTTTTCTAAAAAGAAGGAAGGCAAGTTAAGTGAAAATACAACAGGCAAGGACTCAGAGGTCAAATGGAGAGCACGCTGAATATGAGGTAGAAATGTCAAACTCCTTAAAAGCAAAAACAACTTCTATAAAATGGCAAATTCTGCTTTTTATCACAAGCTTCTTATTAAAAGTTCTTTGAAGTTAATTTGAAGTGTATTTGCAAATTTCCCTTTCATCTAGATCCATCCATTTATCCACCCATCTATCTATCATCTATGGCCTCTAAACTCTCTGGGGGGATTTGGATAAGCAAGACTGTTAAATGTTAAAAGAAAAAAAAAAAAAAAAGCAACATGATAAGAGAAGTCACGTGATAAGAGAAAAGTTACTGACTTTGAAGTCAGATGCACCTGCCTACCTATCCTGGCTCCATGACTTATCAGTCGTGTAGTCTAGGGTAAGCTCTATATCCTCTTTCTAAGCCTCAGTTCCCCCATATGCAACAATGGCATAAAAGTGTTTAAACCATATCCTAAGTTAAATAACTCAGAAATAAAAAACACAAAACAAAACAAAATGCTTAAACTACCTCATGGAGTTGTAGGGAGGAATAGAGGGGACAGTCTATATAATCCACTAGCATATGCCTCACAGAATAGGTGGGCACTCAATAAATACTAATTGTTTTGTGATTCATAATGATGTCTGCATAACGTGCCTTCTATGGTGCCTTATTAGTCTCTTGCGCAAATTGTGATAACCCTCTTCTTCAGATGAGGCCTGATTTGGGGGGTCTGTAAAAATAACTTTAAAAGTTGAAATTTCAAAAAGAAAAAGTTGAAATTTAAAAGCATTGAAAAGTTTAGAGATAAACCAAAAAGCTCTTTCTACTGCCTTCCCTGATTTTACTCAAAAATAAATAAATAAAATACAATCACACAACATGCAGGTATGTATATTTACATTGATTTTAATTCCCTGCTTGTGCAACATATGTATATTGATCTGGATGTTCCTCTATCTTTTCTAGATGCAAACAAGATTTTTCTCACATTTGGGTGGTTGTTTCAAAGAAGGAATATATTTCAACATGACTCTTCAATTTTTTAAGATTACTATGGTTACATAATAGTTGTACATATTTATGGAGTACATGTGTTATTTTGACACAAGCATATGATTGCTAAAGATCAAGTCAGGGTAATTGGGATACATAACACCTTGAGTATTACTTCTTTGTGGTAAGAATATTCCTATTCCACTCCTTTAGTTATTTTGAAATATCCAATAAATCATTAACTATAGTTGCCCTATTGTGCTACTGAACACTAGATTTTATTTCTTCTCTCTAACTCTATTTTTATAACCACTAACCATCCTCTCTTTATTCCTGCCTTCCCACTATCCTTCCTGCCTCTGGTGACCATCATTCTACACTCTATCACCACGAATTCAGTTTTTATTTTTTTAGCTCCCACATGTGAGACAAAACATGCAAATGTTTATCTCTCAGTGCCTGGCTTATTTCACTTAACATAATTTTTCTCAGTTTGGGTATTCCATCCATATATTTGGGAAAAAAAGGTAAATAATAAGGAGCTTCAGGCTAATAAGGTCCTAGTATGGGGCCATAAAAATCATAGACACTGACAGAAATTATTATTATACTGATATGTTTACTATTATATTGATACTGCACAAATCTACCTTCTGTAGAGTATTTAATTCATGAGCAATAAATAATGATTTGGAAAAGATTACTCTTCTAGTTTCATATGTGGAAATGATTTAATCAACTCAATTATCCAAACGATTATCTGAATCATGTATGTGTAATCTTAAAAGGTGACAATCCAAAACCACTTATATTTTTCATGAAAAATTGTTTCAGACATTTTTGAGAAATCAATATGTTCAAGGCATTATTAGGGTATCACAAAAGTATAAGACCTGGTCACTACCTTAAGAGCTTGTTATCCAGTAGGACAAATAAAATTTTACTGAAGAGCAGTACAAGACAGCACAGTAAGAATACAGAGCACATGAGTGGACTTGGTAATCAATGCTATGGGAGAGCAGAGGAAGGAGGGATCTTGTCAGGCTCTATGATCAAAACAGTCTTCACGAACGTAAAAGGGCTTGAACAGAGTTCAAAATGATGGGTAGGATTTTGACAGATGGTGAGGAGGGCAAGTGGTAAGCAATATAGGTGAACAGGACCATAGAAACTATTTCATGATGTGTGGAGATCTGTAAATTATCGAAGAGATTTACATCTATCTCCAAGGCAGCCTATTCATTAACTCTTGGAGTTCTCAATGTAGAAACTTGCCAAATGGAACTTGGGACATTGCCAAGAATTTGTGAGAACTCAAACATGGTGATAAACAGTTTACACATTTTATACCTAGGAATAATAAGACAAAATATAATTTTCTAGCAGGCACTGAGATATCTTATCTGAATATTTATACACAGGTTTAGAAAAAAGAAATGTTTTTCTGGTTATGAAAAAGGAGCAGAAACTTGGCATCATCTAAGGGACACATACAATATTTGCTAAGATTTTTTCTGCAGATTCTGCATATACTTAAAATCAAATGAGCATGTTGTTCTGAAACATTTTTATCTTTTCTCCTTTCTCCTCCACTTTCTCCTAACTACCACTATGTGCAGGTATGCAATGCAGTAACATTAGAGAATGTTCAGTGGTTTCTTCCAATTGACCTTAAAAAGGTTTCTTTACAAATAAATATGCACTTCAAAGAAACTTGTTTAAAATCTTGTCTTAAATAACAATC
The DNA here is from genome assembly GCF_003255815.1 of Theropithecus gelada. Classification (NCBI taxonomy): domain Eukaryota; kingdom Metazoa; phylum Chordata; class Mammalia; order Primates; family Cercopithecidae; genus Theropithecus; species Theropithecus gelada. The sequence continues at coordinate 44,982,395 of NC_037673.1, read as the reverse complement.
TCTTTCATTTTAACTTTATGTCAAGTTGACATCAAAAGTGTAAGATTACTGAACTGTTTTTTTCTGTTTGGAGTAACTCAGCTAACAGCCACCAATATAGTTCATTTCAAAGACTCATGAGACAAATGAAAGAGATCTATTTAGGCTACTTTTCTCCTCCAAGGGCAATTTGAGGGAGTCTTGCCTGTGGATAATGGGCAGTGTCTACATAAGACAATGTCCCTCTAACTTGAGGGCAGGAAAATGAGTGTGCCCATGACGAGATAATCCACTGGTAACCTGCTGTTTTAATGACTGGGAACTGCAGTACAAATGGTACAAATAACATAATGTTATAGGTAAGAGTAGGAAAATTATCTTAGCTGATCTGGGTATAATTTGTCTCTTTTAAAATAGATGAAGTATACTTATTTTTCACAGATAGTGTTAACTCAATAGCTTTTTTTCTGAGAAATAAACAATAGTAAACAATGAGTAGTAAACAATGTCATAATAAGGAAGCTTAAAAACAGGTTATTTAACAGACCATAGTTATTTATAATACAGATATTTTTATTTCCTCTGCTCATTATATTTTCTTTAAGGTGTCTATGTTTACTCAATTTTTTTTTTTTTTTTTTTTTTTTTTTTGATACGGAGTCTTACTCTGTCACCCAGACTGGAGTGCAGTGGTGCAATCTCGGCTCACTGCAAGTTTCACCTCCTGGGTTCAAGCCATTCTCCCGCCTCACCCTCCCAAGTAGCTGGGACTACAGGCACCCTCCACCACGCCCGGCTAATTTTTTGTATTTTTTAGTAGAGATGGGGTTTCATCGTGTTAGCCAAGATGGTCTGGATCTCCTGACCTCGTGATCTGCCTGCCTCAGCCTCCCAAAGTGTTGGGATTACAGGTGTGAGCCACCGCGCCTGGCCCTGTTTACTCAATTTTTCTTTATCTTAGAAAAAAATTCCTGTACACATGTATTTATAACCTTTTTTAGTCACTGTACACTTATCTAAAATTTCTCATTTTTTTATGTATGTTGTAAAGGTTTAATGTGTAACATATCTTGTTAAATCATTGTCCAGAAAGAATAACTGATAAATAATAACGTGACATAGACCAATAAAATTGTACTAAGTAGCATAACATGAAATCAAGGCTTGGCAAACTTTGTCTGGACAAAACCAGAGGATAAATATTTTGGACTTTGTGGACCATACAGTCTCTGTCCCCAGGAGGAGGGAGAGAATGAAAAAACTTCATGAGAAAGAAAAAATAGGAGCTAGATCATTAAAAAAATAACAATTTTGAAATTCTTTTTCAGCTCATTGCATAAATTTACTTTTTAAATTTTGTTTGGATCATGATAAGAGAACTACTATTTATTTTCGAAGGGTTAATGTTTAAAATAACAAATAAGAATTAAGGGCAAGGTGCGGTGGCTCACGCCTGTAATCCCAGCACTTTGGAAGGCTGAGGTGGGTGGATCATGAGGTCAGGAGTTTGAGACCAGCCTGGCCAAGATGGTGAAACCCTGTCTCTACTAAAAATAAAAAAATTAGCCAGGTGCAGTGGCAGGCACCTGTAATCCCAGTTACTCTGGAGGCTGAGGCAAGAAAATCGCTTGAACCACGGGAGGCGGAGCTTGCAGTGAACCGAGATCATGCCACTGCACTCCAGCCTGGGCAATAAAGCAAGACTCCATCTCAAAAAAAAAAAAAAAAAGAAAAAAGGAAAAGAAAAAAATTATGATATACTGACTCTGTATTTCAACATGAGCCCTTTCCTCTCTCTTAATATGAAACAGCCAAGGATGTACTTCCTGAACTCATTTTACACAGAGCAAGCAAAGCAGCTTGTGTTACAGTCCAGGAGGCACTATTTCTCCATCCGCTTCCCAACAATTTCTAGTATTCTCTCCCCTCCACGAAACATTCCCTGCCCAACTGCATAGATGTCTTATTGTCTCTCAGCGTCTCTTTCTTAGGTCAGCTCTTTGGTGAAATCTTCTGATTCTCCCTAAGTTAGGAACTCACTCACTGGGTTCCCACAGCCCGTATGATTATCATCTTCCTAACGTGATATTTATAAAGTTGAATTGACATTTTTTGTCTTTTTTCTTGCAGTAAACTGAATTTCTTCAGGCGTGATTGCAATTTTTATGTATTCCATCACTTGGTAAAATAGCAGACACATAGTAAGCCCTCCATAAGTATTGAATTAAGTAAGTAACACAAAAATACAAAGTACTAATGAAATCAGATTGTTACTACTCAAGTTATTATGCATATTATCATAGGTTCTATTGTCAGTTCATCTAAAGTCCTTTTATTTTTTTTTTAAGTCCAAACAGGAAACTGTTCTTCCAAGTTGACAGAAAATTTTTGGCTGCCTTTGCTTCACCATAGTTTAGGATAAGTCAACGGAATTAGCCCACAACGTCTCTTAAGCTTTAAATTTAAAAGCAAAATTAGGATGTTTCATGCATACACACAATATGTTTATAATCTACATACAGAGTATATTCATTAAATTTAAATGGTAGTGGATTTCCACTTCTATGTAATATTTATAAGTTTTTTTAAATCATTATAATTAGCATCAGAAGCTTCCCAATATAAACTAAAATAATTAGGTAATAAATTAAAATAAAATGTAAAATGATACATTATAACTGTTCTGCATTTTGAAGGTTGGTTCTGCATTGTTTTGGGGTTTTTGTTTGTTTTTATTGCCTGAAATCTAACCAGCAGAAATGTTTAGTATTAAGACTACAGAACATTCATACTATATTTAAGCTCTTAAGCAAATTACTTGCTAAGAATCTCTGTCAGCTTAGCTAGAGTTTTTTTCCTCCTCAGCTGGCAGAGATGCAGCTATTACAGGTCTTTTGAAGACCTCTGGTGGTAAAAAGTAAGCATTGTTCACCTCAGGCTTCACAATTTATGAAGTTACATTTTTCTTGCACATTTTGTTCTTATCTTTAATTTCTGTTTTGCATAGAAACAGTTGACAAACCAATAAAGCTTCCCAAGATATGTACTTTTGTTCTAATAATTACTTGAGTCTTAACCACCAACCATTAACTGAGCAAACCACAAAAACAGCATTATCAACACCCAAGCAATTAGGCTTAATATTGATACTCTACCATTGAGTATCAATTCAAAATTTCAAAATTTGAAGATCTGGCATATAAGAAAGCAAATTTACTCTGTATTGTTTCTGAGTGTAGAAGTTTTGCCAGAAAAACAGATACTTTTCTATTTCAACATTAAAGTGCTCTCTGACAAATATGGAAAGGAATATTCACAAGATTGAACTTTTAAGCTTTGACTGAATAACCATTTATCAAGCAAGCTCTAAAAGGGATCTTTACACTTGACAAAGTAACCTCTGCAGATCTTCCTACTTCAAGATTTGAGAATTTTTACATCTATAATTAATCCTACCATTGCAAACAAATTTACAGTAATAGCTTCCCATTTACATGAGCCTTAGTTTGTCTTACATGTAAACTTAGGCAAGTTCCCTTCTCTCTTCCTGACTAAATTGTCTCCTATGCAAAAATGAAGGGGTGGTCATTGACTGAAATTCTGAGCATTAGAAACCAGGTACAATGCAATATTCACTGGACTTGAAGTAGACTTTGGTTTTGAGTTCCAACTCTGACACAATTTGTGTGATACATAGGGAAAGTTACTTAACTTCCCTGAGGTTCAAATAAATTGTCTACAAACTGGGAGACACCTCCTAGCCCAAATACTTGTTTAGTGTTTGCATTCCTTCTATTGCAAATATAGGAAATACTCTAAATACTTGTTATAAAATTATTTTTAGTTTATTACTGAAGTCAATTTTTCTGTAATTTTTATCCATTAGCATGAGTGACACTTAGAAGACAAAGTTAAACTTTCTTCAACTCTATTCATATGACATAGTTTCACATTTTCTCACTTTTCTCATCATTTTCTGTCCTCCTGTAGGTCTGGTACAGATTTAACATAGAGCATACAGCAAGATGGAAGCTTGTTAGAGTTAGTAAAGTAGGCTGTGAGCTTTCTTCTCTAATATATTGCCTTAAAACTTTATCCACCCTAAATGGCCCAACCAAATTGAGAAGAAAAAAATATAGGAATAAATAACCTTTTAAAATTCACTCCAGCCTCACAATACAATCGCACAAACCTTCCATGCAAAGGCCCTACTACTACAATCTGAATTAAGAGAAACAACTTAGGTCATAATGAAAAATGAGTGTGCCAGTTCACCTCAAACATTCTCAGTGGCCTAGAAAACTTCTTGAAAAATTCTTTTTAGAGAAAACTAAATTTTCCAAGGTTTTACTTACTTAGAAGTTTCTAGTAAATGAAATAAAAAGATGATATTCTTATCACTTGTCATAGAAAGTATATCCCTGTGTGCACAATATTTAATTATAAATATCTATGTTTAGTTAGAATTTTTTTGATTTCACTATTATTTATACATAAATTCTCTCCATCAAACTAAAAATTAGATGTTAACTTCACAGTTCTAATTTTATGATATAGACATCATTAATAAATAGGCAATTACAAAACAGACTAAAACTAGACTATAAGACAAGTTCTTAGAGATTATAGTCAAGAAGGAGCCATGATTATTTGAATGGAATAGTTAGATCATCTGGGCAAGATTCACTATCTATATGACTATTTCCTGGAAATAGTCATTTAGTGCCACATTAAAGAAGAGTGTTATATTAATGTCTTCCCCAAAAAACTAATAAAAAAATCAACTAATATGAATATTGAAAACCTTCATTCCGGGGTTAAAAACCAGATAGTTGATATGCTTAGGACTGTGTCTTAAGCCCTCACTACAAGAAAGACAACAGATACGGAGTAGACCTTGAACTGAAAACTTAGTTTGGGAAAAGTGAACTTCCTGTGTTTCATTGCCTCACTTGTAAAATTGGGAGATAAACATACTTGTCTTGCAGAATTCCTGTGAAGATTAAAAGACAACATATGCAAGAATCTCATAACTTAGTATTTATTAGTCTTCACCCCTTCTACCACTTTCCCCAACTAGAAAGCACTCCATGGAATTCTTTACCTCTAGGTCGATTCAAATTTGGAACAGTAACAACCAGTTCAGTTTGGCTTTCTCAGCCCTGGGTGAAAACACCTCTACTCCTAGCTTCTGGGTAAATTGGTTTAGTGGTGCTGTGCCTCAGAGTTTCTTCTTTACCAGATAGCTCTGGACTATGGTTATTCTCCTGCAGGGCTGAGCATCCAAGAGATATTTTGTGTTGCAAGGCTCCGCCTTCTGGTTTATCAGCTGTTCCCACTTTAAGGCTGTGTATCTAGACTTGGCCTTGCAGGTTCCAGGTCCCAGGGGCTACTCCTCTGAAAATGGGGAAGAAGCCTCTTGGTAGCCTTGGTACTGTTTTCAGCTGAGCTCCTCTGCCCTAATCCATGCCAGCTATGACTTGCTTGCAGTTTCTGGAGCAGTGTTTCCCAAACTCTATCGATTATTAGGATATCTGAAGATCTAATTAAAAGCGGAGAGTCCCAAGACCCTTTCCTATATGTTTTCCAGTAGTAGGTCAGGGTTAAATCTTAGCGATCTAATCTGATTGGCAATGATCCTCAGTGAGATGTATGGTTAGCAAGTTTGCGAATCATCACTCTAGAGAAATATTTTTCAAAATATTTCTGTTAAATAGCCTAGAGATGTATCAGCTTAGGAACTTATTACAAATTCAGGTGTGAATATTTCAGGACTCATCCCATGAAATATTCTGAGCTTCATAATTAAGGGTCATGCCACTCTTGCTAAGTTGATATTCTCAGTGCCTGAAAGAGTGCTTTTCACAGGAGTGGAAGAATAGACAAAAGTCTATTCTAACACTCAAGGCCAGAGATAATGGTAGCTGGTAGTAAAACTGAAAGAGTAGAAATGGTAAGAAGTGAAAAGATTCTGCTATGCTTTATAAATATATAAATAAAATATTTTATTTTGCTTTAAATATTTAAATATGTTTGTTTCCTTCCATGACATTAACATCATTGGTAGATGCCCTCTTCCTTTAATTTTCCCAATTGTAGAAGATACTTTACAAGTAAAATTTCATTTTACTACTCAATTTTCAAAATAAAGTTATACTCAGAATCAGAAATAACGTAAAAAGCTGAAAGCAAAAAGAATATGCCACCACAATTGGGTAATATTTACAAGAACCAATTGCTATAAACAAATCACCATGTATTGTAAGTATAAAGACGTAAGTAGGCCGGGCGCGGTGGCTCAAGCCTGTAATCCCACCACTTTGGGAGGCCCAGACGGGCGGATCGTGAGGTCAGGAGATCGAGACCATCTTGGCTAACACGGTGAAACCCCGTCTGTACTGAAAAATACAAAAAAACTAGCCGGGCGAGGTGGCTGGCACCTGTACTCCCAGCTACTCGGGAGGCTGAGACAGGAACATGGCGTAAACCCGGGAGGCGGAGCTTGCAGCGAGCCGAGATCCGGCCACTGCACTCCAGCCTGGGAGACAGAGCGAGACTCCGTCTCAAAAAAAAAAAAAAGACGTAAGTAAATCTCATTAAAAGTAATTATAAATGATAAATCTTAGAATAATACATGCTCCAATTTCATAGAGGAGAAATAAATGTTTTTAATGATCAAAAATATGTAGAAGTAGGCAGATTTTTAAAGTAGAATAAATAGTATCATTTTAAAATTATTATCATTTACTTACATTCTTTCAAAATTAACACTTTATGACACGATTAGAGATTGCCTTTTCTAGTAAATAAAATGATTCAGGAATGAATATAGATAGTTTGTGATGATGACATAGAGCACAATGATAAACATTTTTATTATTTTAAAATGTAAATGTCTTGATAAAAATGGTTCTGTTACGGTGTTTTATTAAAAAAAAGATGGACAAAACTGTACATTTATAAAGATATAAAAATGAATGCAACTATTAGAGGCAAATCCTTTTGATGGCTTCAGCTTTTAGCTTCATAGTTTGGCTTATTATATCTAATAAAAATCAATCACTTATTGTGTGATGGGTGCTAAACACTGCGACAAAACTATAGGTTCACATTGATTAGACCGAGGTTTGGAAATAAGTATGCCTCATCCACTAAGCCTGCAATTGTGAGATTCTGCAGTGGAATGCCATCATTATCACTACCATTACCTTCATTAGAACCCTGTAGTCCAAAGAACCAGGTTATCATAGGCATACCTGTTTTGGAATGAAATTATTACATTTTTCTCATTTACTCAAAATGAAGTCTCCATTAAAATAACTAAACATGAATATTTCTAATATTCAAATAGAAATAGCATAAACATTATGCGACTTGAGAAGACATGATGGAAAGCAAAAATTTTTAATGTAAAATTTTAAATACAAAAAAGCACCCTTTTAATTAATCCAAAAAAACCACTTTAATAGAACATACTACCTTTCAAGGATCACACAAAGTTGGCAAAACGTCTCATCCTAATTTTCAAATGAGACAGTGGAAGTTCAGGGAAGTTAGGTGACTGGTCAGTGATGAAATTGTTAGTGAGGGAAAGGGCTAGAATTTGCACCCAGATGTTCTGGCTACAAAATTATAAGATTATATTTCAGGGGAAAATTCACTGTAGGCTACTACAGACGTGTTGGAAAGAAAACATATAGATTCACAATCCAATTACTACATAGTCTATGTATGTCTTATTATATGTATTAGTTTAATGAGCTTCAGGGCTTCTAATAGCCTCACAAAAGATTAAATACCTGCAGATTCTTTTATCTTTTCAGTATTTAACTTCATACCATGAACTAGAGCTACCCAAGAGAACTGTCTATGAAGATAAAAGTGTTATATATCTGCATTATTCAAAATCGTAGCTAATAACCCCAAGTGGCTATTGAGAACTTTAAATGTGACTAATAAGACTAACAAACTAATTTTTCAATGTTATTTAATTTTGAATAATTTTAATTTAAATTGCCACGTGTCTAATGGATTGCATATTGGACAGTGCAGCTGTAGACAATATCGCATTATACCTCTGTGTTTTGAGATCTGTTTCTTCTAACACACAACAAATGGAAAATACAAATGTAAAAAAAAAAAAAAAGAAGAATTAAATAACTGAGAAATAGAATAAGATGATCATCTCTAGCACAGTAACATAGCAGAATGATAAACATAGGCCAGCCAAGCTTGGTTTCTACAGAGTCAGCTGGGAATTCCCAACTCAAGGAATAAGAGAAACTATCCATAGAGAAGTGACCCATGCCAGGTTGGTCAATAAGACTACTCTCATCGTACTCAAGGCTTGGGCAGGTCTCCCAGTCTGTGTCCAAACTCTGCCTACTTCTAGTGAACAAGAGAAGCAGAAGCAAGGAGACATAGTCTACAGGCCAGGGTGTGGGCCATATTATAAACTAGCTTAGTGACCAAATTTTCTATGTCTTCAGTATCACTGAAGCACCAGAGTCCAGAGTTACAAATAAGACTTAGCTATTATTTGGAAGTTCTGAAGTGTTTGGGTGGAGGCCATTTTAAAACCACCAGTGAAAAGTGGGTAAAGGCATGTGAGATAAAAATAAAATCTCCCATTTAATACAAGCTATAATTAATAAATATGCGAGAATCGCTTGAACCCAGGAGGCGGAGGTTGCAGTGAGCCGAGATGGAGCCACTGCACTCCAGCCTGGTGACAGAGCAAGACTCGGTCTTTAAAAAATAAATAAATAAAAATGAATAAATAAATAGATAGATAGATAGATAGATAGATAGATAGCCAACAACATTAAAAAAAACAGCTGGGCTAGTTGTGGTGGCTCATGCCTGCAACCCTAACACTCTCGGAGGTTGAGGCAGGAGAATCACTTGAGGCCAAGAGCCCAAGACCAGCCTGGGCAACAAGTAAGACCCCCATCTCTACAAAGTTAAAAAACTAGCTAGAGGTGGTGGCGCCTCCTGTTGTCTCAGTGGCTGGAGAGGCTGTGATGGGATTGTCACTTGAACCCAGCAGCTCAATGTTGTAGTGAGCTATGATCGTGCCACAACAGAGTGCAATCCTCTCAAAAAAAAAAAAAAAAAAAAAAAAAAGCTGATTAATTTACTTCAAATAAGATAAAAATATGCAATCTGAAAACATTTTTATTTTTTAAAAAAGTATGCTTAGCATTCTTACAGAGCAAAATTAAGAGACAGCATTCATTAAAACAGAACAAGAAATTATAAAATCAGCTTTAAGTAATGGTGCAAGAATGAGTAGATTTAAAGAACAAACTGGAAATCCTAAGAAATGATAAAATAAATTTACTGAAATTGAGAACATAAGTATGAGACAAACTCCAATCTGAAGTATTGTGAAAAAAAAATTAGTAAACTCAAAGATGATCTGGAAAAAAATCATCTAGAATATAGGCCAAAAAGATAAAATAGAAACCTTAAAAAACAAGTCAAAAACAATGCCTTAAGAAGAAGTTCTAGCGTACATCTAACAGTAATCCTAGGAAAGAAAGAATAAAGTAAAAACATAAAACAAAATGATGTACACTAAAAAAACAAACAGACAAACAAACAAATAAAAAAAAACAGTAACCACAATAAGCAAACATAATCTAGCTAGATGCTGGCTCCAAAAAACACACCCTAAAAATGACATGGGAAAATTCAACATGAAGAGATTGACAAAGATTCTCCAGGACTATAATAACCAGTAACCAATAATAAAGAATAATAAAAATTGAATTATAAGCAAAAGTTATTAATAAAGAGGACATCAATATAATGAAAGTAATAAAAGAACACTTAGGAAAGAAAATAATCATTTACATGTAAACACATGAAAGCATTGCCTCAAAATGCATTAAGTAACAATTATGGAATTACAAGAAATTGATAGAATTCCTCACATTCTGTAGGTTGCCTGTTCACTCTGATGGTAGTTTCCTTTGCTGTGCAGAAGCTCTTTAGTTTAATTAGATCCCATTTGTCAATTTTGGCTTGCGTTGCCATTTCTTTTGGTGTTTTAGACATGAAGTCCTTGCCCATGCCTAAGTCCTGAATGGTATTGCCTAGGTTTTCTTCTAGGGTTTTTATGGTTTTAGGTCTAACATTTAAGTCTCTAATACATCTTGAATTAATTTTTGTATAAGTTTTAAGGAAGGGATCCAGTTTCAGCCCTCTACTTATGGCTAGCCAGTTTTCCCAACACCATTTATTAAATAGAGAATCCTTTCTCCATTTCTTGTTTTTGTCAGGTTTGTCAAAGATCAGATGGTTGTAGATGTGTGGTATTATTTCTGAGGGCTCTGTTCTGTTTCATTGGTCTATATCTCTGTTTTGGTACCAGTACCATGCTGTTTTGGTTACTGTAGCCTTGTGGTATAGTTTGAAGTCAGGGAGCGTGACACCTCCAGCTTTGTTCTTTTGGCTTAGGATTATCTTGGAAATGCAGGTTCTTTTTTGGTTCCATATGAACTTTAAAGCAGTTTTTTCCAATTCTGTGAAAAAAGTCATTGGTAGCTTAAATGGAGATGGCATTGAATCTATAAATTACCTTGGGCAGTATGGACACTTTCATGATATTGATTCTTCCTATCCACGAGCATGGAATGTTCTTCCATTTGTTTTTGTCCTCTTTTATTTCATTGAGCAGTGGTTTGTAGTTCTCCTTGAAGAGGTCCTTCACATCCCTTGTAAGTTGGGTTCCTAGGTATTTTATTCTATTTGAAGCAATTGTGAATGGCAGTTCACTCATGATTTGGTTCTCTGTTTGTCTGTTATTGGTGTATAACAATGCTTGTGATTAATCTACTTATCTGACAAAGGGCTAATATCCAGAACCTACAAAGAACTCAAACAAATTTACAAGAAAAACAAAAAACAACCCCATCAAAAAGTGGGCAAAGGATATGAACAGACACTTCTCAAAAGAAGACATTTATGCAGCCAACAGACACATGAAAAAATGCTCATCATCACTGGCCCTCAGAGAAATGCAAATCAAAACCACAATGAGATACCATCTCACACCAGTTAGAATGGCGATCAGTAAAAAGTCAGGAAACAACAGGTGCTGGAGAGGATGTGGAGAAATAGGAATGCTTTTACACTGTTGGTGGGACTGTAAACTAGTTCAACCATTATGGAAAACAGCATGGCGATTCCTCAAGGATCTAGAACTAGAAATACCATTTGACCCAGCCATCCCATTACTGGGTATATACCCAAAAGATTATAAATCAGGCTGCTATAAAGACACATGCACACGTATGTTTATTGCAGCAGTATTCACAATAGCAAAGACTTGGAACCAACCCAAATGTCCATCAATGACAGACTGGATTAAGAAAATGTGGCACATATACACCATGGAATACTATGCAGCCCTAAAAAAGGATGAGTTCATATCCTTTGTAGGGACATGGATGCTGCTGGAAACCATCATGCTCAGCAAATTATCATAAGAACAGAAAACCAAATACTGCATGTTCTCACTTATAGGCGCGAATTGAACAATGTGATCACTTGGACACAAGAAGGGAAACATCACGCACCGGGGTCTGTCATGGGGTGGGGGGAGGGTGGAGAGATAGCATTAGGAAATATACCTAATGTAAATGATGAGTTAATGGGTTCAGCACACCAACATGACACATGTATAGCAAACCTGCATATTGTGCACATGTACCCTAAAACTTAAAATATAATAAGTAAATAAATTAATTAATAAATAAAATTGATAGAATTCACAAATATAATTGGAAGTATAATTATATTTTTTAAAATGGACAGATTAGGAAGTCAAAACATTACTAATGACAATATTTAAAGAACACAATTAATAAACTCAATTATGTAGACATGTAATTGAAAATTCTACACCCAATAAGTAATCATTTCAACCTGCACGAAACATTTTCAGGTGTAGCTACACTATCAAAAGATGACTTATATTAAGTAATAAATTATCAAAGGAAAGACCCTGGCTTGATCTTTTCTTTATTCAACCCAGACATAAAACAAAAACTGTGCAGATATGTAATGCTGCTCTTTTTGATGACTACTGATGGTTTTTATTTTCCTCCATGACAAAATACTAACTTTTGAAGACTAAGAGGAATCTACTTCTGTTTTGAAGATAGGGATAGAGGAGAACATCCTGCAAGAAGAAAATTCTCATTACAGACTAAGCACTATTATGGTAAAATCCTTATCTGAAATATCAGAGACATTCTATTCTAATTCCTATTCTAAAAAATGAAGAGTGTATGTCAACTATGATGGTAAGAAACATCCAGCTCTTTCTAGCCCTCCACATCCTAACACCAATTCTCCCAAGAACGTTTAGATTCCTTGCTATAGTCAGTATATGATTGAGTAAAATAAAGTATGTTACCAAAGTAACTAAGATTCTTTAAGATCATCTGAACATGTTTTAGAGATTACCAATACCCATCTTCTTTAGGCAACAGCTCATTTTGACTAAGGGTATAATACTGTTCATATTGATGCGTTGGTACTTGATTGGTTTCTTTTCAAAAAGACAACTTGTCTTGGGATATAATTATCTGTAATTACACATTAGAGTGGTACTAAAATAAATGTTCAGTGCATCATTCAATTAACATACCTTTCACAGCTCATTCTTGGATAACCAGAAGATGTATAACTAGATGTAGTCTAATCACTCTCTGATATTTAACTTATTTTCACTTGCAGATATAATCACATTTTGAAATTAACTGATGACACAAAAGAATCTATCTGAAGCTTGCTACCTGCTTATTTTGTTTCTTATTACTTTGGTACAGAGGAACACAAATACATCCTGAGTTAATTCTGACTTGTTTATTACATTTACACAAAAATATTTTACCAAGTCAGTGTGCACACATTTATTTCTGATTAGATTTTCATTTTAATTATATTAGGGTCCCAAGCAATGATAGTATAGTTAATTAGACATAAATAATGACACATATATGTCATCAAAATCTTCTGAAAACTCTAAATAGGTAATAAAACATTATGCAATTATGGTATAATTTGCACAAAAGTACTGGGCAATAAATATATCCATAAGTGCATTTTCATCTAAACTTGTGCTTGCCTCACTCCTCATTGTCTTTCTCTGTATGCAGGAGCCTTAAGGCTGAACATCAGTCCTCGTAATTTTTACTCCTTCTACTAATACCTGCTCCTAAATTCCCTTTCTCTGTGCCTTGCTAACTTGTCAAAAACTTTGGCCCATCATTTAGTGAATTCTTTAGATGGTGTCAAGCACTCAGTGACTTTTGGTTGAATCACCTGCTGCATTTACAAAGCAGGCTGATCCTCCTCAACAACCTGCAATGCCCATCCCTCTTCTTTTTGGTTACTGCTCAAATCAGTCTTGGATCTCTCACCATAGCAGTTCTGTCTACTGGCCAGGCCTAGCAACTCCTAATACTACCAGAGGCCCAGTGCTGACAGAAGTCTTCTGCCCAAAAGGACATGCCTTAGATGTTAATATGGTTTGACTCTGTCCCACCCAAATCTCATCTTAAATTGTAGTTCCCATAATCCTCACATGTCATGGGAGGGACCCAGTGGGAGATAATGGAATCACGTGGGCAGTTTCCCCATAGTGTTCTTGATGTAGTGAATAAGTCTCAGGAGATCTGATGGTTTTATAAATGGGAGTTCCCCTGCAGAAGCTCTCTTTCCTGCCACCATGTAAGAAGTGACTTTGCTCCTCATTCACCTTCCACCATGACTATGAGACTTCTCCAGCTATGTGGAATTGTGAGTCAGTTAAACCTCTTTCCTTTATAAATTACCCAGTCTCAAGTATGTCTTTATTAGCAGCATGAGAATGGAGTAATATAGACGCATTCAATCTCCATTGTCAAGGAAAATGGTACAGGTGGAGGTTTTGAGGGTGTTTTTGCCTTTTAAGGTCTAGGTTTTATTTTTAAGAAACTTTCATTGGAGTCTCTCAAAGAAAGTCATGTTCAATAAGGGAAGAAGATAAGGAAAATGAGGCATAGAAGGTGGAAGAAGAGAAGAAGTTGGTGGAAGAAGAGAAGGAACAAGAGAAAGATAAATTAAAAGGAAGAGTTACAGTAAAGGCTGTTTGTCATTAGACATAAAATAATAGAGATAAAATTTTCCCTGAAAAAAATGTTGGAAGTCAGCTCAGAATTGAAACTTCCCTTGCACATATTTAGTGAATGATCCCGCTTTCCCTGAGGAGGTAAGCTGGAAATGAGATACCATAATCTTCCCCTCTCAGTTCAGCAGCTTACTTTTTCTACACATGATTTATTGATGAAAGGATCAATAGCACTTTCTCTGTTTCCAACTATTATGTCAACAAATAACAGTGTAACCTCGCTTGGATTCAGCACCCCAAGACACATAAGAAAATTCAATTCATCAGTCTACTGTCCATCCCCACTGCATCCCAGTCTGATCCTTTTGTGGACACATTACAGAGTCTATGAGGTACAGAAATTGGTTCCCACTATTATTTTTGTCTGGGATTTGTTTAATACCCAACATTACAATATTCAACCTCCAGCATTTAGATAAAATATAATCATATATAATTCAAATTAGGTAATCTGCTGTGTACATATAATTTTTGCCATTCAGTTAAGGTTACATTGCTTTATACATAATTTTCGAGACACTGATTTTGAGATTGGTTATCGATATACCAACCTTTAAGGTAATAATTAAATTATATCTAGTATTATCTCTCTAATAAGAATAAGCAATTTCCATTATCATCTCTCGATAATTCCACTTGGTTTTGTTTGAGAAAAATCTCGTTTTAAAATTTATTGATAGTTCTATTTTCCCAGGGACTTGAACTCTCATGAACAACATATAGAGTCATAGAGAAATGCAACAAGTCAATGATAGAATAGCAAAGTTGTACTAAAAAATAATATCATATTACAGGTTCTTTCATTGTCCAGCATAAAGGAAGGATTAAATGAATTGTGGGACATCAACCCAATGAAATATTTTGCAGATATTTAAAATTATATCTGTGAGAAATGTATAACAATATGGGGAAAATATGGTGTGTACTGGGAAGAAAAGCAGAGTTGCTTATACCCAACTCTAAAAGGCTTTAAAGGTAAACTTAGATAATATGCTAGAAGAACATGTACTGAAGATTAAAAGCTTCTGAATTTGAATGGTAAAAGTGACAGTACTTTTTCTCTAAATTCTGCTTTTTCTATTTTCTAAATTTTCTATAACAAAAAATAAATGTTTTAAAAATGAGAAACTGTACAACTTTCTTCTTTTTTTATTCAGATCTCCACAGGTGGCATTTTCTGATCTGGGAAGATCTGAGAAGTAACTTCACAAAGTGAAGCTGCAGATTCAAAAACCAAATATTCAAGTATTTTAAATTACCTATGATTTTGGATATTTTGTTGCTAGAGTAAATAATCAAAAGCTGACATTAAAAAAAAAAAGAGGTCAAGTATGGAAATCTTGTCATTTTTTCGTTGAAATCCAACACAGAGTGGCCAGTGGATAGCATGAAAAGTGTTACTTTGAAATTTTTTTTTTTTCAAAATACCAAACTACCAAATAACAAAAAGCCATTTCTAGTCTTGCTACATGAGAATTTAGTCAACTTAGCTAAGCAAGGACTAAATGAGTAATGAGTTATATGTTTAATGAATTCACATAGGAAGTAAATTATTCATAGAACTGTGATTTAGCTGAATTTGTTAAATATCAATTTTATATTTAAAAATTATCATTACACGATTATTTTTTTAAAATGTATTATTCTTTTAATCACTCTTTGAGAAACTGCTCTTTCAAATTTGTTTTAGGGGCCTTTTTTTTCTGTAAAATTGTGGCACCTGGTATCATGTGAGTTCTTAACCGTGTGAGAAATAATGCAATATTATTAGCTATAATTTTTCATTTTTTGAGCCTTTTCCAGATAGTCATGACCATATCTTGCAGTTTAAAAGAAAATAGTAATAATAAAAGGACCGACAAACTATATTTTAGTTTTTAATAGGATACAAAGATTTTCTGGGATAACAAATATTAGAGTGACTTTTCCAAATAGTTGAAACAGTTGAACATCTATTCTGAAGTACTAGACTAATTAAATCCAAATTGTTGTTATTTCATACAACAAAACTAGAGTAGCACTTTCAAAATAAAACAAACTTTCCATGAACTAAATGTGGTGACAACTTGTCCCATTTCTGTGATAGAGATTGCCAAAAGGGGAGAAAATATATATCTCATTCTTATCTCATTCTTATTCAAGGATCTAGCACTCATATTTATTTATACATATATTCATTTGTGTTTTTTTAGTGACAGAGCTAAGATCAGGAGTATGCTATAAAATACATACTGCATGGCCTAGAACAATTCATCTTTTTATATCATATATAAAAATTAAAAGCTAAATATTATTAATCATAACCTTGTTTGGAGAGACAACTAACTAGTACATAACTTAATTCTTTATAACTGCCTAAAAACTGCATTTTTTCAGTCAAAGTTCCAGTTCTCCTCCATATCCTAGATTTCCTGGAGTCTCAGAAATATATAGATATCTGATTCAGAAATCACCAGTGCTCTTGAAAAGAAAAATACACTGTAAAGTGAGAAAGGAGAAGCGGACACAAAGAAAGCAGGAGAGAAAACTAGCTAGATAGACAGATCTAAACTACATGAAAACCATGTGTAGAAAAATTAAAGACTGCAATGAAATAGTAAAATTATCCCTGAAAATCTTTTAGCAATACATGGGATCAGAGCAATCCATTAAATTCTATATGATGCTTTCTTTGATGTTTAAGAACTTCATAACCAAAGAATCTTTATTTTGAACATAAACAATCATCCTTCCTTTTTGGTGTAAAAATCAAAGGAGACTGAGGTTTAGGACTTTTTTTTTTTTTTTTTTTTTTTAAATGGAGTCTTGCTCTGTCACCCAGGCTGGAGTGCAGTGGCGCCATCTTGTCTCACTGCAATTGTTCAAGTGATCCTCCTGCCTCAGCCTCCTGAGCAGCTGGGATTACAGGTACCCACCACCACAACTGGCTAATTTTTGTATTTTTAGTAGAGATGGGGTTTCACCATGTTGGTCAGGCTGGTGTCGAACTTCTGACCTCAAGTGATCCACCTGCTATGGCCTCCCAAAGTGCTGGAATTACAGGCATGAGCCACTATGCCTGGCAAAGGTTTTGGACTTCTAACTATGACATGTGCTCCAGAAGTTGTTCTACTACACACATACTCACATGTTCCAGTGACTTGACTCTCTCCCAGAGACAAATACAAAAAATATAATCAGTTAATTGAAATATCTTTTTAACAAACTTATGTGATAATGTATATGGAGCTAGACCTAAATATATTAGGTATATATTGACATATATTAGGTATTCCAAAATGTTAGTTCCCGTTCGTTAGGACAACTTGGGTTTCTTTAGAATGGGAAATTAGGATATGAGATAATAAAAAGTTTGAAAGTAATTATGCAATAATAAATCCACTATCATATTTGGTTATGGGCTCAAATTTAGTTTCTCAAACCAAAGATTGTACCATATTTTCCTAGGAGTTTGTGAATTCTCTGAGAATTTTTTAAATTTTACTATTTACTGTACAGGTGAGACTTAAACCAATTTTAACAGGCTTAAAGGCAAAACTACCCTTTTTCAGTAATAATTAGCATGTTAAAGACATTCTAAAAGTATGTCTTTAGTTTCTTTTTTAGCATTTTAAATTTAATTTAAAATAGCTTATGTATTATAACATTTTACAAATATCAAATTAGATAATATATTGAGTGGTGGCAGAGTAAATGAAGTTAGGATGATAGTATAAGAAACAAACACTGCCCTTTTAGGAAGGCAGTATAGCAAGACATTGCAGTAATGAAATAACTTATGTGCATAAAGCCCAAGGCCTATTATACAATTCACTTTAAAAAGACTTAGGTACTAATAGGCTCTAAGAATTAGTAAAAAACAAAAAATACAGCTAGAATGTGTCCTTTACCTTCATGATGAAACACCATAAAGATTGGAATTCACCATGAAAAGGAGAGATTCACCATGAAAAAGGGATTTCCATTGTCTTTTCTTAAGAGGTAAGTATATTAATGCTGTTTCTTGAATTTCTCTAATTAAGCCTATTGTTATCTTAAGTGTTTAGGTTCTTAAATCAATGTTTCTCAAACTGATGAACCTCAGAATTTTTAGGGATTGATTACAGAATTACTAAATATTTGCATAAGGCTTGTGGGTCCCCAATTTTTCAGATTATGAAAATAATTCAAGGAATTACATATATAATTTCCCCAATCCTTCCCCTAGACAGCTTGTGATCTCAGGAGAAACTATAGAATGTAAAACATAAGTCTTACCCTAGGTAATTGTTATCACCAGACAAATTTGTAGAATACTGCATTAAAGAAAATAGGTTGATAAGTCTAAACCTCAGGGGAGTTGAAGTTCTTCCCATAGGTTAGAGGCAAGAAAAATGATTTGTTTGGCTTCATTTCTCAAATAGAACCTCATTCTCACTCACCTTAAAACTTGTCTAACCAAATTCGGTTAAGTATACTCTGCAGCATGGTACTAATTATTTTCATTATGGAAATGAATATATTTGTCTATGCAACAGCAGTTTGCAATTCTGTCTTCATTGTAGTGACTTGTTCATCCCAATGGAATAGGCCTGCCTCTGCCTATAAGAAGGAGTTCAAGATGCTGCTAATAAATGAAAATATTTGAATTTTGGAACACTTTTGTAAGTTTATGCAGACAATAGAGAGCATATTTAAACTTGGTACTGCTTTAAAAAAAAATCAGGACATTTTTGCTCTAATGTGAAATCAGGCCCCTTAGAATGAATCAAAACAAAGAAAGAATGTGTTTTTTCCCTGATGCTAATTCACACTGAAGTCATGCTTCTGAGTCTACACTTAAGGCTTTTAAAAGACTTGGAGAAGTAAATCATTGGATGGATCCACTTTAACTGTCACACAGGACTGCTGACATTTTCATTTTTGGCCTTGCAGGTTCCCAACCAACTGTTCAAAGGACAATGGAGCTCACTAATCCCCAGTGGCCACTTTTAAACAAAGAGCAGATTGCAGTATCCCATGGAAATGTAAAGGCAATAGCTTGAAATGACCAGAAAGTACTTCTCCTTGTGTCTGTTAGCTCAAAGGTCCTCAACCCACTGACTGGTACCTGTCATTGGCCTGTTAGGAACTGAGCCGCACAGCAGGAGGTGAGGACCGCCTATCAGATCAGATGAGGCATTAGACTGACAAAGAAGCACAAACCCTATTGTAAACTGCCCATGTGAGGAATCTGGGTTTCTCCTTATGATAATCTTACTAATTCATACCTGATAATCTGAAGTGGAACAGTGACACCTCAAAACCATCCCCCGCAAACCCATCCGTGGAAAAATTGTCTTCCATGAAACTGGTCCCTGGTGCCAACAAGGTTGAGGACTGCTATGTTAGCTGACCAAGTCAAAAAATGAAGACCCTCCCCACCTAGATATTTTATTCATTCAGTCAGGAAGGGAATGAAGGTGTATTGACTGCCTCTGAAATCTAGCTTGTTCCCATCTGGGCATTCTGACCTTCTGCAACCTCCCTCTAGCCCACCGCGCTCCAGATATACTGTCTCCTTTTCGTTTTTCAAGACTGAATCCTTCCCACCCTTAAGATTCCAACCCCAAAGTTATGTCTATAGAGCACCCTTCTCTGATAAAACTATGTAAAATAGCCACTTCTGCTTACTTTCTGTCATATCACATGATCTTTTCTTAAAACAGGTGCTTCATCTGTGTTATTTACCTCTGTATACCTAGCATGAGTCATGGTTCCTGGATCACAGAAGGTGTTCAATAGAAAGAGAATGAATGAATAAGAGAAAGAATTAGTAAATCTTCCTTGTATCCTGGATTCATCTAGAAATTAGAGATACAAAGTTGAATCAAATGTAGTAAACTCAAGGAACTTACTGAATCAGAAGAATGTTAGCTAAATTTAGAATCTAAGGTTTGTGTGTTAGAAAGACCACTGTGGATGAGTAGAGTATGAAAATAAATTGGAAAAGAGCTGCGCTGTAAGGAAATGAGTGTTTTAGAGGTTATGGCAGTAAAGTAAGCAAAATTCTATGAGGCTCTGTTGTACATCTATGATATAGGGAAATAAAAAGATCCCAAAGATGTTAAGGAGGGTGAATTATTTGGCTGTAAGAGACAAGGAAGATGGAGCTATGCTTTCAGATTAATTTTAGGTACTACATAAATAAAGGTGACATTCGCTGAGATAAGGATATAGCAAAAGAGACATGTTATTGTGAAACCAAAAGGAGAGGGGAGATATTGTAGGTGTATAATATCTAAGATTCTAACATGTTGAGTGTGAGCTGTCCACTGGATATGGAAGTTAAGATATTCACGGACATTTGGGTATTAATACATGTATCTGAGTATTCAGGACAGAGATATGGTTGGCAATTTGAATTGGGCACATTTGCTTCGTACAGAGATAGCACTTGAAATCATAGGAAGAAAGGAAATAAACCAAAGATCATCAAGCGTGAAAAGACATGACGGGCAAGAACTACATCTGAAGGTGTACGATCAAATTGATGTTCACAGAAACGTGTGCAGCCACATGCGTGAGGGGGTGGCTGGCTTAGCAATCATGAAAGGAAGAAAAATTTCCACTGCACCTGATTAAAGCAGTTGCCCATAACAGCATAATTATAAAGTAGAACTGTCCCCTTGGGAAAGCCATGTGCTGAATGGAAGAGTTGGAGTATAGCCATAAACTACTATCTTCTGAGAATCCTCTGTGTGTGTGTGTGTGTGTGTGTGTGTGTGTAAAATAGCCTTTAGTAACAGTTACCCTTAAGGAAAAATACAAAAGTAACATTTACCAAAAATGTAAAGTTCCTTTCTAAGAAAAGTCAGAATTGTCAATATAATTTGGAGGGCTAGGAAAATGGAAAATAAGGTAATACGAGTTTTAATTAAGTCTGCTAGTGTGTATCTGACCCTCCTCTTCTCAAAAGAGTTTTCTTTTTTTTCTTTTTTCTTTTTTTTTTTTTTTTTTTTTTTTTTTTGAGACGGAGTCTCATTCTGTTGCCCAGGCTGGAGTGCAGTGGCATGATCTCGGTTCACTGAAACCTCCACCTTCCAAGTTCAAGCAATTCTCCTGCACTCCCGAGTAGCTGGGATTACAGATGAGTGCCACCATGTCCAGTTAATTTTTGTGTTTTTAGTAGGGACGAGGTTTCACCATTTTGGCCAGGCTGGTCTCAAACTCCTGACCCAAAGTGATCCACCCACCTTGGCCTCCCAAAGTGCTGGGATTACAGTCATGAGCCACCGCACATGGCTGGAATTTTCATATTCTATAACTACATACATTGAGCTACGAAAGTTATAAGGATAAACATGTTTACCTAGTATTTTGAAATTGAAAAGCCTTATGATAAAAACATTGTAGTTTTTAATATTCAGTTAAGGCTATTGTCTCACCCCCCACCACCCTACTCTATTCAAAATTGCCACAAAAGAGATATGAATATTTGTAATGATGATTTGAAATGAAATGTGAAATTATTTCTTAAATGAGGAATTGCAAATTAGAGCAAAAAATAAATGTGGCTTACCATTGCCTTTCATTTTAAGACCAGGAAAAATTGCTCTGACTGTACTTGTTATTGTAGTTCTTGTCAAGATTTGATTTTCATTTTTTGTTCACTCTTTTGTTTTCCTCTTCCTTATTTAAGTGAATCAGAATATTTTGAGAATGAATCAAACTGAGTCATGTCAATTAGATTTGACATCTGGTATTCTAGAGTTACCTGCAAATATTCATACCCAACTACACTGCTATACTGACAGTGTTCATATCCAACTACACTGCTACACAGACAATCTTCTTGGACTAAAAAATATTTCTGAACAACAATTCAGTGGAGCATATACTTGAGAAAAATAGTGTTTTGTTGTTGTTGTTGGTTTTGCTTTTGTTTGTTTGTTTTGTTTTGAGACAGGGTCTTGCTCTGTCGCTCAGCCTGGAGTACAGTGGCATGATCTCGGCTCACTGCAAACTCTAGTGGCATGATTTCGGCCCGTTGCAACCTCTACCTCCTGAGTTCAAGCAATTATCCTACCTCACCCTCCTGAGTAGCTGGGGTTACAGGTGCACACCACCATGCCTGGCTAATTTTTGCATTTTTTAGTAGAGACAGGGTTTTGCCATGTTGGCCAGGCTGATCTCAAACTCCTGACCTCAGGTGATCTGCCCACCTCAGCCTCCCAAAGTGCTGGGATTGCAGGTGTGAGCCACCTCACCCAGCTGAGAAAATATAGTTTTATGAAAGCAAGCCCTTTTTTTTTGAGACGGAGTCTCGCTCTGTTGCCCAGGCTGGAGTGCAGTGGTGCCATCTCAGCTCACAGCAAGCTCCACCTCCTGAGTTCACGCCATTCTCCTTGCCTCAGCCTCCCCGAGTAGCCGCCATGCCTAGCTTTTTTTTTTTTTTTTTTTTTTTTTTTTTTTTTGGTAGAGACGGAGTTTCACCGTGTTAGCCAGGGTAGTCTTGATTTCCTGACCTCGTGATCTGCCCGCCTTGGCCTCCCCAAGTGCTGGGATTACAGGCGTGAGCCACTGTGCCCGGCCAAACCCTTATCTTTAAAATGTCTTAAAA
Organism: Theropithecus gelada; assembly: GCF_003255815.1. NCBI lineage: Eukaryota > Metazoa > Chordata > Mammalia > Primates > Cercopithecidae > Theropithecus > Theropithecus gelada. The sequence continues at coordinate 44,959,650 of NC_037673.1, read as the reverse complement.
CACAAGCATTAGTTAGTCCTCCCTGAAGTCTGCATTAATGTCTGCATTAATGTCTCATTTAAACAAGTTTGTTGTGACCTAATTTCTATCATGGAGTTTCTAAGGTTTTATTTTAGTACTGTTATTAATACACTGAGAAATAACCAAGCAAGCCAGATGCTCTCTAATATTTTTCTCCATAATAGGATTTCAGATTTTCAAAGTAAGATACAGGCAATACTTTGCTCTATGTTCATTGTTTCAGCTTTTCATATGATGTTTTATTGTTTCATCTTTCCAGAAAGCTGAATACACACACAGACACACACACACACACACATGCACACACACATTTTCACAAGTTAGATAAATTAATAGTTCTAGGTCTAAGTGATAATCCCTCCATTTCCTCATTATTTTCTTGATTAAACTATAAACCGCTGTGTTTTTTCTACCCTAATCAGAAAGCTTAGAGGTTTCTAGGCTTGAATTTAGTTCATTAATTTGTTTTTAATCATTAGTACCACTGAACATAAATACCCTTCAGAAGTTTAATCTTTTTGGTTTAGAAAAAGGGTGACTACTCAATCTTCCATTACTGTTAAGCTGGGTTTACCGTTGGCATAACGAAAGCATTTGTTTTTAAAAGATTAATAAATGTATACTGAAGAAAAATTGGAAGCAACCTTCCAATTTAGAAATGGGCAGCTTGTCCTGTAAATTATCTTACATATACCCAGCGGAATACTTTGTTGCCATGACAGTAACGATGTCTATAATGATTTATAAGTATTGAAACATATTTTGAGTGAAAAGAAAGAAATTAAAAAGCAGTATGTGAGGATACGATGTGAGAGAGAGAGAGAGAGAATGAGAAGAAAATTTTCCAACTATTGAGTGGTTAGCTTTGAGGAGTGATATTAGGAGTAATTTTTGCTATGCTTCTAATTGTTAATAGTATGTGTTATTTTAACAAAAACAGCAAAACTGTTAATGAAAATGAGAATAACTGAAAAGTCAAGAAAATATGCATGGAACAGGTATATGTAGTATATACTCATGCAAATATAGGGTAACAGAAATAAGAAATCTGAAAAATTCAACAATCTTGCCAGTACAGCTCACTTTCCACAGTATCTTTTTTTAATAACTTGTTTTATTTTAAATTGTCTCTAATGCAGTTCAGCCAGCTTTTCAATATTTATTGATAGTTCCCCATTTTTACATCATTATTTCATATATTCTTATATTATTAGTTATCAAAATATTAATATAATGCATTAATTTATAATACTTTATTAATATAACATATAATTATTAAAATATTATTTATATGTACATGCTTTATTCTGAGACTGCATAAATTCTATGTAGTTTTATTTCTTCAGCCTGTCTTACACACGTGTTTCTGTTTAGGTCAAAAACAAACAGGTAAAAGATGAACACAGGTCAGAAAATAAAACAGAGGCACCAAGCAGGTAGTTTTACTTTATGTAGAATCATTACCTTTGGTGACATTTTATTTCAGTGAGTATAGTTTAATACAGACTTCTGGATTTCCATACAACTTAGTTTTCCATATTCTCCCTTCATCCTTCCGTCTCTCCTGTTTAAACAAGTAACCAATTCAGTTAATGAACAGCTAGCCCTGTACTCGATGGCAGGATTATAACAATGAACTGGAGTATGTGTCTGTCCATATATGGCTTATTTCTACGCATCACATAGCTTCAGCTGGATTTCCATGTAACTTCGTTCTTCTGTGTTTAGATACTTTACTAATCCAGGATCCTCTGTTACACTGACTACCTGCCTCACCCACCCCTAAAAGCAGGCAAAGGCAACAAATCTAAAATCCTTTTTAAGTTGTAAAGCTAGTTCTGCTTAGCATTTAGTACTTCTCCAACATTTGAGTTTTTCTTAATGGTTCTGACTCTATACAGGAAAAATGTCTTTCAAGGAAGTAGCAATTTGAGCTGGGACCTGAATGCAAAAAAGTAGATGGATTCATTTCCAGCTGAGAAAAGAACATGAGGAAAGGCATGAAGTCTTCCCTGGCACAGCAGAGAATTTTGTGGATAATTTTTAAACACTATCAATGTCTGGGTCCCCAAACGGAAAGGATACAATAAAGATATTAAAAGTAGAATGGGAAGGTGGATTTTAACAGAATTTGTGACAATCATAGATAACAATGGCTTCCTTGAAAAAATTGAGTAATATTGCAGTTTACTTAATAATACATTACCTCATTTAATCCACGTAGATGCAATAAAGTGTGTGCTATAATTAGCAGTTTTATAGTGAAGGACACTAACATTTAGAGAGCTGGAATTTGAGTCCTGATCTTTCTTCCTCCAGAGCACTAGCTTTTACATTAAATTGCTTGGACAAGCCATGACACCATCTGGCATCCTGGGAATCCAAGTCCTATTTCTCACATTGCTTCCACAGGAAAATAGGTTATAACTTCCAAAAAATTAACTTTCAAATGAACTTCTAAAACACAACCTATTTATAACTAGATGGAATTGCCTATGCAGTTTAAAATGCCCTCTCTCCTCATGCAAGATGATGTTTTCTACAGAAATTGCAAAATTGTCAGATATGTGAGGTCTTGAGAGAAAATATGTATCCTTGTATAACATATTTCCTAATTCAAACTTGTTTAAACAATGTAATTGCACATTGTTACTTTAAAAAAAATTTACATTAAATTTTATCCGGAAAATTCATACTTCAACAAATATCTTGAGGCAACGATGTCTACAAAATGAAGTATCCAAATAGAGGGCATCAAAAGACAGTTACACTGTATGAACTTATTCACATTTATCATTTATACTCAAGTTTGGATTCTAAATTGCTTATAACCTTTTACTTTCAAAGCCTTTGCCACAGAAGCCTTTTTTAAAAACCTTATTTTTTCATTTGATGGTGTATGAATTAGTCTTTACCATCTAAAAATCACACATACACATACACTTACACACACACACATTCACTCTTAGTCTCTCTCACACATCTACAGTGTTTCTGTTAAGTAGCCAGAATTTATCCATTCAACAAATATTTTTTGAGATCCTCCTAGGTGTTAATAGGGTTAGACTATCAGCTAAATATTATGTTAACAGCTGGGATTCGGTGCTAGGTGCAGGATGCAAGATTTATATAATCCACATGACTTTCAGTAGAATAAAATACTCTCTTTAAATTACAGTAGTCCTCTGAATGAGATTGTTATCTCCTTAAACATAACCCTTTACTTTGACACAGGTACACTACTTAAACTGTGATAGATTTTATATTTCTTCTATTTTCTTGTCCTGTTTTATAGTTTTTTTTATTTAAATAAACACGGAAAAACAGAATGTTGGGAAACATGGAATTACAAATACTGAATGCCAACTACTTCAAAAAAATATTATTGCCAGGGATATTGTCAAAAGGATTAGTCAAGCATAAACCTACAGCCTTTAAAGGGAAAAATATAGAAACCTAATATTGTTCCTTAAATTATCGGTATAACATTTTGTTTTTAATAATCTACCATTTGTATAAAAGCTTTAGTGACATTTTAATTGCAGTTGTTTTTATGGTTGCTATTTCTCTAGCATGGTAAATAAGTAGTATATTATGAGAACTGTATATATTAGTAAAATCCAAGGGATTCTATGTTTCTTTCTTTCAAAACATTGGTAATTTTGTGAAATGTTCCACCAGAACAATGTTTCTTATTGCAGTAATGAAAGAAAAGGGGTAACCATTTACTTCTAGGACGTTCCCAATTATATTTATTGACAACTGATAGAGTTTTTGATATTGATGACTTAAATGTAAACATAATTCCATATTAAATTTGGAGGTATTTCAGTGATTTTTGTATTTGTCCATTTTCACACTGCTATAAAGAACTACTTCAGACTCGGTAATTTATAAAGAAAAAAGGCCAGGGAGGCCTCAGGAAACTTACAATCATGGTGGAAGGCAAAAGGGAAGAAAGTACCTTCTTTACAAGGCAGCAGAAGAGGTGGTGGGGATCTGCCAAACACTTTTAAACCATCAGATCTTGAGAACTCACTCATTATCATGAGAACAGCATAGGGGAAACTGCCCCTATGATCTAATCACCGTCCACCAGGACTTTCCCTCAACGCATGAGGATTATAATTTAAGATGACATTTAGTTGGGGACACAGGCAAACCATATCATTCCACCTGTGGCCCCTCCCAAATCTCATATCTTTCTCACATTTCAGAATACAATTATGCCTTCCAACAATCCCCCAAAGTCTAAACTCATTCCAGCATTAACACAAAAGTCTAAGTCCAAAGTCTCATCTGAGACAAGGCAAGTCCCTTTCCACCTATGAGCATATAAAATCAAAAGCAAGTAAGTTACTTCCAAGATACAATAAAGGTACAAAAATTAGGTAAAGTCTCCCATTACAAATGGGAGAAATGGGCCAATAAAAGGGGATATAGGCCCCATGCAAGTCCAAAACCCAGTAGGGCAGTCATTAAATATTAAAGCTCTGAAATGATCTCCTTTGACTCCATGTCTCACATTCAAGGCATGATGATGCAAGGAAGGGGTGGTCTCTCAAGGACTTGGGCAGCTCCACTCCTGTGGCTCTGCAGGGTACAGCCCCTGCAGCTGCTTTCATTGGCTGGCCTTGAGTGCTGGCAGCTTTTCCAGGTGCCCAAAGCAGGCTGTCGGTGGATCTGCATTTCAAGGGTCTGGAGGACAGTGGTTCTCTTTTCATAGCTCCACTAGGCAGTGCCCCAGCAGGGACTTTGTGTGGGGACTCCAATCCCACATTTCCCTTATGCATTGCCATAGTAGAAGTTCTCCATGTAGGTGCCTCCCATGCAGTAGACATCTGCCTGGACATCCAGGTGTTTCCATACATCCTCTGAAATTGAGGCAGAGGTTCCCAAAGCTCAACTCTTGTCTTCTGCACACCTACAGGCATGATACCATACGAAAGCCACCAAGGCTTGGGGCTTGCACCCTCTGAAGCAACAGCCCAAGCTATACCTTGGCCCCTTTAAGTCATGGCCAAGAGGTGGAGTGGCTGGGATGCAGGACACAATGTCCCAAAGCTGCACAGAGCAGCAGGGCCCTGAGCCTGGCCCTGGCCCAGGAAACCATTTTTCCTTCCTAGACCTCCAAGCCTGTTATGAGAGGGGCTGTGTGAAGGTCTCTGAAATGCCCTGGAGACATTTTCCCCATTGTCTTAGTGGTTTCCATTCAACTCCTCATTACCTATGCAAATGTCTGCAGCCAGATTGAATTTCTCCCCAGAAAATGGGTTTTTATGTTATATCACATGGTCTGCTGCAAATTTTCCAAACTTTTATGCTCTACTTCCCTTCTAGATATAAATTCCAATTTCAGATCATCTCTTTGTCAGTGCATGTGACCATATGCTCTTAGAAACAACCAGGTCAGATCTTGAATGCAATGCTTAGAAATTTCTTCTGCCAGATACCCTAAATCATCTCTCTCATGTTCAAAGTTCCACAGATCTCTAGAGCAGCAGCAAAATGCTGCCAGTCTCTTTGCTTAAGCATAGCAAGAGTGACATTTGCTCCAGTTCCCAGTAAGTTCCTCATTTCCATCTGAGACCAGCTCAGTCTAGACTTTATTGTTCATATCACTATCAGCACTTTGGTCAAAACCATTCAACCAGTCTCTAGGAAGTTCCAAACCTTCCCACATTTTTCTATGTTCGTCTGAGTCCTTCAAACTGTTCCAATCTCTACCCATTACCCAGTTCCAAAGTCACTTCTACATTTTCAGATATTTTCATGGCAGTGCCCCAAACTCCCAGCACGAATTTTCTGTACTAGTCCATTTTCACACTGCTATAAAGATCTACTTGAGACTTGGAAATTTATAAAGGAAAGAGGTTTAACTGACTCACAGTTCCACATGGCTGGGGAGACCTCTGGAAACTCACAGTCATGGCAGAACACAAAGGGGAAGCAAGCACCTTCTTCACAAGGTGACAAAAGGGAGTAGGGGTACTGCCAAACACTTTTAAACCATCAGCTCTCATGAGAACTCACTCACTATTACAAGAACAGCATGGGGGAAATCACCCCCATGATCAAATCACCTCCCACCAGGTCCCTCCCTTGACACATGGGGATTACAGTTTAAGATGAGATTTGGGTGGGGATGCAGAGCCAAACCATATCAAATTTCAACATTAACCTGAAATATTTGCATTGATGATTTATTGCTGAAGGACTTCACTCAAGTTATTCAAAGGATCTAAGTTTTTGCTACATCTGAAAATCATGTTATAAAACACAGCAGAGCTGAACTTGCTGCTTACAAAGAGAAAGTAGAACAAGTCACAGATGTCCAAACTAAGAAGCACTATGGTGTGGTGACTAAGAATTAAGAAATTAAAATGAGACTAAGTAGGATCAAATATTGTCATTACCATTAACTAGCTCTGTGACCATGAACCCTATCCAAAATAAGTATGTCAAGATAAAAAGAGATAATTTAGGTAAGGCACTTAGGCCAATGCCTGGTAAAGATAAGGATCCAATATGAACAATCTACCACAAAATACGCTGACATTGCTATCAACATGGTATGAACTTTAAATGGATCATCTCACTTAATTTTCAAAATTATACCAAAAAGTAAGTTCTATTATTACCCCCATCTTCTATGAAGACTTTACTGTGTTGAAGAAAGAAAAGGAAGAAAAAGGAAAGATTAATCTTAAAATGAGAAGATGATAACATAGAGCACTTATTTCAGCCTGTGGTTAACAATTGTGGATGTTATAAAAATACATGACTAATTAGCTTAATATTTGTAGGCACTATATTTAATTTCAAATATTTCTCAACTATTCAGTGCCTAATTATGAGGTCTATTTAGTATCTGGGAGTTTCTTTGCTACTTCTCCTCTCTGTCCATTTCATGGCATATATAGTTGCTGCCAGGATAATAAAGCTAAGTCAGTCTTCAGATAAGTAGCACATATTTCATGCGTACCTCTTACATGCATAGCACTATGAATGTCCCTGTTTGTGGGGGAAAGGGGACTTGAACCAAGAAATACTACTGGAAAGAATATGGGGGTGATTTAACCACCAGAATATAGTGAGGGAAATTGAACAAAGATATATACCTTGCCATTATGCATAATCAAGATATATATTTTTTAAAACAATAAACTGTTATTAAGCTTCAAAGTAGAAGAAAAGTTCCATTTAAATAACCACTCAGAGATTAAATACATTTGTTTTATTAATATTTCCTTGGGCATTTTTCTTCCCTAGCACTCTTTTGGCTTCCTTAAAATGTGTCTGCATCTTTTGCTTCACAAAATTTCTTGTGCTATGTCTCCAAAGACAAATAGAGGTGAAAAGTATGTTTCCTAGTAAAATAATAATTTTCCCAGCATTTTTAGGTAGTCTTTCCACACTGGCTGTGTTTAACATTATAAGTTGCTTTGTCTCCTACATGCATTTGACTGATGTATCAATATAGATTTGGAAGAAAAATATGTATTTGCATACTGTGCACAGCATTCTTTCACTGTTCTCATGAACCACATTTTGTCAAAATATACATTTATAATGTTTAATCAAAATGCATTTATTTTATTTATATATATTTTAATCAAAATATATTTAGGATTTATTGTAACATTTTAGAAAAAATGTTAGAACTGGAAACATCTGGGTTTGTGTCCTAGGGTTCCCCTTATTATGTGGCCTTAAGCAAATCATTTAACCCCTCTTCAATTCAGTTTCCTTTTCTTTAAAGTTGTGGCAATTATCCTTGCCATAATTATTCTATTTTATATCTGGAAAGACCAGAAATAATATATGTGAATTAGAAAAAAAAATCTCTGGTGTTATTATGAGATGTCTGCCCCAGTGTAGTTTATCTTGTTTATCTTTAAATGTAGTCATATAAATATATCCTTTCAAGTAATCAAGTGAAATATGCAGTGAAATAAATATGAGCTGAGGGTTCTGCTAGTGATGGAAGTCTCCGCTATTGGAACATTTATTCCCATGAAGTTCTTAGTCAATGACTGTGGCAACCAAGGGAGAAGTCTCCAATAGGATGAGCACCATCATGCTCTTACTTTATGTATCCCTTTTTCTTGATTAATGATTGGGTCATGATCTTGAAGGCATCCTTGGTTATGTGCACGTAAAAAAGTGTGCAAAGGCACAGGGTTTGCACTGGTCCCATGGATCCACTGTTTGTTTCAACAGTGTTTGCATGTCACAGACTCTGGGAACTCTGCTCCTCCAGCTCTAACCACCCTTCAATCTCCTCTCCAGTAGCAATCTCCAGGACCATCTTCGCATCTAAGCCCTAGCTTTCAGGATTAGTTAATGCCTTTTAATTTTTGTTGCTGTTGTTTTCATGAGGCTATGGGGTGTGTGTTTATATGTATCAGTTCCTTGTTACCAACCAACCATGAGTACCACATCCAACACATTACTGTGACTCAGGGTGTAGGTCATTACTGTTAACCACCAGGTCCCCAGCATCTGCGGGTCTCTTACACCTTTCTCTGGGCTTCTAATTCCACTGGAAAGATGTCACCCTGGAGGGTGTAGGCCACTTTTGGATAACCACTTGGCCAGCCTCCTTCACAGGCAGATTGGATGAATACCTCTTTGAAAGACTCATCCTCCAGCACAAGGGGCCTCTGGACTCCAGAGGCCATTTCATCCTGGATCCTTTTCCCAAGCAGTGTGCAAAATGGAAACAATAAATAATAAAATTATTTTTGCGTTAAAAAAATAAACTTGTGGCAGTGATTCCTTTAGTCATTCATTCATCTGTCTCCAGAGGAAAGAAAATTTTATTTAAACTTCAAGAATAGTGGGAGGCTTCCCATTATTAGGTGGATTGAACTCTTCATTGCTTTCAGAATAAACTTCAAACTCCTTGTGGTGGCCTCTAGAAAATTCACCATTTTCCCAAAATATATGTCCAGTCTTTATCCCCCATTATATCTTTTCCTAAATGTTTTGTCCCCACAATATAAAATTACTGGATTTTCAGCAAACACAGTATATGTTTCAATCATCTCTCTCAATATATCATGCTATTCCACTAACCAGGGATGTCCTTCCTTCCTTTCTCCATCTACTGGCACCCTACTTTGTGTCTAAGACATAGGTCAGATGCTTTCTTCATGGGAAACCCTCCCCTATACTTCCCACCTTTCCCCACTCCTCCAGATTGACCCTGAAGAGGGCCAATGGCTGTTTATCAAATACTTTGTGGAAGAGATTGGACTAGAAAATTGCAAAAATCCTTTGGATAGACTTAATAAAATGTTTCCATGTTTAGGAGAGGAGCAAATTATCAGCACAAAACTCTCATACTGACCCAAATGCACATCACAACTTGACTCCAGCCTATTTTGAATTTGGTATGTTTTCCAAAGATGGAAACCTCATTAGTCAAGGACTAAAGGTTTTCATTTCAGAATTTCCCAAGACAAATTGTCCTAACAAGTTATCTAGAATTCTCTATTTTTGTTATTGTTCCATTCCTTTCTTAGCAGCAAAATGTGTTTTTCATAAGCATATTTAGGTCTAGAGAGTTTTAAAAATTTTTTTTTTCTTTGAGATGGAGTTTTGCTCTGTTGCCCAGGCTGGAGTGCAGTGTCACAATCTTGGCTCACTGCAACCTCTGCCTCCTGAGTTCAAGCAATTCTCCTGTCTCAGCCTCTCGAGTAGCTGGGATTACAGGTGTGCACCACCACACTGGCTAATTTTTGTATTTTTAGTAGAGATGGGGTTTCGCCATGTTGGCCAGGATGGTCTCGAACTCCTGACCTCAGCTGATGCACCCACCTCAGCCTTTCAAAGTGCTGGGATTACAGGCATCAGCCACTGCACCCTGCTGAGAGCTTAATACTTATGGTTCCTCTTTACTTTGTGTCAACTGAAAAGTGTTATATTTACTCATTGAATCCCAGTTTTGGAAGGAAGATTTGATGGGCTGTCAGAATTTCTTAGTAGGATGGAGAAAATAATAATGCATAAATATTCAAAGTTTCCTTCACTTCCCTATCCTTGCTTGACTTTGAGTAATTCATTATATTGGTCATTTTACTAGTCAGGATTTTGACATAGGTAGGTATGAAATGGTAGAGCCAACAAAACCCCCACAAAACTATATTACTTACATGAAGACAGGCAAATTCTATGGTTGCGGGGGGAAAAGATTTGGAAAAGAAGGAGGAAAAGGAGAAATACAAAAGATCAAGAGTGGTCTGAATTTTCTTAGAAAGTTTTGGAGAGGGAGAGACAATTAATGAGAAAGGGGGAGGGGGCAAATAAACTAATAACTGGGTGCAAGATCCCAGGCAGGGCCCTTGTGATGATTGACTATGGGAGGTGGGTGTGCACAGCAGATTTTTAGGATATTTTGCAGTGCACCATGCACTAATCATTGTTGGTATTTTTGAAGAAAATACAGAAAAATTGATTTTCACTTTTGGATTGAATTCCTCCTGCATGCCACACCCTGTGAGACAACATACTATTGAGATGGGCCAGGTAATAGTTTAGCTTTGTTCAGGCTACCTACTATAATACTATAATATCTATTATTGTATTGTCTCCTCACTGGCCTTTCTTCCTAGGCTACAATCATGGTGTGGACAGGGATTCTGTCTTATTCATTTTGCTAATGCCATCATCCAGGACAATATCTGGCAAGTACTAAATGTTCAATAAACACTGAATGAATGAAGAGGATTCTAGAAGTCTTATATCAATTGCAGTCACAATCATGTGAAGGGAAAAAAAAAAAGCCTTAAGATAGAAAATTTTTTCAGAGTTTGGGACCAGTTATATAACAAATTTTTTTTTTCCAAAGGTAAGAACAGATACCGCCTACATTTTCCTCTAGCAGTCATTTTTCTTCTTGCATGGGCAAATTACACATCAGAACACCCACACACAGTGCCTTGCAAGAGAGAACAAATATGATATACAAAGCATTCTGCTGATTGTAGGGGGAAAAGACACACAATAGACAGTAAAGATAATAAATGTGCTGATGTTTATGATTTCCTGCAACTATGTGATAATCCGCTACAATTCCAAACTGCATTTTCCCCCAGAAGATCAATATATTTAAATCAGACAAAATTAAGTTTTAAAAATATTTTTATTGATTATGAGTGAAGCCAGTAGGAGATTCAATATATTTGTAACTCCAGAGTTTGAATTATTGCACTGTAAAGTATATTTTAATTGTTTGTGTCTAGTGTTCTAATTGAGGGGATATATTAATTCATTAGCCAGATATTTATTGAGCACTACTATGTACCAGGCATTTTATAAATGTGCTACCAATTGAACAAAGAACAAACACAATCCATACTCTCAAGGAACCTAGGAAAAATGAAGTATAATACAGTGAGTAAATAATGGGATAAATAGGAGGAGAGTCTCAGTTTATGTGGAAGAGCCAGGGAAAGGTTCACAGATCAAGGAAAACTGAAGCTATGCCTTGAACGAATTTTCTATGCAGGTCAACAAACAAGCAAACATAAAAGGAAAGAAGCTAAAAGCTAATTTGGTGCATTTAGTGAGAGTCAACTCCATCATGATTGCTAAATCACAGGAGGTAAAGAATGACAAGACTTCAGGCTAGAAAGAAAACAAGAAGTCTTGCATGGCTTGTTTAGAAGCATGGATTTCATTCAGACGGAAAAAGTTTGTATGCCAGAAGGATCTTTCTGATTGCATTTTGAAGGCTGACTAGAGGGTAATGACTATCAGTAAGGAACCTTAGAAGACCCCTGGAATTGTCCAGGGGAGCCATGATGGGGATCTGAAATAAGGTAAGTATTGGTAAGGGAAGTAATGAATGGTGGATTGGAAACATCTTCAGGAATCTGCAAGACTTGGTGACTGACTGGATATGGAAGGGAAGAATGAAAGTTAAAAATGACTCCCAGGTGTCTAGATGAAAGACTATGCAAGTAGTAGTGCCAAACCTTGGTTTGGGAATATTGAAAAGGACAAAAAGCTGATGAATGCAGTTTGGGGCATGTTGATTATGAGCATATTTGGGATGTTCAGGTAGAGATGTCTGGAGATATGAGTTTGCCTCTCAGGAGCAAATTCTGGCTGAAGAGAGAGGCTGAAAAATTGTTCAGGTACACATGTCCATTGAAGCCTTGTAATAACACGCAAAATGTTTGGAATATCTTAACAAAGCTATTACCCCTATCTGTCTGTAATGTAAATCTAGATTTTAATATATGAGGGTTTGTTAAAAGCAATGGCTCGTAAAACATTTTTCCTCTTCTAAAACATCTCAGAAATGTGACATACTGTTACCAGGTATCAAAAGTTTAGAACAGCAGGATTTTCAATCTTGCAGACAAGCTCTGCGATGGTGCAGTTTCAAAGCTTTGGAGGCTACAGTTTCAAATGAATCCTCAGCTAATTCTGACTTCTCTATCCACAGATTATCACTGATTAAAAGTAAGGCATATCCCCAGCGAACATGACTACTTAAATAAATATTTTAGCAGCAGAAAATTCCATGATCCCATGCTGATGTGTTGTTTTATATATTTTTGTTCAAATTCAAGAAATTGAGAAATAATGAATTTTATAACATCAAATATTAATAAAATAAGCTATTTTCATAAATATTGCTCATTTGCATTTCAGGAAGTTAGCAGATGTGGAGAGGTCTATGTCACAGATCATAGAAAATGTAATTCCTAATCAGACTATAGTACTTTTTGACAACAAAAGCTTTGTAATTTACTAAAAGAATTTTAAGATTATTATTTCTAAGACTAAAATAATTTTGTGGCTTTTTAGTTCTACAAATTTTCATTCCAGATACACACTTATATACCTCATTTGTAATAATATTTTCTTGATTTTTTATAATCTAATTCATATTTTATATCAAAAGTTAAAAGTATCAGTTGTTTGACTATAGTTTGTTTTAAATTACTTTCCTGGATGGATGATTATTTGTATGTTTGTGTAACTGAGACTTATTTATGCTTACTTTATGTGCTACAGCAAAAGCAGCAACACTATATTTTATGTTTAAATTTTAATTGTATTTGCCTCATATACGTGAAAATAATAAGAGTTCAGAAATAAACCTGGAGTGAGATAAGATTCTCAAAATCCGTAGGCATCTAAAAATATTTGACTCCTTTATATTTTTTATTATTAGGAAAAAGTAAACTTGAATATAAAGAATATGAAAACCATCCTCTGAAAAACCATTACGTCTGGGATGTTTCCAAACACTCCACCACCTTCATTAAATTTAGTCTTTGTGGATTTAATTTAAAACTAAAAACAGCTTTATGTCTTCTCTTATCACTACTCTTTTCCGTCCCAACTTCCCTTCTCTTCTCCTACTGCCAAGCATGAAGGCACTGGTATACATATAAGCACAAATAGTACTCCTAGAAGACCACATTATATAAGAAGACTTACGTAAAGGAAGGAGATTCCCTAAAATTGTACTAAAAGTAGTGTTTACACCTGAAAAATTTTTTCATACATCGATAATTGAGTAGTTTGACATTGAATATTTTAGTAGATTGATGTGATGACAAGCAAGTAAGCTCGCAGGAAGCCCCTATTTTTTGCTGCTCTCTTTTAGGAAGTAACAGAAAGCCTGTAATGAGCCTGAGGTGGGGGTCCTTATTGTCCCTGCTAATGTAATGGTATCAATGTTTCAGAAGGGCTTCCTGAAACAAGAGCCAGAACTTCAGATAAATCTCTAGAACAACACTTGGATTGCCAGCAGCAGACATGGTTTAGTTAGAGATAAGTTCCTTTCACAGGCAGTGATTTTCACAGACAGTGCCTTTCTGATTTTGGTGACTTTCAACCCACGTAGCTTATGTTGGTTTAAACATGCATCCAAAATTCTTTGATATTCTTGCCATCAAGAAGTGGGGTCTATATCCCTTCTCTTGGATCTTGGTGGGCTTATAATTGCTTCAACCAATTGATTACAATGGAGAAGATACTATGAAACTTCTGAGGCAAAGTTAGAAAACGGCTTGCAACCCCCATTAGATCTTTTTACACATTGGCTTTTGGAGTTTTAAGCCACCAGGTAAAAAGTCCAACTACCCTAATACCAGCATCCTCTAAGAAAGCCCAGGCCATATGAAGAGGATACCTGTATGTTCTCTGGTCAAGTAGCCCCAGCCAAGATTCCAGCCAACAGCCAGTATCAATTGCCAGACCTGTGAGTGAAGATGGCTCCACATGATCCCAGCCCCTAGGTATGGAATCACTCCCAGTATTTGAGTTTTACCAGCTGAGACCCCAGACATTATGGAAGAGAAACAACTATTCCTTCAAGAGGCCTTTGTATCCTCCAAATCATATCATTCAAGCTATGTCACTCTTCCATTGTATAGGTTCAATACTGATCAATACTGATCCCAATTACTCACTAAAGCCAGTTCCTGCTTAAATGTTTTGTTTCTTTCCCCCATGTCCAATATCTCTCCATTGCAGACATCTTACCATTTTAAATTGTGAAACATTAATACTCAAGACTTGTAAATATTATATTTAATAAGCATTAATAACTTCTCACTCTGTATCTCTGAATTATTTAGTATTAAAATCAGTTTTTTCAGATGCAGAAATAACATATTGTAAATAACTGATATAGATGGAATTATCAAAATAGCAACAATCTAATTCCCAATACCCAGATTTGTACTCTATCCCCTAGGAATGCTTAGTGATTATATAGGACAGAGAGGGTGGGTACAATAAATGACCTCCATTCCTTGTCACCTGTTTTAATGCTTCCATGTTCAGTGCTTTTTTCCAGAGGAAATAATTCCCTTACTAAAAATATAACTACTTCTCCACAAAATTTATGTGGTTCTACAAAATATCTGACAGCACTAAAAATGTTCCATTTTGCTAGTCACAAATCCATTTATTTAGGTTGTCAAGAAGAGACAAGATGATCTGGATTGTAATAAATGCATTTGAACACTTCCTTTTTCCTAACTATAGTTAGAAAGAAACAATACTGTCTATCAATCTTTTAATCCAAAAGATCAGGTAGTTAATACAGACAACAGCAGAACTTTTAGATAACTTATTTTTGGGTGTAAGAGCAACATACTTGTACTACTACTTTGAGCCTGGCTTGGTACACAGAACTAGGTCAATACATAATAAATTTTATATTGCAAAAATTCCTGAAAGCGAATTTCCACTTGAATCTCAAGCTTGATGATACTAACTGGAAAATTCCCATATGGAAGTAAATGATATCATCTCAGAGTTACTTTGGGCATGCTAATATTAACACCACTTCTAAATGCCTTTTGCTATAGATAGACCTAGTAGAATATAAAATAAAAGGGAATCTGTAAAGAACAGCTCATAAAATTACCTACCTTATGCAAGTCATGAGCTATACATGAAGGACTCATTTGTGGCAATGTAGGAAGAACACTGGACAGGACTCAGAACACTTGGATTCTAGACCGAGCTCTGCCATTAATGTACGTGCAACTTGGAGAAAGTCATTTAACCCTTCTTGTTTCTATTACTTTATCAATAAAATCAGAAAATTGTGTTAGATCATCAATCATCTGGAACTGTGGAATCTCAAGAAAGCTTGTATATTTAGGCCAATTACATATTCCTAGGATTGCTCCATGCTTATGCTACCCAGAAACTTGCCCTGCCTGCCTTTATTTTTCATACACACACATAGCTACTGCCATATATCACATGCCATTTATTTTTATTTGTACCAATTTACATTAATTTTACTACATATCTATAAATTTTAAGCTTTCATAACAAACTTAGAAAATAGTGGATGAAATCTAATACACCAATTACCTAGTGTTAAAATACTATTATTTTATTATAATTATTCTGGATCCTTTTTTTTTTTAAAAAAAAAGTTACTAACATAACTAAAGTAACAAAACATAACCATCAAACGTAACCACTGTCTCACCCCAATGCTATCCACTTCCTGCCTTATCATACTAACAATATCCTGAAGCATATAGAGCTTTTAGTTACTATTTTTACATTTTACCACATATGTCTATGCCGTTACCAATATAGATAACGTTCTGTGGAGTTTTAAACTTACGTAAGTGAGAGTATACTGACCATGTTCTTCAACAGCTTGCTTTTACCTCCCAACTTTGTTTTCAAGATTCATTCATGTTAGTATATTTATAAATTCCATTCATTTACACACTATTTTATATGAACATATTACAATTTATCTATTCCTTCATTGATAGATATTTACAGGATTTCCAGTTTGCCCCTATTCTAAATAGTGCTCAGGGAATAACCGCTTACATACCTTCTTGTGCACCACAGCAAGAATATAATTAGGGTATTGACCTAGAAGTGAGGTTGCTGTGTCACAAGGCATGTTCATCTTCAGTTGCACCAGATACAACAAAGCAGCAATCCAAAGTGGTTGCACCAATTTAAATGCCTGCCTGCAGGGTACAAGAGCTCCCATTTCCCTGCATCTTGGATGATACATGTTATTTAGACATTCTAATTTTTTTCCAATCCAGTAAGAACGACATGGTAACTCATTACATTCATTTGCATCCACTCCATTGCTATTGAGACTAAGGGCTTTTATTGTTTTTCTTGGCCACATGGCCTCATTTTCTGTGAATTGCCTTTCTTATGGTCCTTTCATGGTTACAAGAGCCCAATAGAAGACTCAGCTTTTAAAGTTGGATTAGGCGTTGGGATTTGAGAGTTTTACACCATGGCCATGCCTCCTTTCCCTAAGTTATCATTAAAACACTCAGCCTCCACAGCTCATATCCATGCATATCACCCAGGTTGTTCCAGCACATTCAGAACTTACTGCTCTTGCTTTGAAAGTCCTGGTAGGTTCCCACTTAGGGGTACCTCCCTCCCTTTCTTTGTCCTTCTCTTCCTTTCTTCAAGGTCAGACTTCCAGCTTCCACATAAACAATTTAAAACTGTATGACAATCTCCCCACTCTCCAAAAGAAAACAACAACAACCACCACCTTCATAAACAACCTAAAATCCCTGGAAATCCACTGAATTACAAATGAATTTTCATATGATTATCCATTTCATATGGTTATTTCATTATTGAAACATATATATTCACACACAAATAGCAAATTCACAAAGACATAGCTAAAAAGGAAAAGCATAAACAGCATGATTTCCTCAAGTAACTTATAAATCACTAAAAATATTCATCATATTTTTTACTTTATCGAATACTGCCTTCATCCTGTTGGTTATATTGAAGTACATATCAAGAACATATTTAAGTATTGTATGAAATTTGACAGATACTATTAATACAAAGGACCTTCCATTTGGGAAGTAAGAAATCAAAGACAGTGACATTTCCTTTGGAGAGTTATTTTGAAGATTAAATGACATTACTGCCTGCAATTAAGTGCTTGGCATATAGTAGGTACCCAGCAAATGTTAATGTCCCTGTTCTTTTTCACAAGGTAGAGGGAGTAATTAGGTGAACAGCTACACAAAGGCCTAATTCTAATCAGTAAAAAGGAAATGATTGGGACAGTAAAATTGACAAATCTCTTGGTAAAAGATAACCACAGAATCTTAAAGTTGATGTTGGCCAAATCGGGAAAAGTTAAGCATTATATTTTTGACATTGGGAAGCAAATTTCCAATATATCAGAGAAAAATATAGGTATCAAACCTCCAACAGGAAAAGAAAAAAAGAAAAAAAAAAAAAACCTCAAGAACAGAAGACTCTAAAATATGTACTTTGAGCTGATAAAAAGTAATGGAGAAGATTTCTAAATACTTAAGAGGTATAGCTAAAATGAAGGAGTAGAAGCTACCAAAAAACAGATTTCAACTCACAGTAAGCATTGTCTAATAATCAGTATAGTTTAAACCGGGAAAGTAGCAGTTTTGGGAGGTAATAAATCTTTAACTTTCAAGCACAGAGGGAACTGAATTTTGGTGCAAGTGTTTGGGAGGACATTTGAGCATGGAATCATTCGTTCCACTTGATAACGAAATTTCCTTTTATTCTAAAAGTGTATGAGTCTAGCCTCAGGGGATATTGTTGTGGTGGAAAACTATGAAAGAAAAGTATCGCAACTGAGAAAATTCAGCGAAAGGGCAAGCTAACCCCCATTAATTCTCTAGCTCTTTAAGAATATTATTATTTTGTCATTTGGAAACAGGAGTTTTAAAAAAGAAAGCTAAAAAAATAGTGTTAACAGCAAATTACATCTGCAGTGTGAAGCTTAGAAGGAATGATTCATCATGTTAGTTAAGAGGGATTTAGAGTATCTTCTTGTCCAATCCACTCAATATATTCGATGAAGAAACTAAAATCAAGAAAAATGTATTGGTCCTAAGTCACTTAGCTAATGACTAAAGCACGACTTCAATCTAAACTTTCAGATTCAACTGTCAAACTGATTTTAAACTTGTTTATATTTTCAGGTAACATGAGAATTAGACTGATAGACCTTTTCTAGAATTGTTCTTTCAAATGGTATTTAAAACTCTAGGTACCGGCCGGGCGCGGTGGCTCACGCCTGTAATCCCAGCACTTTGCGAGGCCGAGAAGGGCGGATCACAAGGTCAGGAGATCGAGACCATCCTGGCTAACACGGTGAAACCCTGTCTCTACTAAAAATACAAAAAATTAGCCGGGTGTGGTAGCGGGCGCCTGTAGTCCCAGCTACTCGGGAGGCTGAGGCAGGAGAATGGCATAAACTCGGGAGGCGGAGCTCGCAGTGAGCGGAGATCGCCCCACTGCACTCCAGCCTGGGTGACAGAGCAAAGACCCCGTCTCAAAAACAAAAACAAAAACAACAACAACTCTAGGTACCAAGGGTTGAAACAAATTACACTTTACCAGAGGATAATTATATAGATATTTTTTACTTCTTTTAAGACTTCCCAAATACACAGATCCTTTATTTATCTGATTATGAATCACACCCAGGTGGTAAGATATGGAAATCTTGCAAATATATTGGAAGTCAGGATTTAATCATCTGTGTACTTGTGAACTATTCCAACATTAAATATATTTACACCCACATGAGCTAATCTTATATAATTATGATGCTTGCGTTTTTTTAATAGAAAAAAGTTTTGATTCTTTTTCCCCCTGTAATGAGTGTGAACTTATTATGAAAATTTCATGTGCTTTTTTAGTGTTTAATTTTGCAATAATTTTATATTCAATTACTTACAAAATACACACAAAGACTACTTATGGAATACTGAAATGTATAATGTGGAAAAGTGATTATGAAATACAAATGTACAAACCTTTATCAATAGTATGACCTGGAAAACATAAAATAGCAACAAAAATCCATAAATAAAAGATAAAAGATAAAACCTAAACGTTAAAAGTATGAGATTATCTTCTCTACTGTTTTTTCAGATTTTCTGTAATGATCATGTATTTTACAGCAATAACAAAAATCTTACATTTTAAAAATGAAAATGAAGCTAAAAACAAAATTATATGAAAATCTAGTTTTCAGAATTAAATAATCCATTCTCCACCTGAAATGGATAAAATTCATTAGAACATAAGATACTATTTGATATATACAAATAAATTCATAAATGTTACTGGATACTTCTACAGAGCATTGTAAATAAATAGGCGTATGTCCCCTTAAGTAGTCAGTGATAAGTAACTGAATGTTCTCATCGAGTTCCAAATGAATAGGAATGCTGAATGTTGGCTGCTTTAATGTTAATGTAATACCTGGCATTAAGAAATTTACTCACCATATGCTTTTCTTTTCCTTCCCAGCTTCCTGTGCATCTATTTGAATCACAACGAAAGTTTCTGGACTTTATTCAGCATGAATCCAGCTGGAAACTAATATGCAACTTATATGAACATTAAATTTACAATGGCTTATTTGAAAGGAGAAATATAATGACTTGGTTTATAGAGGACTTTGTCAAGTTATAGGTAGCTTGGTTTTTCAAATTGCTGCTTTTGTCTAATTTTGCCAGTTGAAACTGGTCTTTCAGATACAGCAATGGTTTTTTTCTAAAGAAATCCTGCCAACATTAAAGAGGTTTTCTCCATTATAACTAAACTGAACAAGACAGAAAGCTTATGGGACAAACTAAAACTGGCTCTCGACCTGCAGTTGTGTCATGTTTTTTTCTGAACATTTAAAAAATGTACTTATTGAAATATATGCTTGTTCCAGCCGCCCAAAACCACAGCTGCAGTAAGGCCCAAAACCAGACAGAATAGCAGGAGAGTTCCCACAAGGGACTGCCCCAAACCAACCTAAGATGGGACCAGTTGGGATTTCGAAGAAGGAAACACTAAACACCGAGTGATAAGTCCAAAGCCTTTATTAGTACTATATACATTGTGTGCTGCATTAGTCCTCATGATTGCCAGGGAGAAATGAGACGTTCTAAGCTGTGGAACCATAGGGGAACCATATGGGGAATCAGATATGGAGTTTATATGGGAGCTTAAGGAATTGGGTTCAGGGTTGGGGCTATTACTTATGTGTTTAACAACATGTTTGATGTTTCAGTGTTTCAGGCAGCCTAAACAAGTTTATCCGTGCCTGGGAACACTCAAGGGCGTGGCTTGGGTTCAAGTCTGCGGAAAACATGGCCCCGACACAGAGCAGTCAAAAGCACTCTGTGTTTCTGAGTCAGGAAAAAGAAAGCAGAGGGAACAACACTAATTTGAAGTATATTTACGAATGTTACCCTCCCATGAGACGATGCAATTTAAAAATAAACACCTATTTCTCAAAGAAAACTTTACAGTGCTCAGAAATAAGTATGACATCAGCACCTTGAAAATTCTGTGCAAAATATAAAAACAAGATATTATGTGCAGTAGTAATTAATAGACATACATTTCCACTGGTTATCCACTGACATATTACCAATCTGCATTGAAAATATCTGCTGAGCAGCAAATTGTGCAAAGATCAGTAAAAACAGTATAGTTTGGGTACCCACTGGTGTCCTGAATAAGTATGAAGAGGATTCCTAAATGTCTAGTTTAATAACCCATTTATTTCCCTAATACTGTCCTTATTTCTAAGCTCCTACATTCAATTAAAATATATCCTTATTTATCCTTTTCTCCACACTACTTCCATTGTTTCTCAGCATGGGTATATTTCAATTCGCCCTTATGGTGATGGCAGAGTAATGGTGTCAAAGTTTCCAAAGATATTAATTCTAAATATATTTTTCTCATTTTCCATTTGGTTAATTCTCTCTTCAGTTGTCTTGTTAGCAGACTCACTCTATGGGCTCTATAGGTTCCCTCTGGCAAGCTGCCAGGTTGTAAATTGCCCTAATGGAGAGGTCCACGGGACAAGGAACTGAAGAGTGCTTTCATCCAACAGCCAGGAAGCTACTGAGATCCTCAGTCCAAGAACCTGCTAGCAAGTACATAAATCTGAAGCAGATCCTTTCCCAGCTCAGCCTCCAGAAGAGACTACCCCAACCAATGCTTTGATTGCAGCCTAAAGCAGGGAACCCACTTAAGCCATGCTTGGATTCCTCACCAACAAAAACTGAGATAATAAACGTATGTTAAGTCAGTAAGTTTGAGCAATATGTTGCACAGCAATAGACAACTAACACATTTGGAGTTCTTAATTTTTACTGTTTAGTTTTTCTAGTTTTCAAATTTATATATATATATATATATTTTTTTTTTCACAAATCTGCAGTGACTTTTTTATAGTTTCCAATTCTATATGGAAATTTTCCATCTTTTATCTCCTTGAATACAGTCTTAAAGTCTATCTCACAATGCAATTATTTGGTGCCCCTTTGGGTCTACTGTTTCTGCCAGTTTTCATTCCGTCTTTCTCCTCCTGTATCCAGGATATGTGGAGATACTGTATTTGAAAAAGTACCCAAATAATTTGAGGCCTAGGAAAATATTCTTCCTCCAGGCTTGTATCTTTCAGGTTCCTAAGGGCATTAGCAACCTAAGGTCACCGTAGTCTACTGCCAAAATCTCACAATTTACTAAGCCACCTTGATGATTTGATTTTAAACTACACTCAATGTGAATGGTCTACTTCTGTTTCACCATTATCCCTAGGATGCTGTCCTTCAGGGTCTCTAACCAAAAATTTCTACCGGAGTCACAACCTTGGAGGTCCTATACTTTTAACTTTCGTCCATCTAGTCTCCCAAGGTATTAAAACACTACACGTTTTCAGCCTCTTCTTGGCTAACAAATCCCCCCTCCAGAGCAAAAGCAGGCCCAATAGCAAGTTCAACTTTTGGGATTTCCATTTTATTTAATACATCAGCCTGGCAATTAATCATCACCTTTCCAACACATTCAAGCAGATGTTTGTTGTGATCTGTAATCAGGTGTTAGACCAGGAAGATTGAACCAAATAATCTAGAATAAAGTAGAAATTGAAAGCAGAAGTTCAAGAGTTTTTGTTGTTGTCCGTTCTTTGGTAAGTCACCTCACAGCTTATTAGCCAGCCTGTGTTTGAACCACTATTTGGGCACCTTCTCTATTCTAATAAAGCCTCATCCCTGCACAAGCATCCTAACCATTTTTCTCAAATGGAGACAGGGGTGCTATAAACAACCCAATTTAGTCTAGAAAGGGAAACTAAATATTTTGTGTAACATCCAAATACTTTCTGGTTCTAGAGAAATGGACAAAATTTCTCCCAACCTCAGGCCAGGCACAGTAGCTCACACCTATAATCCCAGCACTTTGGGAGACCAGGTAGGCGGCTCACTTGAGGTCAGGAGTTCACGACCAGCCTGGCCAACATGGTGAAACCCCATTTACTAAAAATACAAAAATTAGCCGGACATGATGGCTCCCAACTACTCGGGAGGCTGAGGCAGAAGAACTGCTTGAACCCAGGAGGTGGAGGCTGCAGTGAGCCAAAATCCACAGTACTTGAGCCTGGGCAACAGAGCCAGACTCAGTATTTTAAAGAAAAAAAAAAAAAAATTCTCCCAACTTCATAAGTAAACTGCCTAAACAAATCAAGATTCATTTTACCATTCATTTAGCAGAAGAGTAAGGTACCAGAAGTTCATGTATTTCGCCAGATAACTTTATCACCCTCCAACCCAAAGACTAGAGGTTTTAATTATCTCAAATGAACTTGAATTCTTTGGAACTTATGATTATCATAATATCTCTTGTTAGAAAAGTGAGATTTCTAAAACCTAGTAAGTAATCATAAAGGTATAATTTTGCCACTAATAATGCAAGTTCTTAACAGCTGTCTTGGCCTCACAGGTCATAAACTAACAGCCTCAGTAACAAAATATTTAATAGAAATTAGTGAGACAGGTCCAATGATGTGGGCCAAGAGAGGAGAAATGAGAAGTGGTAGGAACTGTGGCCAATTGGAGAGAGTATGCACGTCTAAAGGGACTCAGAGCAGGTAATTCCAGCCCCTGTATATTGTTAACATGTAAGAACATAAACCCAGAGTTGCCAGATCTTCCAGTTTTTCAAGAGAATCTGGAATAATGAATGTTCTATGGTTCTCTTGTTAAATATTGGCAATTAATTAAAAAACAAACAAAAGACATTGTATAGAGTAACAATGAATGGCACAAACAAAGCTCAATTATCTCTGATGCTCCTTTCAGTTTTAAATCCTGCTCACCTTGTTTATTAGTACTATTAATAATGACTCAGAGAAAACTCTTGAGAGTCTTAAAAAGATCCTAATAAAAGTGCTCATAACATAAATATTATAAATAAAAGTCAGGTTTCACATGAACTGGAGACACAAAGAAATACTTTGTAAGTAGCTAAACCTCATGTAAGCTTTCATTTTCCTAAGGTTAAGATAGCTTTTAGTAATTCAAACCAAGAATTAAAATCAAAACTAAAAATCTAGCTAGTTCATTTATAAAGCTTATTGACCATTTGGGTGCATATTGCTGCAGTATATATTTCTACAGTATGAATAAGGCCATCATAATATTAAACCTCAGACTTCTGCACAAACTATTATAGAAGACTCAAAAGCCAGTTTCAAGTGTCAAACGCTATTTATAAAAATGTTACAAAGTGAAATGTGCAATTCTATTGGATGACAAAGAATACAAAAGACAATCAAAATCTGAAACAGAATTCAGTATTTCCCACAAAGGAAAAGAACAGAACTGTGATTAAGAAATGGAGATTAATCTGTACTAAAAAGAATGGCTTACAGCCTGGGTCTCCAACCCGATATAAGCCATAATCACAGATATGTTTATTTGCACAGTAGCTGTTGCCGAATTTCAGTCTACCATGTGCTTATTATTCACCAAAATAGTAATCATATCTATACCTTTGAAATATTACCTATAAATTCTTGCTCCTTATGAAATCTCTTAATCTTCCCTGATTATTTTTTATTGCTATTGTTGTTTGTCTTTACAAAATCTCCTTACCAAACTTTGGGGGAACAAAGGCCTTTCAGGTTGAAAAATTCAAACTGTCCAATCAAGTATTGGCCAATATTAATGTTGTAAACCTGTAGGTCTCTTTGTATCTATTCTCAATATTCTCCATGGCAATTTTTCTCACTAGTGCCTTGCTCTTTTCTTTCTCCTGCCTCTATCCAAAGCCACAATTTTACCAATTTCTCTAATAATTTTTACAATTATCCTACCTAAACATGTTTTATGTAAATTAACCTTACCTTTTATTTAATGTAAGCATTACACAACGTACACTAGAACTTTATTATAAAGTGCAACGGGCATAGTAATTTTAACTATATTCGTTGTCTCAGTATATTTGGGCTACAATAACAAAATTCCATTAACTGAACAGCTTATAAACAGCAGAAATTTGTTTCTCACAGTTCTGGAG
This sequence comes from Theropithecus gelada, assembly GCF_003255815.1. NCBI lineage: Eukaryota > Metazoa > Chordata > Mammalia > Primates > Cercopithecidae > Theropithecus > Theropithecus gelada. The sequence continues at coordinate 44,934,750 of NC_037673.1, read as the reverse complement.
GCTAGAAAGTCCAAGATCAAGGCACCAGCAGATTCAGTGTTTGGTGAGGATCATAGATCCTCAGTGTTTGGTCTGGCTCATAGATGGTGCCTTCTCACCATGTTCTCACAGGGTGTAAGGGATGAAAAAAATTCCCTTGGGTCTGTTTTATAAGGGCACTAATTCCATTCATGAAGGTGCTGCCCTGCTCCAGTCACCTTCCAAAAGGCCTTACCTCCTAATACTATAGTCATGGGGATTAGGATTTCAATGTAAATTTTTGAAAAACCCAAATATTAAGACCTAGGTACTGGTCTATTAAAATATCTCATTAAAAAATCTAAAGCCCTCTTGCCTAGTATCTAAGTTTTCCATTTCCAGAGATGAGTAAGCTAAAATACATGTATAATGAAACTTACATAAATTTCTTTAAATAACATTTTCTTAAATAACAAATGTAATCATGAAACGCTTTTTCAAATACAATATAATTTCATAATGAATTTGCTTATAATTAAGTGGAATTTGATACATGTTGATGGTTCCATATTAGAGTCCACTCAACTAGTTTCTTAAAATACTTTCTGATTATAAAAATAATGTTCTCACATTCTGGGGGGTAATTATGAAAATCAGATAATTAGAGGGAAAAATTGAGCATAATCTTAATCACACAGTCTGTTTAGTTATAATGCTGATGCTTATCATTCAGATACAAAACACAAAGTTGAAACCAAACTAAATTTGAATGTGCTTACAAATGTATTTAAATCCATGGAATTTGATAAAATCATCTAGGGAGAGTATGGTTAAACAAAAATGGAGTTTAGAAAAGAAAAAAAAAATGTACATCAATATTTGAAGAAAAGTGAGAGGAAGAACAGCAAAGAGAAATATGACAGAATAGCCAATGAGATAGAAGGCAAACCAAGAACATGTTTCACTGAAGGCAATAAAAAGACTACTTTAAGAACGAAGGAGTGGTCAACCATGCAAAATGTGTCAGACCTTACTGAGTACAATACAGAAAACTGTCCAGTGGATTTTGCTATGTAGGGACTAATGGCTACCCATTTGATAAGCAGTTTCAGAAGAACCCAAATCAGATTGGTTATATACACCTCACGAGAATCAGCTGAAAAATTATTGGCTTTAATGAACAACTTAAATTGGTCTGATCTTTTACAAAATAAATATATAGCTATCAGTATCACCTATATAAAGCCACTTTTAAAAACTATAAAGAAGTATAAAATTGGGAAGAAAATCCATTTCCAACTACACAAAAATGTAGGCATACATAGGAAATGCATGGAGATAAAAGAAACTCTAAACTTTGCTGAGAAATAAAAGATGTAAATACGCCAGGTACAGTGGCTCACACCTGTAATCCCAGCACTTTGGGAGGCCGACGTGGGTGGATCACCTGAGGTCAGGAGTTCAAGACTAGCCTAACCAACATGGTGAAACACCGTCTCTATTAAATACAAAAAATTATCCAGGCATGATGGTGCATGCCTGTAATTAATCCCAGCTACTTGGGAGGCTGAGGCAGGAGAGTCGCTTAAACCCAGGACATGGAGGTGATAGTGAGCCGAGACTGTGCCATTGCACTTTAGCCTGGGCAACAAGAGCAAAAACTCTGTTTCCAAAAAAAAAAAAAGCAAGTAAATAAGAAGATATACCAGATCTTAAACTAAAAAGGTTGACTACCTTAAATTCATTAATTCACATCCATTCAACCAACATTTATTGATTTCTTACTTCTATGAATCTAGGCACTTGGAATGGATTAGCAAATAAAGCATGTAAAGTTCAAAGCTTAGAGTAATTTGATTTCAATGGGGTTATCCCTTATGTTTCACCATTATACTGTCCTATTAATATCTATCTTAATATCTATCTTTTCTTTTAAAACCAAGATTGAGAATTCTATCAAAGCCTTCTTTCTCCTTTGAACAACTAATGTTCTGTACTGGCATTACTTCCTAACATTAGTCCATTACTGAATTGATTTTCTACCCTGCTGTAGTGGGTTCTTCTGTTTGTTTTGAGACAGAGTCTTGCTCTGTCGCCCAGGCTGGAGTGCAGTGGCACAATCTCGGTTCACTGCAAACTCTGCCTCCCGGGTTCCAGCAATTCTTGCGCCTCAGCCTCTGGAGTAGCTGGGATTACAGACATGCACCATCAGGCCAGGCTAATTTTTGTATTTTTAGTAGAGATGGGGTTTTGCCATGTTGCCCAGGCTGGTCTCAGGACTACTCGTGGACTCAAGTGATCCACCCACCTTGGCCTCCCAAAGTGCTAGGATTACAGGCGTGAGTCATTGCACCCAGCTGCAGGGGGTTCTTATAATTACTGAATTCAGTATGTTAGTATTTTATTTGGGATTTCTGCATTTATATTAAAATGTGCATTTAATAGCTCAATAACTCAATTTGTCTTATCAGTTAGTAATACACAAATGCAATTATTTTTAAATCAATAAAAGGTAACTAAAATTAAATCTTTCAGTGACGAATTTCAGCAGAGTAAGAGATCTAATAACAGGCTGACATAAGAAATATTTGTCTCAAAAATCAATGTATTTAATAGTTGACAGTTACAAATCTCATTACTGTTCCTTCAGTAAAATTTATTCCCAAAGTTCTCAATCAAGTATGTTTTTTCAGTTTTCCAACAGCTGTGCTTTTTCTTCTTTTGGTCTATTCAGTAGAAAGTGAACTATCTGAAGTAGAACATCATCATTAAAACCCTTCACATCATTATCCTCAATTGTTTCATAAAGAGGCTTACTCTGTGTACCCCAACATATATTTTTACGAGGGTTATTTTGATCAGCTCGTGTAGTCAGTGCCAAAGTATTTAGCTGGTAGCAGAAAAAGGAAAAGTATTTTCCATCTGTGATCACAGCCTGGGAGACAAAAGGTCGAGTAACATCTGCTTCACTCCAGAATCCTGTAGAAGAAAGTTATGCTGAAATTTACGTACAGAATATATCTTACCCAAACAAAACAAACACATTAGACATTAGAGGGTATCAAATACCTCCTACAACTTAGATACTTTATGTAACAAAATCCCTGAAGACCTCAAAGTTTCCTTATCATCTCCATTCTAACCCTATATTTAATTTCTGCACAAACAATATTTTCCTCCCTTCTAGTATCCTCAATCTCATGATTAATCTTTTTCAACAATGTCAGCCTTATTTGCTTCATCTAAGAGCAGCAAGCTCTATCTATGCAGATGCCTTCTACATCTGGTACTATGTCATTACCCAACTACCAAGCAGTAACTTTATTTCTCCGCACGTATCTTACATCATCTTTAATGGAGATAGCAAATGAATACTGTTAACATACGGAATTAATTTTATTGTAAAAGGAAGTACTTTATCTTTCAAAAATAAACAGTGCCATTCTACCATCTTTAAGAAAGTTACTTCTTTCTTATGTCTAATTCCGTCTACTCCTACTCCCACTTTTTCTATTCAATTCTGTTACAGAAATCTAACTCGATTTTGAGTATAACGTTAAAATACATATATACGTTAAAAAAAAACATGTATTACATTACTTCAGGTTTTAGAATACAATCCAAACGCCCCACAATGAGCTCTAATAGTCCTGTAAGATATAGCCTTTGGCTTCTGCTATGTCCTTCTACATCATTCTCCTTGTCCCACTCTTCATTACCCTTCATGTTGTTCCTAAATATTTCAGGCCTGTTCCCATCTCAGGGACTTTTTTACTTGCTGCTCCTTTTGCCTGGAAGTGTCTTCCTCCAGATTTGGGCACAGGCAGCTCCTCGCCATTCAGGTGTTAGGAGAAGTCATTTTTAGAGACCTCCCCTGAATGACTTTTATAAAATAAATTCTTCTCCATACCTCATTTATACCTGCCCCCCTATAAATCATTCTACTCTTTATGCTATTTTCCCCATAATATTACCACTAGCTATACATATTACATGCTTATTATCTTTTACCACCGCCCCCCTACCCCGTTATAATATAAGCTCTAAGAAAGCAGGATCTGTTTCACTCAACACTGCATCTTGAACAGAGTATAGCATATAAAAAAGCAGTTACTGTTTACTGAATGAACAATCTCCTAATTCAAATCCTGGATATAACCTTTAAAGAAATTATATAGGATAGCCATTGATTTAATATAAATATTTAATCCACAAAATCATTACCTTTTCTACCTTCTGAAAGCTATTATCATCTAGAAAGGGTTGACTTAGTTGGCTACAGTCTTTAAAATGCGTGCAAAAGTACATTCACACAGGAGATGGTCAAAGTAAAAGATAAAAACAATTACCTCAGTGTCAGATTTCAACTGTATAGTATTTAAACATGGATTTTAAAACAACCGTACTTTGGGCCAATGTAAAAGTTTAAAGATGTTAAGATTCAACCTATGTTTAAACCCAAAGAAAACAATTTTAACCATTATATTCTTAGAATGTTACAAATATCTTCAAAGAAAATGCTATAAAATTAGTTTTTACCTTGATACATAGCTTGTGCTCCAGTCCAAGCAAAAAGGCTTGCAATAGCATTAGCTCTAAAAACAACTTCTATCTGATCAGCACAGTTTTGTCTCAAAAGTCTTTCCCTTCTTAATTTGTTAGGTAACAGATGAAACTGGGTGTGACCGTAACAGCAAGGATCTGCAGTTTTTGAGCCTGAAAAGCAAAGAAAAACATTTCAGATGAAACAAACACGTAGAACATCTGGAGCACATGTTTTAGTATTTGCGCCTTTTTTTTCCTTCTTTATACATCATATTCTCAGTACTCTAAATACATAAGTAGGAATATTAATATACTTATATATCATATGGATCATAATAAAATTAAATTTCACAGAAAAGCATAATTTCTCAATCTGCTAGCTATCATAAAGCCCATCAAAACAAGGAAGAAGTTGAAAGAATATATAGAAAAGTTATTTAAAATTTCTATTATCTGTTTTCTCAAATCCTTTAGTCATGATTAGCTATGGTTGTCTCCTTGTCATATTAACCAAGAGGATACAACTACTTCAAGACTCTAAAAACTTATTTAATGAAATAATTACACACTTTGCTCCTAATTTTTAAAAATTATTTTTACACTACTTTTCTAAGTAAAAAAAAATAAGTAGCAACATTTCATGAAATGCTGACATTCTTGATCTTAGTGGTAAAGTCTTTTCAACAAAGTGTTCCTTGCAGGTCACTACCTAAGACCGCAGTGACTGAGAAGAGGCTGATAAAATAGGTCTGGAGGGCTAGTATAAAACCTTCTTAAGACCTCTTCACATTGGGTAGGAATTAACAAAGGAAGAAAAAATGACAAAATAAGCTGCACGAGGGAGGGCAGACATCAGGCATTATGAATTTGTGAATTCCTGATCTTACCACCATCCATGGCGCAAATAGAACACTTAAAAAAGTCAACTGCTATCTTAAGTCCAGTTCTAAAAGTTTTTACTTTTAAAAAAACACAAATTTATTTTTCTATCTAATAAGTCAACAAAGTCTATTTTCTAAAGTTAAATACTGCTATTTCGGTAGAAACAAGTAAAATTTCAAATAACAAACTTAAACAATATTTTCTTTCCAGTGTTTATGCATGTTGCAGTAACCTGAGATTATGAATTATATTGCTCATGGACTATGTAAACCTCTCGGTAATCAAGAATTAATTCCTCATTGTAGTCAATACTCCAAATTCGCATAGGACACTTTGAGATTATGAATTATATTGCTCACGGACTATGTAAACCTCTCGGTAATCAAGAATTAACTCTTCATTGTAGTCGATACTCCAAATTCGCATAGGACACTTTGAACACATTTATAGCACAATATGTCAAAAGAGAAACTTACCAACAAATATACGGTTTTCATACTGCCGTTTGAATAATGGAAGTTTGTCTGGTTTACATTTTATAGTGGGGATTTCTATAGGAACAGAATAATCCAATGGCACAAACTTAAAGAAAAAGAAAAGACATACTAAATTCACAGCAACATTAGTATGTATTTTACTCACACTCATTAGATTTAAAAATCTTAAAATGAGGCGGTTTCACAAAATGATTTGATAATACTATCATTGAATGATGGGCTAAATCCAGTAAGCCACCTGTTTTTACAGGTAAAGTTTTACGGGAAGACAGCCCACACAAACTCATTTATAAATTGTGTATGGCACTCTGCACTGTAAGAGCAGAGCTGAACGCTTGCAACAGAGATTTACAGCCTGTACAGCCTAAAATATTAACTATCCAGATCTTTACAGAAAAAGTATGTCAACCCTGACACGAAAGCACAGACAATACTCAAAATATACTTTCCTCCAAAAGAACTGCAAATATGTAAAATGGCCCAGCTGATAAGTGTTAAACTTCCTTGGTTTATGACTAGCTAGTGCAGTCTAGTAAATTACAATCATAAACTATTTCAGAATTTTTATATTAAGAGAAACATACAGATCTGTATGATCCGGCAAAATGACACCTTAACCTATTTTTGTTAAAATGATTATCTGACCTTTATGGTGTATACCGTAGCAGATTACATAAGCTAAAAAGATTTTTGAGATGTGATGTCTTCAAAAAGGAAACTTGAAAGGCAAGAGATCCATCTGAAACATTTTATTCTACTATTACTTAACCTGCCTATGACAGATCCTACGTGAGATATCAACAGATACATAATCACAATAAATCCTTACCTCTGCCAGTTGCTTGGATATTCGAACCTGGTTGTTTGGTTTATCATCTATCTGGTATCGCAAGTCATCAATTCGACCTTTTCGATGACCACGAGGAATAATTTCTTCACCACGCACCCAGTAAAAATGAACTGGGCGTCTATAATCTATCAAAAAGATAGTCAAAATTTTTTTCATCTGATCATCTAAATAAATTTGGTTACTATTAGAACACTAAAGAGTACTAACTTAGCAAATGATAACTTAAGAATGATGGAAGTAAGAGTCTGGGTTATGTGACAATTTAACTATTATGACTTAAATATAACATTCAAACTTTTGTCTATTTGTGCCATCATTACTCTGAACATTAACCAAAGAGATTTCTCATTATGAGTAATAAAATAAGACTAACAAGAGTATCATTCACCATAAACAAAAATAGGACTATTTTATGAACTACCAATTCAATTTTCACAATAACTCCCAAAGGTATGTATACTTTTCATTATCTCCATTTTATAGAAGAGGAACCTAGGTCTTGACAAAGTTAAATAGGTTTTCTAGGCCATCCATCAGGAGTAGTCTAAGTTCATGACGCTTTCCTCAAGACTTCTTTCTCAACTGGAGAAGGGAAAAAACATGTACACAGCAAGGCTAAGTTGAGCACACATCTACAGTCCTAACATTACTTCAATATTAAGACATCCACTTCGTAGAAGATATAAAATGATGAGTACGTCAAAAACAATAATTTTTAAAATTATCTATATGTTAATTACTTTTCATGTCCGCCCTGAGCGGTTACACAGAAGCTGCTGATGGTTTACTAGGAACTTGGAACGGGGGTTTGAAGTTTGACCCCCCACCCCGCGCCAATCTATTAGCTATAGGGTCGTCAGGCAGACACATTTAACGTTTCTATGCCTCAGTTTGTTACATTTTGGTCTTTTTTGCATTTACCAAAACATTGCTACCTATCGTGAACGGTTATTGTGAGGATTAATAAGTTGGCACATATAAAATTTAGAACAGGGCCTAGCACATAAATACTCAGTAAACGTTAGGTATCTTAGTTAATATTTCATTTAATCTTCACAATTGTACGACGAAGAACCACTACCGTAAAATGCGAAAAATTAAGCAAAAAAGAAGTTACTAAAGAAAAAGAAAAGGCACACTGAATTTAAAATTAAGCTAAAAAGAATACTGCTCAGCCGTGTGACACACCGTCACACAGCTTTCTGGTGGAACAGCCAAAAGGAAACCTGGCCCGCCCCACTCTCTTAAGTGGCGTTTTTCTTCATCACCACTGCTCTTCCATTCGGCTTAACCCTCACAAAGTAGAGTCCAGGACTGGAATCCTAGAGAGCTCAGGCTACCAGAGTTGAAGAGCTGGTAGGTGTTAGCGCAGCCACAAACACGTAGTCTCTAGATTCCTAACGCAGTGACTGTTACAAAACTAGGTCACTCCAGATAGGAACGAAAGAACTAGGAAAACAAGAACGAAGCAGAGAGAAAGAAATGACGAGGGGTAAATCTGCGGCGGAGTAACCCAGTACAATCCCCATCTCTCCCTTCCGCCCTGGGGGATCCAAGGCTCACCGAGGGCGGCAGCGGCCAGGGCCGGGTTGTGTGGGCTGAGGAGGCCCACGAGAGTTGCCACCAGCTGATCCAGGAAGGGCAAAGATATGACCTCCCTCTCCTCGTAACGGTGCACGCGCCGTTTACGCCTCAGGTAAAAGTGCTCCTGCAGCAGGCAGTCGCAGGCGACGGCACGCAGCGCCGCGAGGTCCAGCGCGGGTTCGGGTTCGGGCTCGGGCTCCGCGGGGGTCGGCGGCAGACCCGACAGGAACACGGTCTTGGTGAAGTACTGGTACCAGCGGTCAGCGTTCAGCGCGAAGGTCTGCGGGTAAACCATGTACTTCATAAACTGCATCTTGGTGAGAATTCGCAGCTTCTCGTCTACCGACTCCGCAGCGTGCACCGTCGCCTGCCAGCGTTCGATTCGCCGCAGCCGTGCCGCCTTGCTGTCGGCTGTCATGGAGGCCACAATCGGCGGGTACCGCGCGACGGGGGTCGCCGCGACATCTTGGCAGGTCGTTTCTGTAGCCGTGGCGGCGGCATTAGCCGCGGTGTGCAATGAAAGGCTCGGACCGCGAAGCATAGGCCTCCACCACCTGGCCGCCGCCATCTTTACCCGCGGTTCCGGACCCAGAGGTCGACTTAAACAATTGTCCCTCTCTTGCTGTAGGGGCCAATAGGAAAACGTAATCTGAGCCAGTCTAGGAAAGGCAGAGTCTCAGTGGGCGTGAGTTATGTTGCGTCATTCATGGTTTAGCCAATCATATAACTTCTCCAGTCGCGGTTTCCTGCGTTTGTAGATGGAAGGAAGAGCTTGTGTGCTTAGGCCTTACGCTAGTGGGAGATGCTGCCACCTAGGTTACTTGTAGGACCCTATAGGGCAACCTCCCTTTCCAGGAACTGTTTGGGAACATCTTGCAGGAAAATGGCAGGCCCTTGGTTAAACGTATTGGCTTCATTTGTGTGTCTCACAACACTTCTTTTCAGTTTTAGTTCTAGGAATAGAAACTTATTTTTGGAAATACATTACTAACATGTTTTTCAGTATACTTGATTATATTTAAAAATTATGCAAGTATCACTCTTGACCTACTACTAATCTTTGGGAAAATAATTCTATTTATTTATCTGTGCTTAAATACAGATAATTTGTTTAATGATATTTATTTTGAAAGAGGGGCGTATTTTTACTTGGATTTAACTGGGGAAGACAGAAAAAGGAAATAAAACTATTAAAGAATTGTGTTTAAATTTTGCCTTGTGTTAAAACCATTATAAATTCAACACGAGTTGTTCTTACTAATCTGTGAGCCTCTTAAAAAGGGACTGATTTAATTTTTAATATTAAGCAACAAATCAATACCTGTGCATAATGGGTGCTCAGTAAATATATGCTTAAAAAAATCACCAAAATCTCATCTTATTTTAGGTAATCTAATTTATTGATTCACTCTTCTATAATTAGGAACTAGAATATTAATTTGGATTTATTGTAATAATTCTTTAGAGTATTAAAACCCAAATGTCTTGTTGCTAAAAAGAATTTATAACTATATTTTTAAGTCAAAACAGATGGTACGGTTTAACTTTGAAACTACAAGTCTATTAAACTGACCTTTAGAAGTAAAATACAATACTTCAGTTTCATTAATAATATCTTCAGTGAGAAGTTGCTAATGGAATCTAAAATATCCGTTCTACGTTATTAACAAAAGGAGGACATTAAGACTTGAGATCTTTAAAACCGATATTTAATATTTAAAGAGTAAAAGTGAGGTACTCAATGTTATCTAAGTCGAAGTGACAGGTTTTCGTGTAAATAAGTAATAAATACGCTGCTTGAGAATGTACCATAGAAATCCTAGGTTGATATTTTTTAAATACTTATAGTATTACAGCATTGATTTTAGGATTAGAAATTAGAGCTAGAGACCAATTAACACCAAAAGACATAATCCTGTCAGAAAGTGCCTTTATGGCTTTTTGTGAGTGAATCAAAATAACTTCAATTTATTCAATACTTACTGATTATCAACATTATGAACCAAGGAATGAGGCTGTGGGAAAGAAAGTATACTTAATGAAGGGTGGAGCAGTCTGGGCCAGAGGAAAGGTCGAGTAAGACTAGCAATGAACAGAACAGCCTATCTATGAGAAAGGACTGAGTCAGAGCCATGGAAAGAAGGCTATCTAATATGGTCCAAAGATTTTATGTTACACACAAGGAAACAGACATAAAGCCAAAGTAATATAGCATGGTAGGGGCAGTATTGAGACTGGAACCCAGGCTGCTGGCCTCTCAGTCAGTTTTACTTAATGGATTTTATTGAGTGTCTTTTGTATGTTAGGCAGTGATCCAAGTGCTCAGGATAGTTAATGAACCAAGCAAACAAAAGTTTACACTCTAACAGGGAGACAGACAATAAAAATATAATCATAGTAGTAAATTATATGATGTGTTAGAAGGGGATAAGCACACAGGGGAAAAAAAACAGCTGGAGAAGTGAAGATCATCAGAGCAGTGTATTTGGTGGGGGTGGGGGCAGGTGAGGAGTGTTGTTTGCAATGCTTATTGAAAGGAAAACATTCATCTAGCAAAGGTTTGAAGGAAGTAAGGAGTGAACCATACCAGTATCAGTGAACGCTGTTCTAGAAAGAGCAGCTAGTATAGGGCCGTGAGATGGAAACATGCCTGATGCGTTCAAGAATTAGGTAATTGGCCAGTGTGGTTGAAAGGAATGATGGGTGGGCAACGTAGTAGGAAATGGGGCTAGAAAGGAAAAGAGCCAGAAACTAAAGGCTCCTGAAGGCAATTGCTAGGATTAAGACTGGAGAACCATTGGAGGGTTCTACTCAGAAGACCGTCATGGTGTGACTTAGGTTTTTAAAAGAATTTCTCAGCATATTAGTTGGCTTGGGCTTCCACAACAAAATGCTACATACTGGGTGACTTGAACAACAGACATTTATTTTCTTATATTCTGAAAGCTAGAAGTCCAAGATGAGCATGCCAATATGATCAGAATCTGGTGAGGGCTTTCTTCCTGACTTGCAGACAGCTACCTTCTCCTTGTGTCCTCATAGGGTGAAGAGAAAACAACCTCTTTGGTGTTTCTTCTCATAAGGGCCCTTGCCTTGTGACCTCATTAAATCTGAGTTAGTTCCATAATGTCCCTATCTCACATTAGGGGTCAGGGTTTCAGCATATGAATTTAGTGGGGAGACAATCCAGTCCATTGCATTGTAGCTGATTTGGAAATAAAGATTGTGGCGGGTCAAATTTGGAAGAGGGAAACCAGTTAGCAGACAGTTGGCCATATTTTAGGCAAGGACTTATTGTGGCTTAAAGGGGTAATAGCAGTGGAGACAGTGGGAAGCAATGAGAAAAAGATGATTCGTGAAAGACTCTAAAATTTGGGATCTGAGCAGTAGGATGAGGGAAAAAGGCCTATGGACACAGTGTGTTTACCTTTTTGTTAATCTCTCATTTTTTTAGGGGAGAGTGGCAGAGAGAGTGGGTTGAGGTTTAGAGAAGGGAATGGGAGAATTTGTAAAGCATATGCTTATCTATTTGTATATGTTTATGTTTAAATTCTCCTGGAAGAAAATTGATGTTAAGATCTTTCCTGTTAATGTTTCCATTGATCTTTGATTTAAAGTATTACAATTCAAAACAGTGAAGCCATGACATTCTCCAATGCTTTTTGAACCCTCTCTACATCATGCATTGAACAGGTATTTAAGTGACTGGTGTATACCAATACTGTTCTAGGTGCAGAAAATACTGCAATAAATAAAGGCCTTCATGGAGTTTACATGCTAATGGGTGAAGTAATCTAGCCAAATATGTCACATATACATATTCCAAATTAAATAGTACTAGGAGCCAGAAGAAAAATGAAGCAGGAAAGCAGACTGAATAGTGTTAGACATAGGAGTTGAGTGGAATAGTTTCAATAAACTAATCACACAAGGCCTTCCTGAGAAGATGACATTTGAGTAACACTTGAAGGGGATAAAGGATAGAGCCATGTGGTGGGAGACATGTCTGGTGGGAGGGAGGAAGATTCCAGCCTGATCAAAGGCCCCAGTCCTCCTCTAGCATACCTGGAAACTGGGAAGAATAGCAAGGAAGCCAGTACAGTTAAGGTGGAATGGAACACTTTTCCAGCGATCACAATTACCTTATTCAGAAACAGGTTCTGATGAGTGGGATAATATTTGTAACCACTGTATTTTTTGGTATTGAATGTCTGTCTTGATCAATTTTAGTTGAGCATCAGACAATTCTGTTGATGTTTGAATAAGATTAAACTTTCCCAATCAACTGCAGTTTTTACCAGAGCTTTTTTACTATCAAATTGATGAGGTGAGAAGGAAACAGAAACTATTTCCTACCAACAGATGTAATGGGAGTTGCAGCTGGTTCTTTTTGAGCGTTGTTTCTTTTGCATATATTTCCTACGTAACGCAGATATCTTACCCAGTTGTATGTGTAACAAATTTATGTAAAACTGAGAGCATAATATTTTGGGGAAAGGTGCATTTTTGTGCTTGATTTGTTTTTGAAGGGTTTCTGATAGTTGATTCGGAACTAATAGGAAGGAAGCTAAGTGTCTACATTACATGCCAGCTACTGTATTAAGAACTTCATATGTATTTAAATCTACATAACCACATAGTCACAATCACCTTTCAAAGTAAATATTATCTTCCCTCTCTCCCCCTTTTTTTTGGTCTGCGAAGTCATAAAACTCTTACACATCGAGAGATGAAGATTAGCTAAAACAATTTTGAAAAAGAATAAAGTAGGAGGATCGGTCTACTTGATTTCAAGCCTTAATGTATAGCTACAGTAATCAATGGAGAGAGATAACCTTTTTGGCAAATTGTGTTGGGGCAATAGGACATCCATTGGTCAATAGGTAAATAAACTTCAATCTATCTCTTACACCTTTTGGAAAAATTAAATTAAAATGACTACAAATTTCAATGAAAGCATACAATAATTACCAAAATATAAGAGAAAAAAACTGCAGGATATAGGAGTAGACAAAGAATTCCTAGAGTTGATATCAAAAGCATAATCCATAAAAGTAAAACTTGGTAAGTTTTAACCAGCAATTGCACTCTTGGGGCATTTTTCCCAGGTAAATGAAAATTTATTTTCAAGCAAAAAACCTCTTCATGATACAGCCTTATTCATTATAGCCCAACATCGGAAACAAACAAGCAAATGTTCTTGAACAATTCATGCAGTAGACCTGGATAAATCTCCAGAAAATTACACTGGCCTCGCAAAAAGCCAATACCAAAAGGTTACGTATGGTAAGATTTCATTTCTATAACATTCTTGAGGTAACAACGTTATAGAAGTGGAACACAGATGAGTAGTTGGTAGAGATTAAGGAGTAGGTGAGATGGGAAGGAAGTGAAAATTCCTATAAAAGAGCAACATAAGGGATTCTCCTGGTAATGGAAATGTTCTCTATCTTAACTGTATCAATGTCAATCCTGGTGTATTACTTTGCTATAGTTCTGCAAGATGTTCCTGGAAATTGGGTGAAAGGTGTAGGAGATTTAGCTGTATTATTCTTGCAAAAGCTTGTTAATATATAATTATCTTAAAATAAAGTTTTAATTAAAAAATAAAAGCAAATGAGGTAGAGTTCTTGGACTTAGGGAGAAATATTATATGCTTCAGGTTAAGTAGGCTTCAGTAGGTCTGCATCGGTAGCTGTCACAATCCCAGTGATTCTACAAATAGGGGAACCTGAGCATTTTATCTTGAACTACAAATTAATAATTACATTTTAAAATTTATATTACAGTGGAGTATCATATAAAGATATACTTTTTGAATTTATGGGTTTCAGTCTGTTATCTGAAGATTTTATTTCAGGATATTAGAGGGAGTGTTGCAAACTATAAACTACTGTTATAAAAGAGGGCATAGAATCTGATAGGATTTTGAATGTTTAATGTAGTTTACATTTATAGTTAGATATGAAAAAATGAAGATGAATGTTATTTTCCCACAGGTTCAACTTGTAACAACTTATGTCCATCCATGGAAGTATATTCTTTGTGTTTCCTAAACTAGTCTCTGTACTGATTTGAAAGCTCAGTGAACTCAACTGAGATCTGGCCAGGCTCTGCCACTTTCTCTTTTCTTAATTAGGAGACTAATAGTACCGACTTTACAAGTTTGCTATGGGGATTTAATGAGGTGCACGTGTAAAATGATGCAAAATAACATTTACTGAACACCAACACTTTATACGTGCCACTGGTTTTAATTCTGTCAGCAACATACTTTAAATCAGGGCATATGGCCCTAATTTTGTAGATGAAAAAATGCAGCCCTAAGTGGTTAAGACATTAGCTCAGCCTCCTAAATGCCAGACCAGCATGAAACCATGATCTTAGACCATGAAGCCTATGTTTTTTATACCAGTGGTGTTGTAACCTAGAACCTTGGATCTTGAAGGGATGCAAAAACTCTTGAAAGATTATGAGTCAGCATCTTAAGATTGTATGCACAATTCAGTAATAATTAAAATTGGGAAAATGTGAAATTCATTTATAAGCACTTGCTATAAAGGAAAATATTTCATAATTTCTTGTATATTATTTTGACTTGTCCATAATTTTTCCTTTCCCATAAATAAGCAACATGAAGGAAGCAGAAAAAAATCTTGGTGATATGGGGATAATAGGACAACATTAGCAGTGATTAGGCAGGGTTATTAGTTTGCTGATCCCTGGAACACTGGAGATCACAGTGGAATTCTCATAAACAGAGATTGGCATTATTCCAGAGGAAAATTAAAGTCAACTCAAAAGGACATAGATTCTGTGAATGAATGGAGGAAGTTGACTGCCATATCAGTAAATTATTTTATGAGTTATTTTGACTCTAAAAAGTAAGAGCATTTTAACTTTGATAATCAAGATAGAGTCCTCCGCTGTGGGTGAACAAACTTGAGGCATTAGTGTCCTATAAACCTAAACAAAATAACAACAAAATATAGTCATAGAAAGAGTAATTCATTAAATTAAAAACAGTAATTGGGATAAGTTTCTCCAGTACATATCAATAGTATAATGTTGCAGAAAATTTCCCATGAATTAAATTTAATATGTCTATGGAAAAAAAAGCTGCAAAATTTATTAGTTCATATAATTTCAGAGCAACCTTTGTACCCCAATGCTTTGCAAAAGTTTGTGGGAAAAACATGGGGTAGTTTTCTTACTGACTGATATTTTGTATCATGATTATAACAGAGCACGGAACTTGCAGGTTAATTGTTAATTTAAGTAAGAGTAAGTCAAGGATAAATAACCTGTAAAGTATCCTCCTGTAAACCTGAAAAGTATCTGTCTGTCTTTATTTGTCTTTAGTGGTGGTACTGGTAGTAGTTAAGGAATAGTATAAGTGAGTAGAAATAAAACTCTTGTTTTGTCAAAGTCTATGTGTTAGCTGTATTCAAGACAAAATTTCAACCACAAAATAAATCTGTGAGATGATAATTTTTTTTCCAGTTTTCAATCCCCTAGATAAGTTTGATTAAAAAGTAGATAACACTTCAGGTTTCAAAGAAAATGCAAATTCAGGATCTTCAAACTTTCTAACTAGCTCCTTTTATTGGTATTCTATTGATCAGAACTCGCTACTTTTCAACATGATTACATAATTTATAATTGATGTTTATAAAGATAAATCAGAGCTGCTGCAGAATGTCAGTGACCTAATCAATTTTTCCTAAGTAATAAATGCCCAAAGTAAACAATTTGGAGTCCAAAGAATGGACAGTGAAGATCCCTCTTCCATCTTATCCCTTCTTTTCCTTTTCCATAGGCAATTACTGTTACTATTCTCTTGTATATCTTTCTACAGAATTCTATTCCTGTGTAAGAATATTTACATGTATGTACACCCTCAAAAGGACACGTGAGATACTATTTAACAAGCTTTATTCTTTTTACTGACTGCCTATTGAAAACTGCTCTGAAGAACTGTTTCTTTCTTATATTTGGAAAAAATCTCGAGCAAATCTTGTCACTTTACCAGTTGATCTTACGTCCATCTTCTAGTCATGGAAACATCTCAGTTCAGTAATTGCATGTGCAGTTCAGTGCAATAAGAAAAAAAAAATGCTGTCAACTTTAAATTTCTATCTTCTCTCCACTCTTACTTAACACAGGTTGCTTGCTATACAAAGAGGCTAGAATGGGCTTCCTCTGTTTCTCTACTTAGGCTTCTTTCCCATTCATTAGGTTGTCACTGACATCTTCGTGTTTCACGTTGTGAATGTGACACCAGTCTACTGTGTCCTCAGTCCTCAGGAAACCCATACCAAGCTCCTTCAAGAGGTGCTATTGGAAGACGCTTTTTCCTAGCTAGGCTTGAGATGTTGGAAAAATATACCTTCTGTCCTCTCAATAATGAGGTTTGGTTGGCATAGGCTCTCAGTATTCTTTTTCAGTCTCATGTCTTTTGAGGCAGGGGAGAGTCAAGAAATACAAAACCATGTCTCATAAACCGTGATTTAAAAACTCATTTGCAATTATTTTGTAGGTAGTCTGGCACCTTCCTTGGAAATATGGAACTGATTGGCACCTAGTGTTTTGGGACTTTTGCTGAAAATAAAACATAAATAGTTATATACTGTGTATCTGTCTATCTATCATCTATCTAGAAACAGAAGGAGAGATGAAGAGAAGATATATAGAAAATTAGGAATATATGGAATACATATGATATATGTGTGTGTGTGTGTGTATATATATATATCTGAATTCTTTATAAAAATCATTTTACATAAATCATCAAAGAATCAAATATTTTTATATACCCAGGCTGGAGTACAGTGGTGCAATCATAGCTCACTGCAGTCTTGAACTCCTGGGCTCAAGTAATCCTCCCACCTCAGCTTCCTGAGTAGCTAGAACTATAGGCACAAATCATGCCTTTCTAATTATTTATTTTTTTTGCAGAGGTAAGTCTCATTATATTGCTCAGACTGGTCTTGAACTCCTGGCCTCAAGTGATCCTTCTGCCTCTACCTCTCAAAGCCCTGGAGTTAGTCAAGAGTCACTGCACCCTTCCTATTTTAGGTTTTGAGTCATATTTTTTTATTTCTAGTATGTACATTGATTACCCACTGACATGTATTGTAATTTTATAACAATACAAGTAGTTGATCAATCAAATTACCCATTTCCCCACCTTTTGTCTTACTGAGTCCCTGGAGAGGGCACTCTGTCCTGAATAAAAAGACAAACTGCACAAGTGGAGGCTCTTTGCCCCTCACCCTTTTACTTTTCTTTCTGGAACGCAAATGCAAGACACCGTAAGCCATCAGGACAAACATCCCATTCAGAATGGTGAAGCAGAAAGATAGGTGTATCTGAGATACTCAAGTCTTCTTTAAGCCATGCTCTAGCCTTAGTACTTGTTTCTAGACTTGTTTTGTGTGAAGAAAAAAAATCAAGAATTCAGGTTCATTTCTCTGTTACTGTTCTGTTTTTCTGCAGTCTTTCGCCCTTACTCTTGGCTTCAGAGTAGCAGACAGATATGGTCATTGTTTCCCACAAAGCTCATAAAGCTATGAATATTTTATGTGGGTGCCAAACACTTTTTTTTGTTGTTGTTTGGAGAGAATTTGTTTTAAATCAAGGAGAATCTCATACATACTGCAGATAGTCTTCCAGGTCAATAGATAAAAATCTAACTAACTTCTTTTGATAGCTGCATATCAAAATGCCACCAGGTATTTAGACATTTTTCTAGATGGACATTCATGTTAATTATATTACCTTTTTATTCATTTATTTATTTAACAATACGATTAATTCTATAAAAAACATTTTTAAGACTGTGCACAATGGCTCCTGCCTGTAATCCCAGCATTTTGGGAGGGTGAGGCAGGCAGATCACTTGAGGTCAGGAGTTTGAGACCAGTCTGGCCAACCTGGTAAAACCCTATCCCTACTAAAAATACAAAAAATTAGCCAGGCGTGGTAGTGCACAATTGTAGTCTCAGCTACTCGGGAGGCTGAGGCAAGAGAATCACTTGAACCCAGGAGGTGGAGGTTGCAGTGAGCTGAGATCGTGCCACTGCACTCCAGCCTGGGCAACAAAATGAAACTCCATCTCAGAAAAACCCAAAACACCAAAACCAAAACAAAACAAAAAAAAGAAAAACGTGTTAAGTGCTGATGCTTTTATTTTGTGGGCTGAACTCTCAGCAGTGGAACTTTTGTGGTGTAGGTTATGTACCCTTATTTTTAGACATATTGCCAACAACTTATGTTCCTACCATACTACACAAAGTGCACATTTTCTTACATTCTCACCAATACTACTAGCAGTTTTTTAAAAAATCTTATATAATTTCAGCCAAACAATATATTGGATAATTGTTTTAACTTTTATTTATCAGACTACAAGTGAGATTGAGTATCTTTTAATGCAGCAGTCCCAAACCTTTTTGGCACAAGGGACCAGTTTTACGGAAGATAATTTTTCCATGGTGTGAGGTGGGGGTTGCGGATGGTTTTGTGATGAAACTATTCCACCTCAGATCATCAGGCATTAGATTCTCATAAGAAGTGTGCGACCTAGATTCCTTGCATGCACAGTTGACAATAAGGTTCACACTCCTACGAGAATCTAATACCTTGGCTGATCCGACAAGGATCAGGAGGCAGAGCTCAGGCAATAATGCTTGCTTACCCACCAGTCACCTCCTGCTGTGTGGACTGGTTCCTAACAGGTCACAGACTGCTACTAGTCTGTGGCCTGGGGTTTGAGGACTCATTTTAACGTGTTTGTTGGCATTTGCATTTATTTTGGGGTCTTTCTCCTTGAAGTTCTTTGTCTATTGTTTTTTTTTTTTTTTTTTTTTTTTTTTTTTGAGGCTGAGATCCGGCCACCGCACTCCAGCCTGGGCGACAGAGCCAGACTCAGCCTCAAAAAAAAAAAAAAAAAAAAAAAAAA